>NC_135173.1:59133583-59464416 GCF_041146795.1 Maylandia zebra | reverse complement strand
TCATTGCGTCAATACTGCCAGCGGCATGGAACTGTTTGCCTGTTAATCTGAGAGTCTGGCCGTGACTGAAGCTGCAGGGAGGTAATAAAGGAGAGCTGTGATGAGATGATCCAAAATGTTGACAGCTGAAAAGATAGGAAATGACCCCTGCTGTGATTATAAAGGAGGCTTCAAATAGACGCTGCCGCGCACACGAACATGATTTACGACGCGTCATGGAAAACTGATATCATTCTCCTGAAACAAAACGAATCAAACAAAGCATTCATCTCATATATCTCAGTTTCTAACCCTAACCTAATCACAAATAGAATCAAGTTTTATTCTGAGCCCCTTGTTCTGGCTGTTTGTCACAGTTTGCCCTATGAAACATTTGTTCACTTGCTATTTTAACCCGACAGCACCTCTGAATTGCTCCACGACTGGAGACGGCAAAAAAATCGTCTCCTTTGTTGTTGTTGTTTCACGCCTCAGTTCAGGTGTTAACATTTAAACCAAGCACAACGCTAGATTTGACTAATTTAACTGAAAGCAGCAAACTGCACACTAAACAATAGTTGCTGTTTTTTTTAAACTGCAGTTCCTCTAATGACCAGTTGAGGTTGGTTCCATCAACGTCCATATTTTAAATTCCTCAACTTCACCTGTGGAAATAATATTCTCACAGCTGTTAATTTTTGTTAATCTTGTTTGTTTTCTTTTTTTCCTCTAAGAAAGATTTAAATAGATTTAAATAATGTAGTGTGGCCACTTTGAATACAAGGACTGAAGAGCAGCTGATAGCAGGATGTCTGCCTCTGCGTAGAGCAGGGGTGTGCAACTCTACGCCTCAAGGGCCGTCGTCCTGCAGGTTTTAGATGTGTCCTTGGAGGCCATTCTCATTCCCAATGCGTAATATACCGACGATTTGTCACGTCCCGAGGAATCCCTATGATACGCGCTGGATTGTGAATGAAATCCAGTAGAATGACGCTCCCGGCGGTAACACACATTTCAGCTGTGTATTCCAGCCCTAACCTTAATCTTAACCCTAACCGTAACCGTAACCTTATCCCTAACCTTAACCACAACCTTAATCATGTTAGATAGTGTTTTCCAAAGCAATTCATGATGAGAAAGTAAAATAAATGTACATGTGTAGATTCAGTCCAAACAGTTCTCATGTTGCTTCCTTTTTCCGAACGCGTAACATACCGACTATTTGTCCCATAGCCTAATATGTTACACTTGGAGAGTGAGAACATATTGGTCCTTGAGCCAACAAGCTGATTTAAATGGCTAAATTACCTCCTCAACATGGTGATGAACTAATCATTTGATTCAGGTGTGTTGGCCCAGGGTGAGATCTAAAACCTGCAGGACACCTGCCCTTGAGGCCTGGAGTTGGACACCCCTGGTGTAGAGGCAGGATTCTCAGAATGAAAGAGACTGGTTTGAGCTATTCTTGAACCATTTTGCTCTTTTCTGTCATTTTATATCCCTTTGTGCCAATTTTGTCCTTCTTCCCACTAGATTTCCTCCGTTGTTTTAAGTATCTATGTGTTGTGTTCAGTTATTTGTGACTATGTAACTTTCTGTAATTTTTTTTTTATGAGGAAATGTACAGTTACATATTTAAGTTTAATCAGTGGTGTGAGAAGTACGGTGGCTTCACACTGTCTCGTGCCATTTATCAATGTATTCCTTAAATTATCGAGCTCTCTGAGGACCAAATTGTATCTTCAGACAAGTTAGTGAGATGTAAAACCTGACATGACTGATATGTCTTACATGTTACTCTGCTTATTTCCTCTTTCCCTGCCTTTCTTCCTGTCTTTCTCTACAACATAAAACATATTTTTCTCATTTTATATAAACAGCTTTAATTTGACATCTTTCCCCATCTGCTGATCTTAATCACATTTTTCTACCAAAAACTTTGGAATTTTATATTTCATCTACATTTCCACATTTTTTTTTTTGTTAAAAGAATTCTGTAGTCAAAAATACATTTACTCTGCACTTGCACCTCTGTTCCTTTAAACTTCAGAAACAATAGAGAAAGACAAACACAAGTGAGTATTTGATCCCAGTGTTCCACCCAGTGGGTGTGTCTGT
This sequence comes from Maylandia zebra, assembly GCF_041146795.1. Taxonomy (NCBI): domain Eukaryota; kingdom Metazoa; phylum Chordata; class Actinopteri; order Cichliformes; family Cichlidae; genus Maylandia; species Maylandia zebra. The sequence continues at coordinate 59,462,319 of NC_135173.1, read as the reverse complement.
GTGTAATCCACTGTCTGCGGACATTTCAGCTTGTGTGTGACTGTTTATATGGGGAATTGAAAATCAGAGCTTACACCTGTGAGTGTTCCCCTGTTGTGTGGACTCAGACTGTTTGTTGAACTGCAGTCACTGCTCTATTGGGTTTCCTCTCACACCCTTTATCAGACGCCGTGGACTTGATGTACTGTTGTAGTTCTAAATAAAAGTGTGTTGCTTTACACAATGTACTGTACATTTGTTTATCAAAAGCAACTGTGAAAATAAAGGTTACTACACAGCTGTTGTGGCAACTTCAACGCAGAACCTTCATTTATTCAAATTTCTTCATAATACCAAATATTTTCATCATCAAAAGGTTCATATCACTCAACAACACACACATGCAGTACAGCATTCAGTAAATACATAAACAGCAGTTAAACACAGTGAGCTGGACTCACAAAAGAACTAGAAATGTCATCTTATGTTGGCTACAACATCTAGGCTGGTCAACGAAGGGAATGATCACAACGGAGTGGTGCCAAGTACCCCAGTTGTTTGGTTTTACCAAGCAGTATAAAACTGATCAGTGCCTATTAATGTTGTAAATCTGGCTATTTTAACATTGGAACGTATTGTGATTGACTCATGTTTAGAGATTCAAGTGGATATTAGAGGAACTGCAGTTTTTGGCTTCTGTGTTGGCTTCGTTTTTTAGGCTTTGGTGTTGCCGCTTGGTTTGGGGAGACAATTAGGGGGAAAAGGGGGGGGGGGGGGGGGGGGGACACAGTATAAGACACAAGAAGCACTAGCAACACTCAAGATGTGAAATATTCTTAATACTTTAAGATTTAAACTGGGGCGGGGGGTGCTTCAGGATAATGGGGTGTGTGGTCCATTGCTACGAGAGATTCGGTCCCTGTACGAGCATTCAGGGCACAGCAGTAAGTCGGACTCTTTCCCATAAGGTGTTGGACTATACCAGGACTGCCCTTTGTCACGAGGACCTCTATGAGCAAGCACTTGGCGACAGTGGGAAGGAAAAACTCTTTTGTTTGTTTTTTTTACAGGAAGAAACCACTGGCAGCGCCAGGCTCAAGAAGGGGCAGCCATCTGTTGTGACTGGCTTGTGATGAGATTTTTAATGAAATATTTAGATAATTAAACACAAAAAGTCCACAAATGCATGTACCTATTCAAATTTATAGCAAATTTAAATACCATTAAACTGTATACATTTGGATTTGGTGAATTAACATTGATTATATAAAAAATAAATAAATAAATAAAAACTTAATGTAGCCTGAAATCAAAGAGATTTGAATTTAGTTGAATAAAATAATCTAAGTAGAGCTTAAATTCTATAAAATAAATGATTAAATCTTCCTTAACCAGCCATACACTTACTGCCGACTGCACCACATGACCGGCATCTGGCTGTTTCCCATGAGCTAATTACTGTTGCAGATACAACTTTTGATAACTGTGAAGTTACATGCAGGCGATGTATGTGATACATGAAATAAATGCAAGCACAGAACATCTTGTCGTATTCGCAGGAGGACGATGAATAGGAAAATGAAAAGGTGTCACAGTCTGGCTGAAGCTGACTGTGTGGGAGTGAGAAGGAGGACCCAGGTGCAGACATGAAAGGAGACAGAACTGAGTTTAAAGAAAAGGCGAGCTGTTTATCAGGCTGAAAAAAACATAACTACAAAAACAAAGCAGGGCGAGAACTAAAACTAAAACCTAAAATGGGAAAAACTAAATTGTGACGACTACGACAAAAGTGACATGAACATGACTCTAAATAGGTGCATGCAAGGAACTATGAAGAGGTAACATGAACATGCCCTGAACAGAATCATGAAAGAATTTAAACCTGAAGTAACGTGGAGGGAGAAAAACAGACAACCTGACAAAGACTGAATGAAAACACACAGACTAAATACACACAGGAGGTATTCAGTCTGTGGAAACACACGGGGGAAACAGCTGACTGGAATAAACATAATGACGCCACAGGGGAAGTAAAACTAAACATGTTAATGGAAACACCAGACTCTTCAAAATAAAACATGAAACATGGAGAGACGTAGACATGACCACACGAGCAAGACAATTAGAACATAGAACATGCGGAGAGCCAAACTCACAGGCATAATTGAAAGTAAAACACTGAGACCACACAGAGGACAAGAAAAGAATCGTAAAAAAGGACTAGACTAAAACTCAAGGCAAACTAATAATAATACTAGAACTTAGCAACCTTTCAATATAACATAAGAAATCAAAAATACAAAAATAAACTCAAAATGATGGGTCACAGACCCAGATCCTGACAAAAGGATTTATAATAGATCCTTCTTAAAAGCATATAGATGTATGTGCCTTATCTCATCCCTGTTAATATTCAGACACAGAAAGCTATGTACGCTACAATCATGAATTTATTATTAGTATTAAGCAGTATGGATGTGATTTACTATACTATCATGTTTTGAGAGAGTGAGTACATTTGGGGATATTGTGTCCTTACCAGAGAGACAAAATATCTAGGGTTGTTTATGACTTATGGGGTCATAGATAAGAATATGCTCAGTCATCAGTGGTGATTTCAGGGCATTTTCAAGGATGCAAGGGAGTTCTCAAAGACAGGATAAAGTGTAAGCTGTCATATAATGCAGATCGCTGTGAGACTCCCCATGTTTGTGTTTTGACCCTCCTGTTACTCATTTTACAAGTCAGCCTTTGAGCTGGTCAGTATAGAAAGTCATTCGTGAAATGAATAATCTAAAAGGACGAAGAAGTGGAAGGATGGATATTTGGGCATCCTCATCCTGGCTGGGGTCTATAAGTCAAAGGATGAATTAACAGCAAGTCTCTGGGATGTAGAGATATATATATATTTATATATTTATATATTTATATATTTATTGTGTCAAAATATTCTGAAGACTTCATTTTTTGGACCTGATAATTGAAAGACACTGTCAGATGAGAGATAGACAAGCTGGCAGCTATAATTACTCCATTAAAAAAAACATTCATAATGTAAAATACATTTTAAAAAATCAATGTCATGAAAAAATATTATATTGTATATGTAGGATGTTCCAATGTGCATTAAAAATGTTTCAACTGGAAAGTGAAAGTTGCTATCCCTCCTCATTAGAAGCTATGATCTGTTCGGCTCCCCCTATCCCTAAACATGAGTTTAAGAATCCGGTAGTCTCTGATACAATTAAACTCTGGACTCAGATAAGGAAACATTATGGAAGGAAAGAAGCTTCCATACTAACTCCACTCATGAATAACGCAACATTCACCCGATCACTCTCAAACATTTCATTTCTCCAGTGGAACCTCAAGGGGCTGTATTTAATAAAGGATTTATTCATTAGTAAGGTTTTTCCCACATTCCTTTTTTTTTTTCTTGCCTGTCCCGTTTGGCTCTTTTGCCATCAGAATTGTTGTCTAAAGGCGAAGAAAGATGCCCAACAGATTTACTTTACCAAATTGACCATCCCAGCCTTGCCGTAATGGTCCATTTGATTCACCTTTTATTGTTTATTTTATTTTCAATTGCTGAATACGAACGAAAGAAAGAAAGAGGGAAAGAAAAACAGCTGAGAAGAGGGACGGGGGAGAAGGGCAAAAAACAAAAACCAACAGAATAAGCAGAAAAAAAATGCATATATCGATCACCTGGATCACCTGCTGAGAAAGAAAAAAGAAAACAAGCAGAAGAGAACAAGAGTAATAGAATAAACAACATCACAATGATATATGGGAATATGACAGTAAATACTAAATATTAAACATTATTGTGCAGCACGTAAGATCGAGAGCACAGTGTGCTTTGAGGTAGGAGCCAAAAAGGGTGTAGTTTGTGGGTGTGATCACCCGTGTGTACACCTGTGAGCATGGACACACTTGTTTTTTTTTTAAAAGGTTCCTTCATGTAATGATCTGCTAGAGGGTGTGGGGGAGCCACTGCCCCGTCCACCAGGGCATGAAGCAGGTATGGAGGAGATCAAAACTCCAGACATCCAGAGGCCCCCAGAACACAAGAGACCAAGGAAGACCAACAGAGGGGCAGCCGCGCCACTGTCCCGGAAAGAGCTGAGGAGAGTCCCAGATGAGGGGTCATTCAGCAGGCGCAGAGCAGAAGCCAGGGGGGGTTGCAGTGACGTGCCCGTGAGCTCCGCCGGCAGCCAGCTGCGCCTGAGTGACCGAGCCCCAGGCCGAGGGGCCGGGGGCACCCCACCTCCGAAGTGGCCCGAGCGAGCCCCAGGCTCCAGGCCCCGATAAGCAGCCGCCAAGGAGTGAGCCGGTGTATACCTGGACGCCCATCCCCGGACACAAAGTACCACCAACGCACCGATGTCTGAGGGAGTCCGCCACCGGCAGGGGAAGTGGTGGTGGGGGGAGATAGGCCTCCAAACCTTGGAGGGCCTGAGATGTCCCCAGAGAGGTGGCGTCTGATACCCAACCTGACATATAGACACAGACAAACAGGCACACACAGGTTTTTCCCACATTCCAGCAAGAAAAATTAACTTGCATAGTAACGACTTCTTTAAATAGTTACAGATCAGAAGCTTTGTAAAGAGTCTCCATCCTTTCCAGATCGACCCCCAGACTCTACCTTAGATAACTTATTCCAGTTTGATCCACTCAAAAAAGGACTAATAACAAAAATTCACAATATATTGTCACAACTGGATGGAACTATTACGCTTGATCATCTGAAAGATGCCTGGCAGAAGGACCTTATGTAAGAATCACAATGGACAAAAGCCCAAGAAAATGTACATTCTTCTTCTGTATGTATCCGTCACGGACTCTTACAGTTTAAAGTGCTGCATAGACTCCATTTATCGAAGTTGAAACTGTCAAAAATGTTCCCCAATGTAAACTTGTCCTGTGAAAGATGTAAACAGCAACCTGCTTCACTGGCACATATGTTTTGGAATTGTCCCTGTATAACAACATATTGGAATAATGTTTTTCAAAACTTGTCTAAGATTCTGACAAAAACACTTAAGCCAGACCCAATTTGCGCTTTATTTGGAGTGAAGCCGGTTGTTGTAGATTTGTTAACCAACCAAAATAATGTAATACGTTTTGTGACGCTGCTAGCACGTTGTTTAATTTTACTAAACTGGAAGCAAAGAGTGCCTCCTATCAAATCAGCATTAATAAGATGTAATGAGACATTTGCAACTGGAAAAAATTAAATTCCTACTAAGGGGGAAGCTGGAAGAACGGTAGAAGTAGAAGGGTATTAACACAAAATAAAAGTCCTTAAATGGCACTGGGGAAATCAGTCAATACCGTAACATGGGATATGAAGGGAAATAAAAACAGAAAAAAGGAGCTGTAGTAAACTGAAAACAGGGAATAGAGTAAAACCCAGCTTTCAGATGCAGCTTTACAACAATAACCAAGAACCATGAAAAAGACCATGGCACCTCATGAATGGAGATCATTACATTTGAGTATATGCGATGGACAATAGATACATGCAATAATAATCTCACTTCAGAGAGTAATTATTTAAACTGTACAATATACAATATAGTTCTTAATGTGTGGAAGGTCATGGGCTTACCAATAAACTGAAACTGGAACTTAGTATGAAAATAAAAAATCTACTGTGGTGGTTCAGGTAAAATTACAAAAACTGTGTCATTTTTCAAAAACAAAAACTTACATTAAAAATAAAGAACGAGTTTGTTAGTTTGTCTGTTACAACAGAGTCACATATAGGAAGCAGTAAAAACACGATCTCGACCTACTAAAGTGGCAGTAAATTTTGTTGCAACCAGAGTAACTGAACGCTTGTTTTCACCCTTGCACACACACACACACACACACACGCACACACTGGTGTTTGACCAGGTGTGCCATGATCAGCTCTGACACAAACACCTCGCTCCCTTTCTCAGGCATGGATACACAAGGTGAACCAAGGCGTCTCTGCAAAATATTGCACAATAGATGATATCTGCTTTATAGATTCTGCTGGAAAAATTATTTTATGAGCATTTTTTACAATACCCACTTGTACGTTTATGAATTTCAGGATTAGTGCGACATGCAGTGGATGTGTTTCTGCATTCATATAGGCAATATAAAGGCAACAAGATTAGTAGGAACTTATTAAAGAAAATAATCCTTTATGACTCAGAACACAAACTTGTAAAAACCATTCAGGAAGCTGAGTTCAGTGATCCCGCTTATCACCACTTGTGCTTATGCTACCATCAGCTGATTTCAGTTTGTATGTGAAATACAATAGTGTAAAATAGTGCCATAATCTGCAGCACTGATGGGGACATTTTATTTTTTATTGCACAAAAAGGCAAGAGTGCAATGGTGAAGTGCAAACTGCATCCAGGACAGAAACAACTGCATTATGCTGCTAACACAACTTTGGCTCTTTACAAGCACCTGCACAGGTAGCATGCTAACACTAAGCTAGCTAAGAACCCAGAGTGGTGATAAAGCTGAGTGAATGCTGACCCCAGCCCAGCAGCCAGACCCTGAGATCCAACAGGTAACAAAACTAATGAGCAGATAGTGTGCAGCTCCCGTTTCTACCTGTTCATGTTTTTAAAGTAGAATCACTGTGACGAGCGCTTTAGTCTGTTTGTGCTGGTTTTCATTTTTGCTGTAGGACTGTGGTCTGTCGGTTTATAGTGTTAAATGGTAATTATGAGACATTGTGTTTCAGGTCATTTTACAGAGAAATCTGAAAGTAATGTAGCAAGTAGTATAATGGATTACTTTCTCATGGGAGTAACTGAGTAACATACTGCATTACTTTAGGTCAGTGTTCTGGGTAATATGTGTAATACATTATTTTTATTGAGTAATGACCAAAACAGTGATCGGCACAAACATTTGATCATACAGCAGGCAACTGATTTGCAGGAATGTAATGTCTGTGCTGCTTAGCGATGGTGGTGACTCTTAAAGTGCACCCAAAGAGAATAAGCGATATTGATAATGGAATCGGAATCGCTAAATTCGTATCAATTCCTATTCCCTATATTTGACACTCAAATCTTTTAGTATGTAGAGAAGTTCTTGTTCAACTCAAAGATCACCCCTCCACCACCATGCTGACAGTTGCTATGAGACAACCTGTGTTTGGTTTTCACTGAATGCGTCTTTTATATGTCTTGCTGATAATCTGTCACTCAAGTGTATTTGATCAGCAGCAGCTGAGGGTGTACTTAGTTTTTGACACACTGCTTCTGCATTTATTCTTAATATTTGTTTAAAAAAAAATGACTCAATGTAATATGTCGTGTGGCTCACCTTAAGTTGCATATATCTAATTTTAAGACCTGCAAGAGATGACCTCCTGACATGTGCAACTGTAGAATACTGCTCTAGTAAGTAAGTAAACTTTATTTATTAAGCGCTTTTCATAGACAGGCAGTCACAAAGCCCTGTACACAAAAGGCTAAAATAAACAGAACGTTAGGTACCAATATAGACAATACAAAAGGTTAAATGTAAATGAAAGTTTAAGATTTCAAAATAAATTACATATCAGGACATAAATATTACTTCTTTGTAGTGTTGTACAGGGTTCAGAGGTTCAGGTATCCATGCCTTACCTTTACCACAAGCCTGTAAAGTGACCTCGGAGCCGTCATCCATTTCCACTCCTGGCTGCATTGCATGTTCTGAATGCTTGAGAGGATTATGTTTGTTTGAACATCAATCAGCTGTGTGTCATGTTAACCTTAAAGACCAAACATCCTGCTGTAATCTAGCACAACGGTTTACTGTCAGTACGCATTCACAGAACTATCCACAGCAGCAGCAACAGTTATTTAACACCTACATGATCTTTGTACCATTAGCTTTTTAACTCCATCTAAATGTTTCAGTGAGTGTCTGTTAATATGATTGTGTAGTATTTTGTAGTCTTGTGAAGTCTCTTTTTACTTTGTCCTGAATAAAAACAAAAAACACAAATTCTTACAAAAATAGAAAAGAAAAACTTGAAACAGCAGCACAGTCGTTAATGTTGCTTTTTAACCCCTCGTGCTCAAAACATGCCTTTCAGACTAGCTTTCAAAGTAAATGTAATTAATTCAACTAATTAAACGTCCAACATCCATTCAGCTGTAGTCTGCACACGGGGCCAAAAGCGGGGTGAAGGAATTTCCGACTTCTTGAAGATCTTTGACGGATGCTGGAGCACGTGAACATGGACCGGTCAAGAGTTTGAAAAGAAGCAGAGTGAAGCCTGAAGAGGCACTTTGCAGATATCCAACAAGCAGCAGGGAGACCAAACATGGCAGCCTCTTACTTCCTGCCCATCTACTCCTACCAAGCTGAATGAGAGGCTATTCAAGTGCTAAACAAAGGAAGCAAGCTTAAAGGTACAACCTGGATAAGGGGACCAGGAACCAGTGATTTGGTCTAAAAAAAATAACTATCAATAAACAGCATTACTATTATTAGTGAAGGGTTTAAAGATGTAGATCTTCTAAGGTTACATTTTAACCATGTTTGCACCATGCTAGTCATACACCACTTTGGGTTTTTTTTTTTCCATGGAAATATCAACATGCTGGAGTTGCTCTTGTTTCCCCAAGAAAATAAAAAAATCAAACTTTCTGTTGTTACGCTGGCCTCCTTTCAAAGTTTATACAGATGCTGCCAGTGTTACACCTGCTAACGTCAGACACAGGAGGAAGCACGCTGATGTCTGTGTGGCTGGTTTGCACAAGTCCAGCATGGAAGCTCTCAGGTGCTGGCAATGGGATTTTATGATTGTGTCAGCGTTTCTCTAGTTAATGTTTTACTACGTTTCGGGAAATACATTTATTGTATTAAAATACAGTAAGGACCTAATGTAATTTTAATAACAACAAATCATGCAGCAAGCCCGCTGCACATGGACGTCCTAAAACAAGGTGTTTGATCATGTAAACTGGAAATTTAAGGGTTAAATGCAGGGATGGGAAGTAATGAAGCACAAATAGTTCACGACTGTACTTAGGTAGAATTTTCAGGTATCTTTCCTTTACTTAAATATTTATTTATTTATTTATTTATTTACTGTATGTGTACTTTATAGTCTTTATATTTTATCGGGGTTATGTTATATTAGGGTTGTAAAGTTGGCCGGAACGAGCAGAGGTGTGGCCTTGGTATGATGGCATTTAGCTATGGCTGCAGAAGGAAGAAATGCTTTTAACTGTCAGCAGAAGTGGCAAATAGCAAACTACAAATACTTCATTACTGTACTTAAGTATAATTTTTAGTTATCTGTACTTAAGTAGTTTTTACCCCCCCTCTCTAAATTTTAACACTAATATCTGTACTTTATACTCCTTACAAATAAATTAATGCAAAGAAAGCTGAGAGGAGCAAACGATGAAAACCAAACAAAACAGAACACAAGACTGGAAAAAAACCTCAAGATTTATTTGACAAGCACTTTTCACAAAATGCCCTGTAAACAAATTAGAGCGACTAATAATACACATCAAAAGTTTGCTACAAATAAATAAAGTTCCTACAGTCGCATTTATGTTAGTTTCTCCATCAGCTCTGAGCGATGGCTGGAGTGTTAGAAGGCTCTAACTCTATAACATACACGTCACTCCTCCTGGATCCACCGCTGCCATGGTAACCTGTACTTTTGGTCCTTTTTCCAGGAGGAGCGGGGTGGACACTAATAATGCAGCTCTAGTTTTCTGTTTGTAACTTTTACTGTGCGTGAAATACAAACAAAAGACAAGGATGAAAAATGAAAAACTAGCAGTTATATTGTGATGTGAAAACGTGCTGCATCTCTCAACGAACCCATTATAAAAATAAAAACATCAAACTTCCTCTCTGACAGTCTGGGTATAACTAGGCAGAAACTCCTGTGTCACTTCACTTTAACGGTCCCAAAATACAAAAATGGAGCAGGGCTGCATGGAATAATTTGGAGGGGAGCATTTAAGCTCCATATGTCTGTGCCCAGAAAAACAACTATGTTACACACACACACACACACACACACACACACACACACACACACACACAAAACTGCATTGTTTCTGTCTTTCCATTCTAACCTCGTGCTGTGAGTGTTACATGGCTTTACTGCAGCATGTAGTTGGAAACATTGCCTCAAACACTTTCAGTGCGATGGAGTAAAAGCAGCACTCTGGGAGCCAGGCTCAGTTATCCAACATATTGATCACTGACATCAGTGACAACCCCACCCCCGCCCTAAAAAAAAATAAAAAACACAAAAAGAACAGCAGAAAGGTTGCACATTTTGACCCACTTTACAGAAAATACTATTTCCCATGGGCACTTCTGTCAAGCTTAACCACATGAGGATTTAAAAGACACTTCAGACACAGAAGTCCTATGAGGAATCAGTAGACTGCACATTTTTTATACTCGGAGATAAATTTAAGTCGGGCTTTGGTTAGCCAGACAAACGAAACATACATTAGGTTTAATTTACTGCCCGTTTACCCGATATAAAACCACAGCAGCAGGCCTACATGTGAGAGGACGTCAGCACTTTGATCGTCTTTAAATATTTCAAAAAAGGAAAAAAAAAAAAAAAAGCACAGCCTCTGTTCAGCTTTGTGCACAGACGCACAACATGCCAGGTCAAATAACCAACACTGAGAGGCAGACAGATGCTTACTGTCAAAAGCACAGCAGCACAGACAACAACACAACACTGAAATTGTAAAGACTGCAGGAGCAAAACAGAGTGTGTAGTGATATCCAGCAACAACTTCCTGAAGGGAAAAGTTGTTGTTGTGTTTGTTTGTTTTTTGTTTATTTTGACAGCTGGTTCTGCATCATCGCCCACCTACGCTCACCTTCATCTGCAACGTAAAGGCACCGCTAAATACAACAGGTTTCTGGTGACAGCAGATTAGACGTATTCACAGAACAATTAGTGAAAATGTAAAAAAAAAAAAAAAAAAAAAAAAAAAACAAAAAACAAAAAAAAAAAAAACAGTTCTTGTTTTATAAAAAGAAAAGAAAAAAAGAAACTACAAATTATTGACACTAAAAGGGTCAAATAACCCCAAAGAATGACGATGGCTGTTTAACTTCAGAGAGAGAGAGAGAGAGAGAGAGAGAGAGAGAGAGAGAGAGAGAATGACGATGGCTGTTTAACTTCAGAGAGAGAGAGAGAGAGAGAGAGAGAGAATGACGATGGCTGTTTAACTTCAGAGAGAGAGAGAGAGAGAGAGAGAGAATGACGATGGCTGTTTAACTTCAGAGAGTGAGAGAGAGAGAGAGAGAGAGAGAGAGAGAGAGAGAGAGAGAGAGAGAATGACGATGGCTGTTTAACTTCAGAGAGTGAGAGAGAGAGAGAGAGAGAGAGAGAGAGAGAATGACGATGGCTGTTTAACTTCAGAGAGTGAGAGAGAGAGAGAGAGAGAGAGAGAGAATGACGATGGCTGTTTAACTTCAGAGAGAGAGAGAGAGAGAGAGAGAGAGAGAGAGAGAGAGAGAGAGAGAGAGAGAGAGAGAGCGAGAGAGAGAGAGAGAGAGTGTGTGTGTGTGTGTGTGTGAGAGAGAGAAAAGCATTAACGGAGTTCAAACATCATCAGTTATGATATCTTAGCCCAATCGTCTTGGCCTTTTGGCTGAAGTAAAAGGGCAACTTGGTTTTTAGGACTGCTGAGGCACAACTTCCATGAACTTCTGACACAGAGCTGTGGTCGAGTCTGAAAAACAAACATCGGAGACGGTTAATCATCACTTCACCTAAGTTTCCACCCAAACAGAGCTCAAATACACCGACTGCATCCCAAGTCCCATTTATCTGTCCTTAAAGGCCACAGCGGCGTTCTTATTTCCACTCAGGAGAGCTATGAGTGAGGCAAACATGAGATCACCACTAATAAAAACCTTTAACAGGGACCTCCTTCAGATTTAGCAAACCGAGTCTAACCCTGAACCCTGAACTGGGTTTCAGGGGCCAAAACAGCTGAGGTCACCTGGAGTTAAACATTTAACTCAGCGATGAAAGAAAAAAAAACTTGGATATAAATCAAGAGCAAAGCAAATGTTCAAATGAATGGAGCTGAAATATGAAAGCCTATCAGTGTGGACCAACACCATATCTTTCTTTACCCAACGTAAAGCCTTGAGATGATAAATCTGAAATCCTACCAAATTTTACATTTGATTGTTAAATGTTATTATTTAGCTGGAAACTGACAAGGACAAAATGCAGCAGCTGAAGAGAGAAATACGGATCAACACACCAAAGGTATAAACCTAAAATATTAATCAGCAGCAGAACGGAGGACAATTTTAAAAAGTTTCAAGAAGAAAAACTTGTCATGTTTTTATTGAACCTAGCATTGAAACTTTCACGCAGAATTTGAGATAAGTAAAAATCAACTGAGTTTATATTAACCTCATAGGACCTGGCGTCCACATACGTGGACATCACATTTTGGGTTATTTAGACCAAAATACTCAATTTTGCTCTACAAGGGCCTGATATCCACTTACAAGGACATTATACTGCTACTGTTCTATCAAAATGTTAAACAAATATCCTCATATGTGGCTCTTATTTTTCTTAAAAACAAAAATAAGGTAAAAAATAAATAAATAAATCTGGAAATTCTTTGTTTTTACATTCATCGGGCCCCAACATGCCCAAATATGAAAGAGAAATTAAAAATGCATGCCATGGAAGAGTTTGGGTCTTAGGAGGTTAATGCACAAATTAAAAGCGCACACAAAAACAGGTGGAATAAAATGCTCCAAGTAACATATTCATAGACAAGGGGGAGGAGTTTGTTTTACTTGGTTTTAAAATAATTTCCCCCAGGGATCAATAAAGTCTTCTGATTCTGATTCTGATACTTACGGATTCCATTTCGCAGCCACTTGGGTTTAGTCTGCCACCACACACCAATAAAATAGACGGGCAGTCCAGTGCCGATGATCCCAAAGCCGATGGCGCACTCGACTGGAGTCTTCCAGAAGGAGACGATGATAAGGAAGAGGCAGGCTAACACAAAGCTCACTGGTAGCAGAATGTTCACCTGCAGGGAGAAGCACAAAAACTCATAACTGAGTGTTTGCTGAGAAATAACGCCGCTGTAAGCCACTTCTGCATTGGCTCGATGTTTTAGAGTCAGCGCGAAGTGACCCAAAACTACAGTTCCTCCATGAGCCACTTGAGACAGGCTCGCAAAAGGAGTCAAAAGCTCCTAAAATACCCAAATTTGTAGCAGGAAAAAGAATATTTGCAATATGCTACAAAAAACAGTTATGACGTAAACTGTTTTACAACGTATCCACCAGGATAACTGAGCTACGGGCGTGTCTGCATTGCCCCTATGGCAGCTACAACATTAGCACTCCACCATTTCATCCACATAAGGTGGCAGCGGAAATGCTAACAAGGAAGGCTCAAAATCCAATCCTAAACCAATGAGGGACATCATGGTGGCTAAATCCATCATTTATACTCTATGCACAGAACCTACGGCCATCTTTTATATACAGTCGTTGTGATATCTAACCTGGCCAAGCTAGATGCAATAAGACAGGATGCTCCCTATTATGTATGCTAGATAAACTCATTTAACCACTAGTGTCAACTAATGGACTCTTCCATTAGCACCCTTCAGTTGTAAAAATCATCAGCCAAGTAAAATATCGAATCACCGCCACCCTCACAGCTCTGGTTAGCTGAGGTGATAAAATGGGATGCCAGGATGTGGCAGGTGGCACAATTCAATAAAGTCTAAATCTTTCACAGATTGTCCTTATAATCTATGGTGGCCCTGAGAGGCCAAATGCACTGCAACTTAAGAAAACACCAGTAAATAGAAAAAACACAGAAAAAGCTCACAAAACACAACAGAAGTGTAAACGGCTAATAGCAAACATGGATCTACAGTATCTTATGGATTATCCAATTAAAATTACCTGCATCTTTTGCTCCCTCACAACACATAAGCTGTGAATGCGTCTCCCAGAAAAATTTAAACTGTTGTGTTTTGAAAGCTTTTGCAGTATTTTTACATTCGCTCATACTTTCTTAAGTTTAAGCTGCAGTGCATTTGACCTCCCAGCGCCACTGTAGTAATGGTAAATGGCCTGCATTTGTATAGCGCTTTTCTAGTCCATAGGACCCCAAAGCGCTTTACACTACATTCAGTCATTCACCCATTCACACACACATTCACACACTGGCGATGGCAAGCTACATTGTAGCCACAGCTGCCCTGGGGCGCACTGACAGAGGCGCCCCAGGGCAGTAATAATAATCCCGGTAATAATCCTTATTACCGGGTTATGTTTGATAGCGTCTGTGCTCAATAATCATATATGCGATGCACATGTGTTCAGATGCATTTGGCCACGTAGCATCAATGTGAGTGGACACTGTCAATAACTGAGCTGTTCTTAGAACACTGTGCCCTATCTCTCCTACAAAAAGGAATAAATCTAACTGTGATTCTCCACTACTCTCATTGGCTGAACAGCAGGAATGTGACAGACAAAGAAAGGAGAAAGGAAAAGAGTGGGAGAGTGAAAGAGAGATGGAGGTCAGCAGGGACAGTGCCGCTCCTGTCCCAGCCACCCGCTTTCACACAGGACTGGACCAGTACATCCATTTGCCTCTTTCACTTTTCCGCCTCTGACCATCAAACACACACTCAAATTGTAACAAGGGTCCTCTGTGATGCGGAGAGTGCAGCGGTAGCGCTCTTCCTCTTACTCACACACACACACGTTTGTGTTTCCATCACCTCAGAGGACATCACGGAGATCGTGCAAACCTACCCAAACCATAGCTAACTTTCCAAATCTGGACCCTAATTGTGAAAGCTTTCAACCTCAAATGTAACATTCAAAGACTTTTTTTTTGCTTTTCCCACACTGACTGTATAAACACATTCAGGTCCCCACAGCATGGGTAACACGAGTACACTGCACACACACACACACACACACACACACACACACACACACACACACAGCCAGCCTCAGCACCAGCTGACTAGCATCCAGCTCCCCTCCTGTCTTTTAATCTGCGATCAGTATCTGTTCATCTGCACTGAATGGATCTTTGTCTGTCGCTTTACACAAAGAAGGAAGATTTCCTGCTGCCAAAGCCAACTTCAGTGGGAGTCAATGATGACAAAGACCAAGAGAAGATCCATTGTTTTGGCCTGCCTGACAGACTAGTTCTCTCCACCACCAGCCACATTTTTTGCTGAAAACCTCTTAAAAACAGTTCTCGAGGCTGACTCACCTTTATTGGTCGATCCAGCTCAGGCTTCTTATAGCGGAGCCACATCATTCCTATGATTGCCATGGCGATGCAGAGCCAGTTGAAGAAGCTGAAGAAGTTTATGACGGAGAAGATGTCGTTGGAGAAGGCGTAGAGCAGCGTCATTAAACACTGGACAGACGGAGAGAAGGGAAAACATTACCTCTCTAAGTCTGGTGACACTGCCTCCAAGTATGAGATTTTCTGCATGCAATTAAATAAAGTAACTCATTGAAGTTCAACTGAGCAGGTGTAAGTTGCTAGCATGTTGGTATGGTTTGATTCTCCGCTGTGTAAGAGAGCAGCAAAAAGTCTTTGTTTTCAGAAAAGTTCACCTTTGTCCTTTTATTCAAAATTAATTAAAAATATTCTGTAACTGTATATAATAACCTATTATGCAGTGAAGTGAAGTGAGATCCCACAAATTAAAATACTGAAAAGACACGCACACTATTATTTTAGCTATGGTTTCAGAAGATGTACTCTCTTGCGTGCCAATAAAGAAAGTTAAAAAACCAAAAACATACAGTGAATATAAGTGAGGGGAGTGGGGTCAGCAGAGTGGGGTGGATCATTGACAGCAGACTGGGCAGGTGACCCTCCCGAGAACCCACAAAGAATAACCTGAGATGAATAGAAAGACACAGATATGTGATTAATCGCTGTGAAAAGAAAGATGAAGAGGCTCCGGGTGTTTCTAATCTTGACTCTTAACACTTGCTAATTGTGTGTGTGTGCGCACGAGTTTTTTTTTTTAACATGGTTGGTGTGAGAGTGTTACCTGGATGATGTGAACAGTGAGCCGTTGACTGATCCAAAGCAGGACAGGCCTACAAACACCGGGATGATCCACGCCATGGGACCCAGGTGGTAGTTACCAAAATCCTGTAGACAACAACATCAGCAACATATATTCAGCATTCAGCAGCAAGTATTCACATCTTTGGACCAGTTATACCCCCCACCCAAATATACAGTGCTGCTAATTTCTTTAAGACAATTACAATCAAGACCGACTTCTTGGAAACTAAACATAAAATGGTCCCGGGCAGTAGTTTTCCAGGCTTCCTGAAGGTGTCTTAAAGTTTTTCTTTGGACACTGGCTGCCTTAAAATACTGCTGTAAAACAAGGTGGAGGCTCTGTCAGGGCAATGGCTTCATTTTTTCAAATTGGCAATGATCCCAAACACTATGCAGTAAGCACACCTGGATAGAAAAACACACTATCACTCATGAACTGGCCTCCCCAGAGGCCGGGCTTCAACATTATTAAAGTAGTATGCGATCATCCTGATAAAGAATGGAACAAAAGCCAGTCAGCATCTAAAGAAGAGCTTCAAATGTCCTTGAAGAAGCCTGGAGAACTATTCCCTAAGACCACTTAGAGGAATTACAAGAAAATTTCCCTTCTGCTTCACGCGTGGTTTTGGATTGGCTTTAACTCAGGAGGTAGATTAGAGCAGGTTGTATACTAATCAGAAGGTTGCTGGTTCAGTCTACTCCAGTCTCCATGTCAAATATCCTTCGGAAAGACTCCAAGCTCCTCTCCGAAGCATCTATTGGAGTATGAATGTGTGTGAATGTTAGATAGGAAGCACTTAAAGCATACCAAATACAGACTTTCAAGCTTGTTAGAACTGTACAAACTCTGTTTTTGTCTTATATCTTTTAATAAATCACCGAACCAATTTCCCATTTTCCTAGCAAAATATAAAGAAATGAGGGATGGCTCAAGACTTTTGTACATTACTGCAGCTCAAAGCACTCACCACAGCCACAGCCTCTGAGTTAAGCATCTGATTGGGGGAGAGTGTGGTGAAATAGGCCAAGTTTGTTAGGACATACACTGCTGTCACTATCGGCAGGGAGATGATGATGGCTCGAGGAAGGTTTCTGAGGAAAACGTACAACAACGGCAGGCTGATTACAACTGCGGACTTTTGACTACTCCACATGAATTTTAAAGGTAAAAATCACAATTGTGATCAACTTACTTGTAAGGTTCAATCATCTCCTCTGTAACAAAATTCAAGTAGTTCCTGGAAACAAAAGAGACAACAAATAGGTATTGAACAGTAAAAAGCAATGAAGATGCACTGAACCTTTATTTTTCTGATATTTATTATTTAAAAGAAACATTAGTAATGTACAGTATGTTCAGTGTTATTTGTAATAGCCATTCATTGGACTTATCAGATGATATGTTACTGACAAAATGCCCCAGCATTTGATCCATTTTCACACCGTCTCCAAGCACCAGGTTTAACATTTGAATTGAGGGAAACTGGATACAGGCAGAGAGTGGACAGCAAACTAATTGCACAGCTAGGCTGATGTGTTAACTCACCAGCCACCGTAAGCAAACAGGCCACTGTAGAGTGCCAGGCCAATACTTCCAAACTCATATTTGGACCCCTTGAAGGAATTCTCTGGAAGAAGTCCGGCTGTATCACCTGGAGAAGACAAAAGGATTAGGATTTATAAAAAAAAAAAAAAAAAGCCCCAGTTTACCGTCTGCGCTATTGGGCCACGGGCAGGTTGACCAGTCATTCTGGCATAATACATAAAACACTGACCAGTGAATCCACAAGCCAAAGAGCCTTTGAAAGGGAAAATGTCTAATATCATGCTTAAATCCGCCCCACTATGCGGATCAGTGAAGGACTGCAGAATTACTGGAGTTAAGACCTGGCTGAGACAGTCAATAAGTAACCCAGACAGTGGCAAGGCTATGCGGGTTGACATAAGGCTCACGCAGCCTATAAAAGAGGCAGAGGTAAAAGACGAGGGAGAGGAGCAGGGGAAAGTCTGTGGTTAAGGATAGTTCAACTTTTTAACATTTGTGTCATTTCTAATTATCATAGCTCTATGAATCGCGCCTTCCATCCAATGGCATATGAGATGCTAACGCTGATATAAATGCAACTTGTTCCAGCAGACAGCATATGTATTTCTCAAATCCTGAGCCCTTATGGGGATTTATCACATTCTGATCACTGCCTCTTTTTCCAGTCCTTCAGGTTTCTGCTGGTTGTAGGGGATCTGTGTACAAATTCCTGCTCTCCACGACATGCATTCTCATTCTCAGACATGGCGACGGTTGCTAAACCAACAGCCCCCGGCAGTGTTGGTACTGGGAGGGTTAGCCCTGAGCCAATGTGCAGCGTGGGAAACGCCCGATTATTGTGCAGCCTGGTCCAACGGACAGCCTCATGCATTGCTCCACCTCTGATGAAGCAGACAGATGTGTGGCCACAGTGTCAAGAGACCATGGCGCTCACTTTGAAGAAGTTTGATTATTTTGAACTGTGAATAATGCAAAAATATCTATTGCAAGAATAAAAGTATGGACTGATAATCTACATGATGGGTCCCCCTTAAGATGGATTGCTTTTAATATTTGAGACAGTTGTCGTCTGAGTTTGCCTTTAAATATTCTGCTGCATATTCCAGCATCAGTTAAACGTCACAAAGCAGCTTGCTCATGCTGGTTTGACATTTCTATGAAGAAGAATAGATTTTTTTTTTTTTTTTTTTTTTTAAAAACCATGTGAGTAGCCACACATTGCACAAGTCATGTCATCCACCTCAGGCCTTATGTTGACCCGTGTCTCAACTCGACAGAATTCCTGTTAAACTCACAGCTTCTGATCAGGCTTAAAAATCAGTGCAATGGCCAATTTCATAGTAACCTTTACAGATTCCTATGATAGCGAAGTCTGACTCATCACAGCTCCTTTTGTTTTCCTTTTCTGATATGATATGACATTTTTAACGGGACTTACTGACCTTTGATATTTAATGGGGGAAAAAACAAAACAAAAAAACAAACAAAAAACAACAACAACAAAAAACAAAACAAAACACAGAAACTTAATCTTTAAGAAAAGCAACCAAATTAAGGCACATTTCTGTTAGATCATTCATGCAAGCCATTTGTGTGAATGATCCAACAGAAAAGCAACCAAATAAGCCTCTTTTCATAGCTAAATGATGCGTTTTATTTGAACTGATAACACTTAGACCTCCTATTATTAGGCATGCGTATGGTGAAACCTTTAAATCTTTGCCTAAAGTCAGAGTGGGGGACTTTCCTCACAGTTCTGTTTCTACCACTCATCACATTCCACCATATCGGTCTGGGCACGCTGACCCACCACCAGCTGGTCTCATGATACAGGCACCAGACAGTGAAAGTAACACACACACACACACACACACACAACCAAATATGCATGAACGACAGAGAACACACACGCAGCCGATAACTTGCCAGCAACACCTGAATGAACTAAATTCCTGCCTTTTTTCCATTCTGTGTGTAGAATCAGGGCACAAAGCACAACTCTGACAATGCACTCAAAGACACCTCTTTAGTTTTTTGATAAGCACACTTTATTTCAAGTGCATATTAGTTCTCTCAGTCACGCTCTTTACAACCACAAATATTGACAGATCATGAAATGGCAAAAATCGGTCAAGGTCTTTAGCACGCAGCTATGACAATGGTTTTAATCCACTTATTTATTGTAAGAAATATTAACCTGCTTACCTTATAATCATTTACAGTCACTTCCTCACGCAAAGAGTTCTCTACATTTCAGTGAGGCCCAGTACCAATGCATGTTGTTGGTGAGCAGATCAAATTGGCACAGATGTCGTCAGCTGTAACCCCGAGTCTGATTCCAAATACAGGGCCTTTCTACTTGTCATTCCCCTGTGTTCTTTCCCTTCATTTCCTGGCTTTCTCAACAGCTCCCTGCTAATAAAGGCTTTTGTGCCTTCCTTTTTTTATGCTTTCCTTTGTTGATATAATGACAGGCACATGCCTAGTCTTTCTAGAAGTCTATGTAATGTCAGACGTCCCAGGTAAACAGTTATTAGAAGCAGAGTGATGATTAAAGATCTTAAAATTGATTCAGAGTAGACACCAAACCAGAAATGACACTTGGAAAAGGACTAGAATAACAAATTGGTAGAATCCGTCCTCGTGTTTCATTTACAAACCAAAACAGACACTAGATAGGTGAACTTAGCATTCAGCTTACAGGGAACGGATCAGGAAGGAAAGATGAATGAAGCCGCAGAGTAAAAGCAGGTACAGCTCATGCTTGTTATTTACTTGAGAACACTTTGATGAAGTTTTCTCACACTACTGGGGGAAGAATTACTTTCAAAAGTATTAATGTAATTAACGGTATTGTGAGAGTAGAGCACAAAGGTCAGAGGCTGCTCCCTGCAGCTGCTGATGTTACAGATTCCACAGTTTGCTATGAATTCCCCACAGTTACTGACACAGGTTTGCTGACATGAACAAAAACAGCGGAAATTGATATTTTGGCAACTTTTATCGAATGTTGTGAGTCACTGCAACCTTTTTACCTCTGGATATTCAATATTGGATCCATACGGCACGATTTTGGTCGAGCACCTTAAACTAACAAACTGGGATTTGCAAACCTCAACTTTACAAAGATTTATTAACGAGTGCCGCACAGAACATCGGTGTATGAGTCGAAAATATTGGCTTTAAAAGTCTGACAAGGAGACATGCTGAACCAGACGCAGCTCTGGTTTAATCGACCGCCACTCAGGTGATCTCGGACCTATGATCTCCGACCTGTCATTTTACCCACTAAGCCTGTGCATCTGTGGCTCCAGTGCACCTCACAGCTCCAGCTGAACATGTTAAATTTATCCCAGTTTGGTTCTGATTAAGTAATCTTGCCCCATAACAGGATACCCTTGCTCACTTACTTCTGTGTGCAACAGTTAGCTGAAGTTTTACACCAACAATTTGGCAGTAGCGGCAACTAATAAGGGATCAGAACATAAACAGTGGATTTGGATTTGATATGAAAACAAAAAGCAGCAGAGACTGGCTGGTGCTGCAGTGCGCTGTTAACGTAATTTTAGATACACATTTATCACTAAAGAAACAGGCTGAAGTAAAGCCAGACTAAACCCAGTCTGCTTTCGGTGTTGTGTTTTGATGCATTTCCTTCATAATATTTTAGCTTATTTCCTTTTTTTGTTGTTGTTATTTTGAATGTGGACACTTGTGCAACTGCATCAACTTTGCAGTGCAGCTGCAGTTTTAAGTAAACCAGTACTGCCACAAAATCTGCTGAATTTCAATACATCGATGGAATATAAGGTGTTAGTGTGTTTACACTGACGTCAGTGTTTCATACAGTGAAAATACACAGGTCATGTACAGAGTCTAGAGCCAAAATAAGCCCTGTGGTCAATCTCCTTATACTCAGATGTACCAGCTCATCCTCATTCAATACACAGTGCTTGCTGTATTCCCTTTTATTGCATTTCTTTCTTACTATTTCTGTCCAGGAGAGCTACTCTGATCTAATGCTAATGATCTAATGTACCCCCGTTTTCCATTTTCCTCCGTCTCTCTCAGAGGAATACGATGGACAACAGCTTCATTGCGTGCAGGAAGAAAGCCAGCCATGAGAGCACAGTTAGGAGCCAACACGGGCAGCAGATTGGGTACAAGCCTCCAGTCGCCTGGTAGAAGCTTTAACCTCACAAAAGAAGCAGAGGGGTCTTGTGTCAGCTTTGATATGTAGACCGTGGTAGTCAGTCTTGGCTGAGAGTGCCAAACCCTTCCTCTAGAGGGCAGTTTGATCGCGTAAGCACACTTCCTGTCTGATTAAAAGCACACTTTTCAGTGGTTTATAGTGAGCTGAGCACATGTTTGCTTGTTCAAACAGAAGTTATTTGTGACTCAGACTTGCAACAGTCAATGAGCACACTCCCAAATGTGTCCTACATAAGAGCCATTATATGGTTTATCTGTCCTATCTTTACACAACGCTTCACCAGATCCTGTTGGTTGTAATAAAATTCAGAAGTCACTCCATGAAATCAAATATCTACAAATCATGTGTGTGAGGATTTACTCGGGATGGGAACACAGCAGCTGAAAGAGAGGCGATCCAGACACAATTTAGGAGTCACAAGCGATGAAAGACATGAAAGCTTTATACGTCTGGGCCATCACGACTTTCTTTTTAACACAATTAACCTCACAGTCACAGTCAGTTTGCCGGTTTTAATCTTAGACTGACTTTGAGGAAAAAGGTACACGACAACACTTCTTCAAATCTCTTAGTGAAGGAGACACAGATCCATTAAGTTAAGTAATCTAATTTAAGGATTTCCCCCTTGAAACTGAGATTACCTGCTTATGTAAGGGTTGATTGTGCCAGCAGGCGAGCTACTGTGTCAATGGAATACACAGCTGGAGTAAACACAGCTGAAACTTCCTGTTTTATGTCGCGTGGCACACAAACTGGTCCGTCAACTTCCTTGACGCTGATGCAATCACTCAACTCAAACTGTAAAGACTTTCTACACTGCCTAAATCATTTAAGGGAATCTAATAACAATATAAACGGAACATTAAAATACACAGTTCATAAAATCCACATATTTTACCATGGAGTTTATTTACTGTTTAACTTTTGTAATGTGTGTCAGGCTCTTAAAGTAACCTTTTTATGCTTTTTAATTACTTTCTGATACACTGTCACGATGGTCTATCCTCTTATTACAGTTTTTTCTGATTGCTTAAACCCTAACTGTGATTCCTGTAGCACAATCTCTAAAACTATTCAGACTTATAGCAAAACCACTCACTGAGTTTGCAAAACTAAAAGCACAAAAACTGCTTTGCACTCAGTTTGCAATTTTGTAACACACACTTTGCAAAACTGTAGGCACAATTCACTGCACAACACTCAATTACCAAATTTCCAACACACTCCTAGCAAAAGTATACACATGTATGGCTATCATTAACACTAATTTGCCAACTGTCTGGCACACTTTCACATGTGAAAACTTTTTTAGATAATCAGTTCACTTTGCAATCAGCCTAAGCACTACAATACAGGTAAGCTGTGTGTGCGGAGTACAATGGAGGGAGCAGAAAGAGTGAGAAGTAGAGGAGGCCGAGGAAGAGGACGTGGAGGTGAAGAAGTAGGACGAAGAGGACGACAAGGACAAGGAGGAGCAAGAGGAAGACGAGGAGGGGGGAGAGGAAGATGAGGAGGGGGGAGAGGAAGGGTAGGAAGAGTAAGAAATAGAATTGCTGATGACATCAGAGCTACAATAGTGGACCATGTAATCAACCGTGGAATGACCCTGAGGGTAGCTGGCCAACGGGTCCAGCCTAACTCGAGCCGCTACACTGTAGCAAGTACCATAAGGACATCTTGAAATGAGAATCGGTTAGTACAGTCACTTCGCACAAAGATTTGTAGCACTGCCATATGCCAATGAGAAACACACCAATACCATTGATGTAAAAATACTGAAATTGTTACTTTACAGAATTGCTAGATGACCAGATGCTGGGGGCAGAGGAAGCATGTTCACTGCAGACCAAGTAACCCATATAGTCATTATGGCGATTGCAAATAATCCTATACTTGGAAATAAACACTTGTGTTTGTTTTGATGTGTTTGAATAAACACCAGTACTTGAAGTTTGGATCCCTCTATGCTTATGGATCTATGACAGAAGTATGAGCTCACACTGACATAGCCTACCTTGTGCACAGAGAAAGCAAAAGCCAGATGTGTTTTGTATTCATACCATCAGTGTGCAGTTGGCGCATTGTGTGCTTAGTAGATGATGGCTTGTGTGTACTGTTTGATACGGAAACACCATTTTTACAAAGATGTGAAGAGTTAATCTAGCTGTGTTTGCTTTTGCAAGAGAACTACAATGTTTTGATTATTGGGTGACAGGTTTTCTTATTTGTGTGAAGAGTTTTGCAAAATTAGCCAATAGTTACAAAAAATGTGCTTAAGCAATCAGAAAAAACTGTAAACATGGACAATGTTTAATAAGAGCTAATGGATCAGTATGGTGTCACAGAGAGCAGAAATCCTTAATGTGGGCATCTCAGACGGCGAGCACGGAAGCCACACCCACCTGATGTTCAAACCTCCTGCTTTTTAGGAACAGCCAGTGAAAAGGAGAGGGAGGAAAAACAGACTGAGTGGGTTCATCAAGCCTGAGTATATTAGAAAAAGAGTGCTTTGAATCACGGAGATGCACAAGTCCAAACTGTCAGCACGTGTCATTTGCATATTTGTGGCTACCTCAGCCCGTCTTCAGCCATGTCGGTCATTTACATTTTAACTTGTTAAAGGTGTGTCTGGAGGGATGGAGGGAAACGCTTATAAAGTGGGGGTTGGGCAAATAAAGCCGGCATAAGAGCAAAGAGGTGACGTGTGCATTTGTGTATCTGTGTGCTTGTGCAAGGTACCTTGTCCAATCTTGACAAATCCGATGATGATGATGAGCGCGAGCGCTAGAAGCTTGGCTGCCGCGAAGAAGTCCTGCACTCTGGTGGCCGCCTTCACGCTGTAGCAGTTCACAAAGGTTAACAACACTGCGAAAGAAAAGGAGGCAGAGAATAAGACCACAGAGTAAAAGAGGCCACTGACACATAAAGCTTACAGGTGTGTTACGCGTATAGGAAACCAATCTTGTAACCAGTCAAATTGCACAACTTTACCCTGTAATGTGTTTCTTCTGCTCCACTTGTGGGACCTTACAGTGAGTGTGTGTGATTGTACGTTCTGCTGTCAACATGACGCGAGCAGAGGAAGAAGTTACAGGGGTGACACATTTTAAGAGAATAAAGTCTTTTCTCCTGTACCCATCTGTCTTTTAAATGCCCATGTACCGGCTGGTGCCTACCCTATCCTCCATAAGCGCACACACGCAAAGTTGCTGCAGTAGCCTGTTAGAAGTGATTAACTAAAGCAGCAGGCCTGTTCAAAGCTCCTAAATCAGGTCGGGGCCACAATAGAAAGACGAGACGGCACAATGAGGCTCTGTATTTGAGAGACCAGGACAAAGGAGAAGGAGGCCAAGTACAGTACAGGGGTAGACACACTTTGGCATCCAGACCCACAAACACACACTAATGGCTAATACTTGGGCATGTAGCATACACGTATATTCACAAACCTGAAGGGAACAGAGACACGCTGATCTGAATTATACAGATTCCAGCAGCAGTCAAATTAAACAAAACCTGGCACTAAAATAGACTTTAGGAGCTATGAATGTGCAGCGACCCTGACCACCTCACAGACACACACACAGACACACACACACACACCTCTAAACTTATGTTCAGGCTGCCATGAAGTCTTGAAAAGAAGAATGAAGTGATGAAACAGGTGAGAATCCTGAAATAATTGCTTTAAGACAAAATAAGGTGTAAAACAGCCCAGTGCACATAGAAAACTCTGCACATCCATCATAAATGTGCGGCTGTTTATTAACTTAGACATGCGACACGGAAAACTGATGATAAACTACTTGTTTTTAAACCGCACCACTAAAACTGGGGTTAAATCATCTATTGGTGTATATTTGCTTGCATTTGATTTAATAAAACCAACTTACATTAAGTTATCATATCTAAGCTTTAAGTAATTAAAATGAAGGCATTTATTTTGATTTCTTTGCTGCTTATCACGTCACAGAAAATATTATTTATGATAAACACCAGGAATTATTTCAAAGCAATTAATTGGGTTATTTTTAAGACCTATAACCTGTGAGCAACCTACATCACCCCGGCAGCTGATGTAATATCGCCGCATTTTTTCCACTACTACACGCGCGCGTGTGCGAGTGCTGATGGTATCGCACGCGCTCCATAGGATGAGGCTTTATATATTGTGTGTGAGCATAGTCGTTCATTATCTCAGGAGGTGCCCACGAGGCACAGGTGTTTTTATAGTATAGATATACAGGAAGTGCAACCACAACCGCCTGCATAGGGACTCTCTCACACACACACACACACACACACACACACTAAAGTTGCATCATCTCGCCCGGTGCCTGAGCTCCGATACTCACTGATGCAGAGACAGGCCACTAGCTTGGCCCCCGTCTCCGGCACCGAGCACACGGGGAACAGCGGCTTCAGGAGGTAGGTGGCGAAGACGTAGGCGACGATATACTGGGAGGACGGCCGGATGATAAGCAGCTCGATCCAGAGTTTGAGGAATGCCGGCAGGGAGCCGTACACTTCCAAGATGTAGGCATAGTCGCCGCCGGACTTGGTGATGGTGGTCCCCAGCTCCGCGTAGCAGAGGGCGCCCACTGTGGAGAAGACCCCGCACACCGCCCACACTATGAGGGACAAACCCACAGAGCCAGCCTCCCTCACTACGCCTGTCGGCGTGACGAAGATACCCGAGCCGATGATGGTGCCCACGATGATGGCCACGCCGTTCAACAGCGTGATGGTCCTCTTCAGGGCGACCCCTTCCTCCGCTCCGTCTCCTGCTGTGACGTTGCCGGGGCTGCTGAGGTCGCTTCCCGGTCCTCCATCCTGACCGAAGCCCCCCCTATCACTGCCGCTACCCGGGGACAGCATCCTCTCAGTGACCTGCTTATCCTCCTCCCTGTCCACGGACGAGTTGGAGTTTCTCTTCTTCAGCCCTGACATCGCTGGTTCCTCTTCTGTCTGCCGCACAAAGCTTCCCGTCTCGCCCCCCTCTGTCGTCAGTTTGATGTGCCGGTCGCTCTGATGCTCAGGCCGGCCTCAGCCACGAGGAGTCCACGGCGTGTCTGTTGTGTGACTCAGAGCGGCGTGCTTTCTCTGCTCTACTCTCTGAACGAATAAAAGAATCGTGGAAATTACGACGTCTCTTACGTCAGAGCCTATCCTCCATAAAGCCCTCCTTTATTCTTTACACCCCCTAGCGTCGGAAATCTGCTACTGCTCCGCCTCACCCCCGAAGCCCACACAGCACCCGTGGCTTTCAGGGACCAGATCACAGAGAAATCATGGGACACGGCCACCCCCGGGTAACTGTTCTGCGTGAAAGTAACACAACCAGTTTAAGGAGACACTAGAAGATGTTAGTGAGGGCATTTTTTTAACTGTATTTTCACAAGTTTTACAGCATTTCTTCTAGATGAAGGTCTCCACCACCCAGGGGCGGATTTAGAGGGTTGGCATGTGCCATCCTGAAATGATCTCTTGCCACCCCTAGTGTCACCCTAGTTTTTCATATGACATTGTTGTTTATTAAGACAGGTTTAAGATAAGGTAGCATTAACACTTTGAAGGTAGAATGATGGTGAGTGTTATTAACACACTGTGTGCCGCATCTCCAAAACGCATGACCGGCATGTGAATAAGCTGACATAGCAACAAGCTGCAGTCACGCGCTGAGTCTCTGAAAGTTTGGACTTCAAACACAGCTAATTGTGCTGAGAGTGATGAAGCTAGTTATAAAATACTCCAAGGATCTTTTCCTTTTTTTAAATATTATTTCGCATTATGTTCTGTAAAAAAAAGGGGGGGGGGGGGGGGCGTATACTTTTTCACACTGGGTCATTTTGGACCTAACATATTTGCCACTACTGTTAAATATGTGATGAATACCTCAGTCAGGCTCTAGCCTTCTTAGTCTCTGTGTTGTTGTTTAATGTCTTGTTGTTGATACTTTGCAATAGGATATGTTAATCTCAATTTTAAAGAAATTGAGATTTTTTGAAATTGGGCCTGGGCTTGTCCATAGTGGACACTTTTATTAACCATGTATCCCCACAGTGTGCACACACTACATAAAACAAGAAAGTCTAGTGCACCACAGTAGTAAAAACTCATACTTACTTTCCAGAACGCACAGAAACCAGTTGCACTGGTTTTATGGTCTTGTACTCTGAGAGAAAATAACACAAGTGGAGTTGGTCCCACTGGAATGAGGACATGTTGTGCAATTTACAGACATAGTCATAGACCTGTCTTGCTAGATTTTCACTTTGCCTGAGGATGAGAAACATCATGAGTATAGAATTTCCGTCAACAGAAGCCACTGAAAAAAAGGGACTGGCCATCTCTTGGATTTATGTAAGCATCTTGCATGTATTTAACACAATTGCCTCATGTTTTAAAGATAAATGTTACTATATAGTGTGTTGGGGGAAAACTCTGTAAAAATCCCAGGAGAAATAAAGACACAATGAGACAAAGTTACTTTCTTTATCAAACGTGTACACGGGTGAGCTGCTAAGAACAACTCACAACGTGTACAGAGGCTGGGCACTTTTTATAGGAAAGACAGTGAGAACAGGATAAGAAAAATACAAAACAGATAAAATAAACAACTCCATATGTGGCGCTAGTCTCGTCAGCAGAGAGCTGGGAGAAAGCTGTGAGAGATAAAACAATCTAAAACAATATGTCCCAAAACAGTATGTCTTTGCTGAGAAAGTCTAAAAAGATAATTCTAAACTAATCTAACTAATCTTTCCTGTAACATAGTGTAAAAACTACATGATATGCAGAAAGGGTGTATTAAATTGTTCATATCATGTTCAGGTGAAGTAAGTCAATAACTGTTAAATCTCGTGAAACCACGCGTGATTTCATCTCGCGGGCTTTGGATCGTGGTTTAAAAAAGGCATCCATCTCAGTCAAGTCGAGCAGCCAACTCTACGTTTTTGGTATGTCTTGATTTTTTGAATTAATATTTACCATATTTCAGCCAAATGTAGTTAACGTCTAGAGTGTCGCCATGTAACATGCTAAAAAAAAAAGAGCCGTTAGCTTATTTGCTGTTTTATCTGTTGTCAAAGAATTGGCGCTTTTTCATTTGAATTTGTCTTTGGCACAAGAGCCGTAATATCACATTAAACCTAATTACGAGGCGCTCATAACATAATTTGGTTTTCTGTGTGAATAGATTTGCCAACTGACTCTTCAGTTACATTGTGTATTTACTGCACCGTGGTGTTAGTGAGATTTTGGACATTGAACAGCTTTAGCTAATATCATCAGCGGCATTATGCTAGCTTACATCCCTACCCCTCCTGCCCTCACCTGCTGTCCTTTTGTTTTTGCTGCACATTGAGAGACGACCTCTATTCTGCATTTCACCAGGGGATGGATTGTGGGTTCAAGGTGTTATGGTAATGTTATGCATTAGGCCAGTAAAAGATTTTTATGCTGCATCCATTGAAACAGTCATTATTACCTGTGAGTACTGATTCCACTAAAATGATGCCATAATTTTTGTCATGCATTTACTGGCCCACTAAGAAAATTTTTTCTTTTTAAAAAAATGTATGTTCTGGAAACTATCCATCCATAAAGTTGATGTCAAACAGGAACTTTTGATATTGCTTTGTAGATGCTGGTGTTGCATGTTGACTGGTTTAAAAAGTCAAGAGTTTTTGTCTGGGATCATTTTCTTCTGTGCTACTGAAAAGTTCACAAATCTCTGTTTTCTTTGTTATAATACTTTAGGATGACATTAATGCTCAAAGGGAGTCTCATCAAAGTGCTCCGCATCTGTGTGAAAGACAATTGCAACATCTTGGTGCAGGAGTTCATGGTGAGTGTTTTATGAGTAGATTGTGGCTTTGCAACTTTTAAAAATGCATTTAGTTATCCACTTGATTCTCATTGGACTGGTTAGGACCAGTAGTTCTCTTTAATAATTTGAAGTTCACATGAGGCCTGGTAGTGAACTCGGCCGCCCCCCCTTGAGGCCCCACCCCTGTATTAGGGGTCACATCAGTGTGAAAAAACTTTAAATTTGTCATTCTAGTGAACAAAGGAAAATCCCACCAATATTTACATTAGCTTTTGTTTGGAAAAAAAAAAAAAAGACCAACAGCTAACCAAATTGTGGGGCTGAAAGTCTAAATTCTAACATCTTCTGAGTGACATAACCTGGATTTCTGATGGGCCGGTGTCTTTCTAACAAAAACTAATGTAAAGCATTTGAAATTATTATGTTTTTCACTCTCTCTTAGAAACTCTGTTAGACCATGAATGGCAGCATGGCAGGCCACTCTTTGGCTATAGTTATTTACTATGTTGCTTTGATTGGTTTAAATTTCTCTAACCTTAGAACTGGTAGATTCAAAAGAGATGAGTTTAAAAAGGAATCTTAAAGCAGTGTTTTGTGTTTAACCAGGACTTGACTGAGGCCACTGCACAGATTGAGAAAACCACAATGAACATCTGTCTCCAGAGATGCGCCAGGCAATGACTTTTCTGATGTTGGCATCATCATCGAAGGTATAGTAGTTCTTCAAGATCTGGATAACGTGACCTTTGCAGTAGCCATGCTGTTTGGACCTTTTTTTTTATTCCTTCAATATGAGTTACCCATCACAGCTCTGCTACACTTGAGGTGATTCAAAGGGTGGTAATGGAGTTGGATGCAACTCGGCTCTCAAGAAAAGCTCACAACTAAGACAAAACTGCTCCTGCAAGGAAAGCTCACTGTTATGCATGCAAGCTGATCAGCTCTAGGTGAGAGGAGATTTAAATCTCACACTTGTTCTGCTGCATTTTTGAAGCTCAATTCCAGGAACAGATCGCAGGGTTCATTTTTATATACTCTGCAACTGCCATGAGGACGAGCTGTTTTTTTGTTGTTGTTTGTTTTTCCTTTTACTCTGTACAAGTTCTCTGTTTGGCAGCATTTTTAAATTTCTCTTTGTATTGTTTCTTTCTTTTACTAGTGAAGAGATGTAGCATGAACAGTTATGCAGTCTAAATATCCCATATGGGTCGTGTGAAATGGTATTTTCAGTTTCATTCAGTTGAAGTAAAGAACGTTGAATATTTCTAAGTGTGCTGTTTTGAACCAAGATGTCACAGTATGATCAGTGCTGTAATTTTTGACAGTCACTGTATCAATGTTATTTTTGCGTCTCTTGAATAAAGGTTTTGACCTGCGAGTGCTAATTTCTTTAGTTATTGGGGTAAAATGGGTAATGTTGATAGGAAGGTGTTTGCCAATTCAGTAACCTAATTTAATGTTAATGGAAACTAACATTACCTCAAATTGTTTAGTTATAATTGTTGTTTAACTGAATCTTGACGTCAGAGGCCTTAAATAGAATGTTTTGTATTGTTCTTTCCCAAGATGGTTACCTGTAACATTTTTCAAAAGAAACAGTCTAATTTCTTTGCTGTGATTGATTCCAGAGAACACGGAAGAACTGACATTATTTAACTGTTGATTTATATAGATTTAGTAGTGGAGTAATGTCAGTTTAATTCTTTACCTACTGTCAATGCAGTGAAATTAGACATGTTGTTTTGAAAGGTTACTGGTGGATGCCAGCAACCATCTTGGAAGAGAACAATATAATCTGTTATAAGGCCTCCATTTGAAAATTGTGTATTTGATACTAGAATATAATAGCAAAATGTAATTTGAAGATAACATGTAGTATTTAAGTGACCAAGTAGTATTGGGTAAAAGTTATTGAATGGTGTTGGAATAAAGTGAGAAAATTGTGAAGGATTAAAATATTCCAAGAGCTCAAATTACTTCATCAAAACATGTTTAAGTCACATTTTATCAACACAAATTGCACAGGTTTATTGAACATGAATAAATTGTGTTAATTTAACTCAATTGTTTAAGTTGCTGCCAAAGCAAAACATCTGTGTGCAACAAATGTCCACCATTGAATTAAGTAAATCCAACAACATATTTTTTTCAGTGCAGTTTCTATCTCTGTAAGCATCTAGATGTAAGTGAATACCAGCGTGTTGACACGTAGTACTCAACTCTTTTTCTTTCTTTCTTTCTTTTTTTTGTTAATGCCATCAGTGGCTTTTAAGTGGCTGTTTGAAGCAAGAGTGAATCAGGTCAGATGTGCATGGTCCAGAGGTCATACAATAGATTTGCCTCCATTTTCACTGTTTGCTTTCCAAACAGACCAGTTAGGACTCTGTGAATGTTTACAATTCATACACAGGTTCATTTGGGGAACACAGTGTACAACATCATTAAAAAACACAGCTGAATCATCTTCAACACCATTGTGTTCATTCAGTTTGTCACGTGGTTTGTGCTCTAAAATATGAGCGGCATATCGTGAGAAGTACACTCAACAAAAATATAAACGCAACACCTTTGTTACTGCTCCCATTCCCCATGGGATGGACGTAGAGACCTAAAATTCATTCCAGATACACAATATAACCATCCCTCCCAAACAGTGGTCACAAATCAGTCCAAATGTGTGGTAGTGGGCACAGGTGTGCCACATCAGGATGCTGATCTGACATCATGAGTAGTGCACAGGTGTACCTCAGACTGCCTACAACAAAAGGCCACCCTGGAATGTGCAGTTTTTTGCGCTATTGGGGGTCTGGGGACCCAGAACCGGTCAGTATTTGGTGTGACCACCATTTGCCTCATGCAGTGCAACACATCGTCGCATGGAGTCTATCAGATTGTCAATTGTGGCCTGTGGAATGTTGGTCCACTCCACTTCAATGGCTGTGTGAGGTTGTTGGATATTCATGGGAACTGGTACACGCTGTCGTATACGCCGGTCAAGCACATCCCGAACATGCTCAATGGGTGACATGTCCGGTGAGTATGCTGGCCATGCAAGAACTGGGACATTCTCAGCTGCCATCTGCCCTGAACAATGTGAACCATGATTCATCCGTGAAGCGCACACCTCTCCAACGTGCCAGACGCCATCGAATGTGAGCATTTGCCCACACAAGTCTGTTACGGCGACGAGCTGGAGTCAGGTCAAGACCCCGATGAGGACGACGGGCATGCAATTGAGCGTCCCTGAGACGGTTTCTGACAGTTTGTGCAGAAATTGTTTGGTTGTGCAAACCAATTGTTCCAGCAGCTGTCTGGGTGGCTGGTCTCAGACGATCTTGGAGGTGAACCTGCTGGATGTGGAGGTCCTGAGCTGGTGTGGTTACACGAGGTCTGCGGTTGTGAGGCCGGTTGGATGTGCTGCCATATTCTCTGAAACGCCTGTGGAGACGGCTTATGGTTGAGAAATGAACATTCAATGCACGGGCGACAGATCTGGTTGACATTCCTGCTGTCAGCATGCCAATTGCACGCTCCCTCATTGCTTGTGGCATCTGTGGCATTTTGCTGTGAGACAAAACTGCACATTCCAGGGTGGCCTTTTGTTGTGGGCAGTCTGAGGTACACCTGTGCACTACTCATGTTGTCAGATCAGCATCCTGATGTGGCACACCTGTGAGGTGGGATGGATTATCTCAATATGGCAGATGTGCCCACTACCACACATTTGGACTGATTT
Organism: Maylandia zebra; assembly: GCF_041146795.1. Classification (NCBI taxonomy): domain Eukaryota; kingdom Metazoa; phylum Chordata; class Actinopteri; order Cichliformes; family Cichlidae; genus Maylandia; species Maylandia zebra. The sequence continues at coordinate 59,428,897 of NC_135173.1, read as the reverse complement.
GTGACCACTGTTTGGGAGGGATGGTTATATTGTGTATCTGGAATGAATTTTAGGTCTCTACGTCCATCCCATGGGGAATGGGAGCAAAAACAAAAGTGTTGCGTTTATATTTTTGTTCAGTGTAGATGGAAAACAAGCTAAGCGCCTGTTAAATTCCCCCACATATTTACTAAGAAGAAAAGGGTCATCAGTCCATCAACAAAAGGAGAAGCATCAGGGCGAGGCATGAAATTGTGCATGAAAGTTTTTTATCTTTTTACACTGAGTGCCAGTAGGGACATGATGAGTTGGAGTCTTGTTTCAAGGTTGGTTGCATAGCAGGATCAAGGAAACTGAAGTCAGTCTACGGGATAACTTTATAAGTGCTGGGAGTAGATCCAGGATGGGCAACACCACCACTGAAATCTGACTCTGACAGCAGATGACTGTCATATATACTGAGGTTAAACAAAATACACAACTGTGTTTTTGTGATACACACAGACACACAAACAAACAGACAGACAATTTCCTGTGTTTAGAGCAGGTAAACACGCTCAAAATTGAATGATCACATCCACCCTAAAGGTGCACTTGTATATTTGTCTCGGTCGATCTGCTCAAAGCCTGCAGAATGCCATATCATAGATGCACCTTAATCCGTGTCTGCTGTGTCTGACTCATGTAGCTACGTCTGTCTGTCTCAGTTACCCTGCAGAACAGTTACCAAGACCCCCAAGAGACCTGGGAACAAGTGTGGCAGAATTTTATGGTCATTGTAGGAGGCTGATGTTCAGCTGACAGACCTCTGAAGTGGTGGGTGCTTTAAAAATAAAATAAACAGTATATTAAAGATGGACAAATTGATAAAAAAATGACTTAAACGTCCATTCTTTCTAACACCTTCAGGAAACAGTTTACAGTCTCAATCATTAGTTTCACATTTAACTGAGTATAAAATTATGCTTTTAAAACAGACTTGATTCTGTTCATCTGGACATAGCGTTTTCAGTGGGAGAAACAATTTGTCACTCATCCAAGTGACTTCTTCAGTCTAGAGACCGAAGATTGCCATTTCCCTTTCAGACGTGTATTTCCCACAGGTTTCCATTTACATCCTACCGACTAATATATTAGGAATAATGTCAGAATGAATTTAGAGGTTATTCATGTTGAAATTCTTCACATAGCACAGAGTTGGTTTACAGTGCTGACTCTGCATTACAATTATGAAAACACATTCCCACAACTGTCCCAGACATAAATTTCACCGCCCACTTCAAAGGAGCAAAAGGATTTTTTTGTCTGGGAACATAAAGTTGTCCCTTCAAGAGGGAGTACAGCACTGATGGGAAAAGGTTTGGGAAGCGAAGACGTGACAGAGCGCTGTGGGCGAGTGCCTGTTCGGCAGCTGTTTCCTGTTCCTTTTCAAAGGAATCTGAGGGTAGGCTGACCAATGAAATAATCAAATACACAATAAAATATACAGTCAAAGTCAGGACTGTTCAGTGCTTCCCATCATTCTCAGTGATACTTTCTTGCAAACCTGTGAGATATAGCAGTAGAAGTGGCATTTAATACACCTTCCTTGCTGTTGAAATGGTAGGTCACAGTTTTGCTGTATTAAGATTTAAATGACTTTTACATAATGCTTTTTCTTTGAACTGGGCACTTTAAACATGCATTAATCAACACTTGACTTTTACAACTGATCCTGTGAGATATGAAATTAGTCAACAGTAATCATGAGGCCTAAGAGAATAATTAACCAACTCAACAGTGGGAGCCAAATTGTTCTCAGCAGAAGGAGGTGGATGGTTTTAGTTCGAAAAATGTTGTGGAAAAGCAAATCCATGCTAAACAGAAAGGTTAGAGTTTAAGTTGTGAACATGTATACTTTGAGACTATAAACTTCTCTGAGTCTGCGAGGTGTTAGGTCAAAATTTAGCTTGTTCTTAAACATGTGCAGCAAACAGAAACTTTCAGTGGTAAAAAAAAAAGAAAAGACACTTCCCCTCTGGTAACTCAGGTAACCAAACTAGACTTCTTGAACATATTTTCTCTAGTGTGCCCTTTAGAACATTTTTAAATAAAATTATTTGACAAACACCATTACTTAAGTTCATAGAGAAATTCTGCTCGTGCCTTGGTAACCATGCTAGCTAATATTTTTAGTTAATGTTAGCAAGCATTAGCATTAAATGTTAAACAAGAAAACTTAAGCTGAAGTTATCCTGTTTAAATGTGGTCATTCTGTCTTCAAAAAGTCAGGACAGTGATACCCATCTATTCGAAAGCTAAACCTATCCTGTCCACCAGAGAGCTGCAGTTTTTTATAGAAAAAACTATTAAATTATCTAATGGCACTCGTTAGCCTATTGTTAAAGTTAGCTATTTTCACAAATAAAAAAAAGTAAAATATATATATATATAAAGAATAAACACAAAGTATTAAAGAATGAAAGAAATATAACGAAATTGAGTTGTTTTACCTGTTTAGCTGATATCAGTATATCTACTAATAAAGACAAACTAAATCATTCATCACTGTATGGCTCAATCCCACTAAAGTAAAAAACACAGACATCAACGTCCTTGAAGCTAAGAAAAATCTGTGGTTGCCTGATGATTTGATTAATTAATATTTTTGTGTCCATTTGCAAGTAGTTGCAGCAACCAACTGTTGTCCAGAGATTCACCTTGCAACACCCTCAACCTCTAGTCAACCACTTTAAGCTCAAGTTGACTGCACAGGTTACCTGATGGGTGGTAACCTGTCTCGAGATAATCCTTGACTGACTCAGACAAACTGCCAATGGTTTGCAAATAATTGCCAACATGGTGCAATCAACCCGAGTCAGTCTGCGCTAATGAGTCCAACTCATCTGCTTTGTGCAATGGGGGATTTGACTCAGCTGGTTGCCACCTCGGTATATTGTAGTTGTATTCCTACATAAAAGCAAAATTGCCTGAATATTGAGCACATATGTCATGTTGTTAAATTGCCATCATGCAGCAACTACGTTGCTATATGTAGAAGAATTTATTTTCAAATCTGTGAGTTTTGGCTTCACTTAAGAAGTTTGAATTTCTGTGTATGTGGACAACAAAATATTTGCAATTTTCCAGATTTATTTCAATTTATTGCCGTATTATCACAAACAGATTCGAAAAATATGCTGAAAAAACAACATTTTGGATACATGTGACATCTGGATATAAGGGACCAAAAACCACCAATGCATACTTTGAGGTGAAAATGTTACTTATTTAGTTACATATAGTAAATTATTCTACTTTTAAAAAACAAAAAAACAAAACAACCTGTCGTAGCAGATGACTGACTCTCCCTGAGCCTGGTTCTTCTGAAGGCTTCTTCCTGTTAAAAGGGCGTTTTTAATTTTCGTGGTCAACACCCTGAAATTCAAAGGGGCATGTTTGATTGTTGGGTTTTTTTCTGTATTATTATAGGGTGTTTCCCTTAAATATAAAGCACCTTAATCGACTGTTGTTGTGATTTGGCACTATATGAATAAAACGGAAATTTTAAAAATTTTATCATTTTGTCCGGAATTGCACATTCAGTGCAGTTTCTATGTGACATAAAAGAAGTTTCAAGTTTCATTGTCATGTACAGATAACAGTGTAGCCACATTTATCCATAATGAAATTCTTTGGCTTGTGCTCCTCAGCTTTACATGAGCATATAGAGAGTGTGCATTTACAGTGGGGCAAACAAGTATTTAGTCAGCCACCGATTGTGCAAGTTCCCCCACCTAAAATGATGACAGAGGTCAGTAATTTGCACCAGAGGTACACTTCAACTGTGAGAGACAGAATGTGAAAAAAAAATCCATGAATCCACATGGTAGGATTTGTAAAGAATTTATTCGTAAATCAGGGTGGAAAATAAGTATTTGGTCACCTCAAACAAGGAAAATCTCTGGCTCTCACAGACCTGTAACGTCTTCTGTGAGAAGCTTTTCTGTCCCCCACTCGTTACCTGTATGAATGGCACCTGTTTGAACTCATCATCTGTATAAAAGACACCTGTCCACAGCCTCAAACAGTCAGACTCCAAACTCCGCCATGGCCAAGACCAAAGAGCTTTCGAAGGACACCAGGAAAAGTATTGTAGACCTGCACCAGACTGGGAAGAGTGAATCTACAATAGGCAAGCAGCTTGGTGTGAAAAAATCAACTGTGGGAGCAATCATCAGAAAATGGAAGACATACAAGACCACTGATAATCTCCCTCGATCTGGGGCTCCACGCAAGATCTCATCCCGTGGGGTCAAAATGATCATGAAAAAGGTGAGCAAAGATCCCAGAACCACACGGGGGGACCTGGTGAATGACCTGCAGAGAGCTGGGACCAAAGTAACAAAGGTCACCATCAGTAACACACTACAACGGCAGGGAATCAAATCCCGCAGTGCCAGACGTGTTCCGCTGCTGAAGCCAGTGCATGTCCAGGCCCGTCTGAAGTTTGCCAGAGAGCACATGGATGATACAGCAGAGGATTGGGAGAATGTCATGTGGTCAGATGAAACCAAAGTAGAACTTTTTGGTATAAACTCAACTCGTCGTGTTTGGAGGAAGAAGAATACTGAGTTGCATCCCAAGAACACCATACCTACTGTGAAGCATGGGGGTGGAAACATCATGCTATGGGGCTGTTTTTCTGCCAAGGGGACAGGACGACTGATCCGTGTTAAGGACAGAATGAATGGGGCCATGTATCGTGAGATTTTGAGCCAAAACCTCCTTCCATCAGTGAGAACTTTGAAGATGAAACGAGGCTGGGTCTTCCAACATGACAATGATCCAAAACACAAAGGAGTGGCTCCGTAAGAAGCATTTGAAAGTCCTGGAGTGGCCTAGCCAGTCTCCAGACCTCAACCCCATAGAAAATCTGTGGCGGGAGTTGAAAGTCCGTGTTGCTCGGCGACAGCCCCAAAACATCACTGCTCTCGAGAAGATCTGCATGGAGGAATGGGCCAAAATACCAGCTACTGTGTGTGCAAACCTGGTAAAGACCTATAGTAAACGTTTGACCTCTGTTATTGCCAACAAAGGTTATGTTACAAAGTATTGAGTTGTATTTTTGTTATTGACCAAATACTTATTTTCCACCCTGATTTACGAATAAATTCTTTACAAATCCTACCATGTGGATTCATGGATTTTTTTTTTTTCACATTCTGTCTCTCACAGTTGAAGTGTACCTCTGGTGCAAATTACTGACCTCTGTCATCATTTTAAGTGGGGGAACTTGCACAATCGGTGGCTGACTAAATACTTGTTTGCCCCACTGTATATTGAGAAGAAAATAACAGAAAACAGCAGTGGTAGTAATATAATAATAATAATAACAATAAAAAGGAGAGGAAAGAGTATTAAATATTAGAGAATTTAGTTGATATTTGCATTTAAGACAAGTTGGTATTTTATAAAGTACCAAAACCCAACAAACCAGTTTAGACTGCATTCAGAACCAAACAGGAATCCCACTGACTGAAGCCCTTTGTCTCAAATATCTGAAAAACTAAACAGGCACATCAGAGAGGCTGAAGAGGACACATGAGAGTCGATGAGGAGGAAGAGCAGCTGGCCTGGAGTTCAGAGGAAGAAAGGGGCTCTGGATGCAGGTTCCTGTTTATATCTGTGCCTTTAAGTAGAGGGGATTGTGACTTGTTGACCTAAAACAATTCCCCTCGAGCAAAGATGAAGATGAGGTCTCGTCTTTGTTTCATCTCCCATCTTCACTGACGGCCATTAAACAAGTCACTATGGTGCAAACCAAACCTGCCTTTGTTACAAGTTTCATTTAAAACTATCTCAGAGTGGACGGCAAAAGAGGCATTTTTAAAAGTTGATGAATATTTTAAGACAGCATCTCACCTGTTTAATGCTTCTTCCTGTTTCTTGATTTGGGGCATTCCTTTCATTAGAGCATCCCAAAAAAACACAGAACTAACCACAACGTTGAATGTACAACCCACTATGAGAAATTCAAAACTACCTTGTCGTCACATCGTGTCAAACTGGACTACAAATGCAAGATTGTGGAAGCTGGTTCTGTCCAAGTTTTCTGATATTGTCAGTTCAGCATGCCCTGTTATCCTCTACACACACACACACATATATATATATATATATATATATATATATATATATATATATATATATATATATATATCCTGTATATAATCGTTGTTGTATATGCTTTGAAGTCTAAAATTAGTCACATTCATTGAGCAGGTTTGAAATCTTTTGGTCATTCATCCACTTCAAAGACACGTGCACGCTTATAGTACACACACGCAAACATATTGTACAGTTCAAAGCAGAGGGGTGTCCAGTCAGTCTGTCCACATTCATACAATCGTGGGAAGCCTGCAGACCAGTAAACACAATAAACACCCCCAGAGGTCGCCTTCAATCGCCTCTCCTTAGGCTCGACTCAGGTGGAGAAGCTGAGCACACCCTCCCACGGTAGCCGTGTAGAAAAGAGGATAAACAATCCATCCCCAGGACCCCAGGCGACTGGGTGGGGGCCAGCAAACATCCCCTCTCTGTGTCATGAGGGTTTCAAAGGCAGCTTGAGGCAGTTAGAAGTGGTTTTCATATCTCAAACATGTTTCTGCCCTGGTTCCTCAGTGTTTTAGGAAAGAGGTGTGTTTTTAAGGAACAATGGGGGTTGTTTAAATTTGCTGAAAAGACTGGAGCTGTAAATACAAAGAGTCTCCAGTTTCCAGAGACGTTTCTTCCTAATGCACTGAATGAAATCACTTTTTTATTAAAGCAATTAAAAATTAGAACCAGCACTACAAAGATTGTGTGGATGAGCTGCATCAGAGATGGGGTCTAGCAGACAGTTTCCTGCTACTGCTACTTGTCAACTAAAGTAACCGGGCTCCTAATTCTAAGCCTCAAAAAATTAAAGTGGTTTATTTAAAAAAAAAAAAAAAACTTTTCAGTTTTTTGGATCATGCTGTAAACAAGCCCATTTCAGTGCTGAAGTTAGACATTTTGTAGGAAGCGACTCATTTATGGAGTCAGTCTCAAATGGGCATTTGAGGGATTGCACTTTTTGAACAATTCAGCTGAATTTCGTTTATACTGAGAGATTGCTGCTTGTGAACCTCCTGTGACTTTGACGGGCTGTTTAGTATGCAGCTGACTTAAGAAAAACAAATAAAATCATAAAATAAGATAATAATAATAATAATAATAATAATAATAAGCATTTTTACATCACATGATACTTTATTATTTTACATCATTTATTAACATCAGTCTAACTACAATCATGTTTCCATCGATGTTGGGTGGTTTTCAATATCGCCACCTGAGGATCAGGAGGGTCTTCCAACATGCACTGCTGGATGGCCTAGCAGGGCCCTGCAGGGCAGGAATGTGGGCTACACACTCAACAAATAAACAGCTAAAATATGCACTGCATACAGTGTACACATCATACACCTGCTAAAACATCACAGTGAGCCACAGAAGACTAGGAAAGATGAAGTAAAGATGCAAAATATTTTTTAATAAAGTACAGTAGGACCTGTAGTATCTCCATGATTAGAAAAGCAGGCAATGATATGGATTAAAACACAAAAAAATGGAAGACTTTATATTCTATTAGATTTCATTGATGCAAAAATATATATAATATTTAGCAGTCAATCAAGAAAAGCACCAAAAACAGATTTCTAGCGCCTCATACTTTGATAGATCAATCCATTTAAATAATCAGTCTGCACTGACTGTGAGCATTGTAATATGTTAATATTAACAGCACTGCAATTTTTTTTAAAAAGGCATAAGAAAGTAACAACATGAGTAAAAAGCCATGAAAAACCACAGCAGATGATGGTGCACAATTCAAATACATGAATAAAATACAGCTGTACACGATGAAGGCAGCACTGGGTCCCTTGTCTCCCGTGTTAGTACAATACACTGAACAAAGAAGAAGAAAAAAACCCCAAGCACACCACCATATCAAATTCCACTTCAACTTCACGCTAAAATCTTTTCTGCCTTCTGCGGGCCCCTCACTGTTTATCTAGCCAGTCTGCAGCCGTCACAACAATTAACATCACCCAGTGCACATCGCATCTTTTCAATACATGTCCACTGAAGTCCAGTCGCTGTGCAGCTTCGTGCTCTGCTTCGACTGGGGGGCCAACGGATGACCCGCGGGGGAGATGGAGCAGGGCGTTAAAGAATCACGTGAGCCTCGGTGACAGGAGGAGGGCAAGTTTGGATAGTTGCATTGTTACAGAGGGATCATTAAGACAGCCATGACCTCTCACCCCACTTCAGTGCAACTGTATGCCATTGGAGAAAACCTTTGCACACAGATGACGTTAGAAGTGGCCAGATATGGTGCGATGTTCCAGTTTGCAGTCCTGAAATAAGACCAATCTCAGAGCCAGACAGGTCTCTGCATGCATGTCTCCTTCTATCGTTCCATCAGTACCCTCCTCCTCTCTCAACTTTACCTCAAACTTCCTTTTAGCTTTCTGACGTTGCTGCACAGTCCAATTTCGAGCACTGCGGCTGCTGGACATGAGCCAAAGCATGACAACTGCTAAACCTTTCTAGATGATGTAACATTGCATTAAAATCGTTCCCGATTTCAAAACCTTTGTGTCCCTGCACTGGATCTGCATATCATTTTAATTTATTCTAGTTTACATCTTTAAAGGGAAACTACTATGCTTTTTTTCTTCATATTCTGTCATATAATTATGCTAAAATGATGAATCTTCATATTCAGTTTTAAATGGTGCACTGTGAGACAAAAAACAGGCTTATCGCTGCTCTAAATGGCAGATATTTTTGCCTGTACAATGTCACAGGTGACAAAGCACTCTGGCACACAGCTCTCTGTGAGTGCAGAATCCCCACCCACCTGTTGTTTATGAACAGCAGCCAATCAGAAGAAAGAAATTCATCCTGAACCATGAATTAACCAAAGCTACTCAAGTAGAGACCAAGAATAAAAATATGTCGATGGAAACAAGCATAATAGGTCCCCTCTGGATAGGTTACAGGTGAAACTCAAATAGTGGAATCCTTGTATATAAAAATAAAAACATGCTGCAACATTAGAGGTAATTTATCCTCCTGTGACCTATCCAAGTACATCCTGCAAAAGGTCTTTAGCTTTAAAACATCAATCGTAATAATAATAATAATAATGATGATGTGGATTCTACATTACATTTTATGCTAAATATAACTGTAACTTTAAACCCCTTCCAATCCAAAAACAGCAGACTGATTTGTTCTATCACATTAGTGCGATTAATCTTCTGTTAAAACACAACAACTGCACCACAGAGACTAATAAAGACAGCAGCTTCCTCCCAATTACAACTCGATTCATTCAAATTACCAGACAGGTGTACTATGAAGCAAGTTCAACATAGTCAGGCTTTCTTTGTGTTGGCTGGTTCAACAAAGCCTCAAACTGTGGTTAATCCAGACTGCTGGCCTGCTTTATTCAGAGGTCAATAAAACCAACAGTGATGTTACCAATAAGTCATAAGCTCAATGCTGAAGAAAACTGTTAATTCTGGGATTTTATATGCAAATACATCTTTAGGTTACCATGACAGCTGCAACTTTAAAGCTTTACACCTGTGCATGCAGGTCTGATGCCGTCCCATACTGTAATGAAGAGAGATCAGTGGAATCAGTTTAGTTTTTGGCCAAGCCAAAATGAGCTGAACTGATAACTGACTCTGCTGCAGACCAGGTTACGAGTTCACCATAAGTAGGTATAGAGCGCAAACAGAGCTTCCTTTGTAACACTGAAAACTGACTCTTCACTTCTTAGTACACCTGTCTGGGAAGTAAGAGGTGAGCATTGCAGTAAATAGCAGCTGAGCCTCCACCATTTCTGAGAGTGACCACCAACCACTGTACCCGAGCTATATCTTGGGGGAACAGATACTTTCCATCCTGAGAGGGGTGAGGGTGAAGCTGCCAAAAGCAGCGAGCCACACAGAGAACATTTAAAGGCACGGCGGTTATAGTGTCTAATGGAGATCACTGTGAGCCAGAGTAACTGGGTGCACCAGTGTGACACAGGTACATGCACTCTGGGTCAATCAGGATGCGTGTATGTGCTATAGTAACCAGGCATGATTGTGCGTATTACACAGGTTCTATGTAGAAGAACCAAAGCTTAGAGTCAGCTTTCAGACTCTTTAAATTATAGGATGTCCGAATAAAACAAAGATGTATAAAGTATAATATATAAATAACTCTTTATAGGCTAAGACACTAAAGGTTTAAAGTGTGTAGATGGAAAAAAACAAAACAGTAAATCTTACAACTTTAAGAATGAAAAAAGTGACATTGTGGTACAAGTGGTAAAACACTGATGATTTTAGATATGTTGAGTATTTTACTGGGGAGGCACGTTCCCCCTGACGGTTTGGTAAAATCTCCAGGGCATTGTGTTGTAAACTTACAGTAGCTCCTGCCTCCTTATAAGGATAAAAACATCACAGCGAGGAGATCAGAGCACTCTCTGCTGTAGCTGTGACCATGAAGTTTGTACCTGCAGCTCGGTGTGACTCCCTACACACAGCTGTAGCTACAAACTTTACATACAGTAACTGAAAAGACTGTAAATATAGAATAAATACCATTCTTATCAATATTCTTTTTCCCCACAGCAAGCATCCCTTATTGGCTTTTGGTCTGCAACAGTCAAACCAAATTGTAAAAGAAAATAAAAACCGCAACCAATCAGAAACAGTTTGCTTACATCCCCCCTACATTGTGCTACACTCTAAAAACCTGCTTCCAGCATCAGATGTTGATGAGCAACAACATGTTCTGACAGCATGAAGAAAGGAAAACAACAGAAGTGTGGACAGTGGTCACTGTGTGAGTTACTCTAAGAGAAGACAAAAGGGTCTAGCAGCATCAGTGGTTGTGCTTGTCGCCTTCAGTGGATGGCGCCTCCTTCAGGAAGGGATTGAAGGAGGAGCGGACGGCACGGCCCCGGAGAGGCTGCTGCACACGGAAGTTGTTCACCATGCTCTTCTGCATATCCTCCTCGGCTGAGGTGAAAAGAAGGCTCCGGAAGACAGCCAACTATAGGGCAAGAGAGTCAGCGGTAGACAGCAGAGATTTATATCAAACTTCTTCAAAAGATAATATCTTTAGTTTCTGGGTAATTTCAATGAACTGGGAATCCTGAAGCTGAAATGTTGCTGTGCTGGTTTTTATTGGTGTGGGTGAAAATAAACACACCTTCACATAAACCTCAACTGTCATCGGAAACCACTACTGAAAGTTACCTTGAAAGAACAGTTGTTCCCAAAACACAACAGCACATATCCAAAGGTTGGTGTGCAACTCAACTTAAAGTTGCACCAGTGATTCGTGCCCACCATGGGGCAGCAATAACTCTCATACAGCCATTTTCCACTAGTACCTGCTCGGGTCAGCTTGACTTATCTTAGTTTTTAGGGTTTCCCATTAGGTGGTATGTACTTTTTTAGTACCTGCTCGGCTGGAATTCCAATCGATCTGAGATGATCTGAAAATGTGACATCAAGAGACTGCATGCCACCGATTGGCTAGTCAGTGGCATCATGAATCATTAGAGCATCTCACTCACAAAAATCAAAAACCTGGCAACGAGGGAAACAGCTACACAAAGAAGCACTACTTTGGCAGCAGGTATGCCATTGCCTCAACGTCCTCCACTGTTGTGGTGTTAGTGTTGCATACAAATGACAGGACGTTTGGCCACAATGTTGTTATAACAACCTCAGACTCTATTGTAATGCCAAACATCCCAAACTGAGCCATGTTGAGTTGGCTGAGTAGGTACTAGTGGAAAAGGGTTAATAGTAGTCATGGATAGCACGTTAGCAACCAGTTCTACACATTTGGAACAGTGCTTATCCTCAATTTTGATCCCCACCCACTCAAACATGTGTTAATACAGTGTTCATTTACATCTCTGCCCTTATTTGTCTGTATTTGGTCTTAGGATGGACCACATCCTAAGATGTTAAACCTTTTAACATCTTAGGATTTTAACAGAGGAAGGTTTAACAGAGGAAGAAGGATTGAAAAAAAGAAAACAGACACCACCAATCACACTGCACATGAAACGTCGACCCATTGTTAACATTCTTTACTTTTTTGTGTTGTGATTCTTAAAAACATCGTTCTTACCTGCTCATGGCTGACTTCTATGTGCTGTTTCATAATCATCCAGGTAACAGACTCTGTCAGAGGAGGCGTGGTCAGAGAGCCGTGGTACGTCCAGTAGTCATCTGTGTTGGTGGGCAACAGACAGCCGGGGTCGAACCGGTTAAACGCTACTACACTGTTCTGCAGAAGACCAAAGAAACAAATATTCAGTTAAAGCTTGTGGACTTTGCATGATTCACACTTCAAACTGATCCTTAGTTCTGCCTGAAACAAGCCGTTTTAGCTCCTCTCCCTGTGAGTCGTACATTTTTCTGCGTACGTCTCAAGTTCACAGCTTCCACTCACAGCCGTGTTGATATTAGCATCCGCAAGTGTAACAGTACAAGTATATTACAGAAAATACACAGCACTCTGTGGAAAATTGTAAAATATTTAAAATCATTGAATGTTGACTATAATATAAATATATTTAAAATTTGTTTGGTATGTGTTACACAACATCTGTTATTTAGCACACACTTCTTATTATATTGTTGAACCAACATTCATATCAGACCTTATTAGTGATAAGCTGTGAATTAGTAGTGATAAAAAACAAGGGGAAAATACAATCTGCAGTGAGTCACCTTCAAAAACTACAAGCAACAGTGTAAAGGAAATATAATCATATCTCAGGACAGGTCTATAATGACAGATCAACATGTTAAAATCAAGGGAAAAACTATATCACACCACCACCACCATTAGCAGCTTGAACTGTTAACACCACGCATTGTGGACCACGGATTCGTCTCATTATCACCAAATTCTGACTTGACAATCTGATGTGGGAGCAGAAATCATGATCTGTCAGGACAGTCTGTCGTCGTTTCAAGATGAAAACTGTCTAGGTGTGGTAAATGTGTGCCCAATATAGTCTTGGTTTCCTGTTCTAAGTTAATAGAGTACAGAGTGCTGATGCAACCGCCCGCTTTTGCACGCCACCCTCTACAGCTTTCCAACCACAGAACTGTAGTTTATTGAGTGTTTGTAATTTTCTGCTACACTCTCTGAACTAGACTGTTGTTCGTGGAAAAAAAGCAGACCAGAAAAAGCATATCACCAATAATCAATAATTTCTGCACCAATAATCAATCCAAGGTTAAAAGCACTAAGCTCTTTTGCTTCCTCCCTGTTGTTTCTTGCCTGCATTCTTTTCATATAGCGAGCTGCCTACATATGCTACATTTATTAATGCACAGAGCTAGTGTAATTTACCTCATCTTCAGGTCCTTGGATGCAGTGAATACACAGCTACTGATTCAGTTTGACTTCAGTTCTTTTGACTACTTGGTGAAAAAAAAATGAAATTCTCTGTGTGAAAGAAAGCCTGAACCACTAGAGGGCACCACCTCCCTATAAACTGACAGGTACAGAATTGTTGGTCTGTGATGCTCTTTGTCAAAGGTAAATACACTTTCTCATTAAAGCAGAGAAAAAACACAACAGGTATACACACATATGTGTGTGTGACTAACCTTGTGTCTGATTGCAGGCAGAGCGTCCACCAGTTTCTGCAGCCCCTCGTGTCTCTTTCCCACCTATGCAAAGATTAGACCATAATCTGGATTATCGTCACTCACAAATCAGCTGGACGGCTGTTACCATTCTCTCACATAAACACACTGCTGAACGCAAATCAAAAGTAACCCAAAACATATGATTTTGGTCATTGTTTAAGGACTTGAAAGACAGTGTGTGATGTACCTTCAGAAAAACTCCAATAACCGCCAGCCCGTTATCCTCCATCACTGCCTCCTCAAACAGACTGTACTTGTCAGAGTTCCAGTGGACCAAGTGGAGCTAAAGCGGCACACAAAGCAAAGACATGAGTTTGTCTGTATGTGACCCAAACTGTAACAGCTATAATCTTTGTTTTCCTGTTAAATCCTTCCTGCCTTCTTATATTTTTATTTGACCTAGTGTAAAAATTACAGCTTTATTAATTGTATTAAAATATGACACAAAGATCCCATGAAGCTGTGACTCATAACTGCAACTTGATGCTCTGCGCGCGCACACGCACACAGTCACTGGAGTGGAGCTTCTTACATAAGTGTGCGTGAATGTAACGGAACAACATGAAAATAGATGTTCTATATACAGGACAAATGTACGAGTCTGTAAACTCAGATGCTGACAGACAAACACACACTTTGAGGTTTGAGTCCGAATTTGCCGATATAAAAAGAATTAGAGAAACACAGCTGGATGAAAGAACCACAGTTGTATGGCTTAAACAATGTAACCAGTTTTGCACAACGCTTAAACATTTGAAGAACAAACAATTCGAACAGGGTACATGAGTACATATAAAAGGACCACAAACTAAGGCAATATTTGCGCTGTTTCAACAGCACACTGTTGTTTTTTCCATTACTCCTCTCTGTTAACCTTAAGAACTAAAAACTGACTTATACTGAAGGATATTACATGTAAGATTACAAATAGTAAGCATAAAATACCTGCATGACTAATCTCAGTTTTAGCTATGGGCAGTTGGAATTGTTACAAATATGTTTTTTTTTAAATACTTTTCCGTTAAATCTACGTTCTAGTTACATCGTAAGCACAAAACCCTCTGAAAACCTGCAATGTGGCCTACCCTAACCCAACACGCACTTCCCCTGGAAATACAACGACACGTCCTGCAGCTATCGTGACGGGCCTGTGCAGTACTGCCAATGTCTCTGATGCATTTGCAGATACGTTTTTCAGTTTTTCAATCAAAAAAGAAAAAAAAATCTGAATATTTATCACCTCAATGTAAGGACAAACAAATGTCAGGTAGTTGTGGGAACTATTAATGTCAGGAAACATATGAAACGGAAAAACCTGTGGGACAAATATGTTCATCACCAAAAGTTAAAAAATAAAGTAAACTGAGCAAACAAAGAATGAGGACCCAGGAGGGGAACAAAGTCCCAGGTTTAAATTTGTTTCCCCCATGGGAAGCACCACATAACAAAGAAACATGAGCACAAGATAACTGACAACATGTAAAAGTAGATTACGTCGTAGGCATGAATCTTCCAAAGTTTTATTGCAGAAGTTTAAATGAGCTGTTCCACTGTCCACCTTTTAACAAGTGTCAGAGGTACAGACCCACAGATGCTCAGACTAAGAGGACCACCGTGACGCTCAGGTGTGCAGACAACTGCTAACTCAGAGCATGACAACAGGAAAAAAAAATTAAATTTAGACCCAAGAAAAACCTGCAAGGGTTTAGTTGAAAATCGTTATTTTACTCAGGAAAAAATGTCAGAGACTTCATCTTAGTCGCATCTTTTCTTATTGGCCACATGCCACTGCGAGGAGGCTTGTTTCTCTGTTTGTGTGTGTTGTATTAGCTATTAAACATGTGGGTTGAGCTTTAGTTATAACATTCTTGTGTACTACACTGAGAGGAATGCACTGAATGAGCAGCCTAACAACCTGAAAATAAACTGTACCTCTAATGAGCAACTCCACTTGTCTCTGAAAGGATACATTTACATTTAAACTGAGTGATTGCATTTTGTTTAAAGGAACATGAATTTTACAGGTTGGTGTCAATGTAAGAGCCTTAGGAGCATCCATTGTAGTTATAAAAAGTATTTTGCCGCTTACAAATAAACCTGGTCAGCTTTTTTTTCAGATTCTGTGAGAAATCTACATCATAACTTACGACTCCCCCATGCCGTCAGAGATGGAGGCTTTGGAACCAAGGACTGATAACTCCTCTTTAGGAACAAATTTTCCAGACCTTTAAAGACAGTTTATCACCTTTATTACGAGACATGTTCATTGAGTCATTGGTTTCAAAATGTCTTCCCCTAACGCTTCGACAAGCGACCATCTCACTCCTATTGAAGCCAAATAAGGATCCATTAGAGTGTACATCATATCGTCCTATATCACTCTTAAATGTAGATTTTAAAATACTGTCAAAAACACTTGCTCTCAGGCTAGAGAAATATCTACCATTGTTAATTTCTCCAGATGAGACAGGTTTTGTGAAGGGTAGGCATGGTTTTTTCAACCTGCGCAGGTTTTTAAACATATTACACACCAAGTCAACTACAACCCCTGAAATTGCCTTATTACTCGATGCTGAGAAGGCATTTGACCGGGTGGAGTGGGATTATCTGTTTTATACTCTACATAAATTTGGATTTGGCCCTAATTTCATTTCATGGATTCAGTTACCTTACTCCTCACCTATGACACGTGTTAGAACAAATTCGTTATTCTCTTATTTCCCACTTCTCCGTGGTACGAGACAAGGTTGTCCCTTATCCCCTCTTCTTTTTGCATTATCAATTGAACCACTGGCAATTAAACTGCGAGCTGACAGTTGCATTAAGGGCATCTTCAAAGGTGACCAGGAGCACAAAATATCCTTATATGCTGACGACCTCCTGCTGTATATGTCAGAGCCTTTATGCTCTCTTCCCCGTGCTCTTGCCATTTTTGAATGTTTTGGTAATATTTCAGGTTACAAGTTGAACCTGCATAAAAGTGAACTTCTCTGTGTCAACTCTATAGCCAGAAAGATTTCATTTTCAGATTTTCAATTTAACGTTAAATCAGGGTATGTGACCTATCTGGGGGTTAAGGTTACCCACAAAGATCTTTATGAAAGAAACTTTGTCCCGCTGCTTAAAAATACTGAGACAGATCTTCAGAGATGGAACAATTTACCACTGTCATTAACTGGCCGCATCAATTCTATCAAAATGAACATACTACCCAAGTTCCTTTATTTATTTCAATGTATCCCATGCTACTTACCCAATAAGTATTTTATAACACTGAATAAGCATATCTCTGCATTTATTTGGAATGGCAAAAGTCCACGAATTCGTAAAGATTTCATGCAGAGGACTAGGCCACTGGGTGGATTAGCCTTGCCAAACTTTCAGTCTTATTATTGGGCAGCAAATATTCGTAATATGCTGTACTGGATGAGTAATGTTACTACAGAGACTCCAGCTTGGCTCCAAATTGAGTCAATCAATTGTGGCAAAGTTTGCCTATCAGCTTTGTTGAGTTCAGCTCTCCCATTAGAACTATACACCTATAAACGTAACCCTTTGTTGTATGACTCGCTCAGAATCTGGGTGCAATGTAGGAAAAGGTTGGGGTTACACTTAATGTCAATTAAAGCACCTATCTGCTCAAATCATATGTTCCCACCCTCCATGATGGATTCTGCCTTTAAAACATGGGAAAGTAATGGCCTTAGAAATATCAAAAACCTTTTTGTAGATGGGATTTTTGCCTCATTCACGCAGCTCCTGAAGCAGTTTAATGTTCCTCGGCAACATTTTTCCCGCTATTTACAAGTTCGTCACTTTGTAAAGAGTCGATTTCCTTCATTTCCGGAACTACCTGAGGAAACTTCTTTGGATAAAATTATTAATATAAACGTTCATAAGAGAGGGGCGATTAAAGAAATCTATGCTATACTATTAGATCTTCAATCTCCTTCTCTCTTCATCCTTAAAGCACAGTGGGAGAAAGACCTTGGGATGACTATAACAGATGAGCTCTGGCAATCTTTTCTCCGGAGGGTACACTCTTCTTCGATATGTGCCAGGCATGGGCTCCTTCAATTTAAGGTCCTACACCGATTACATATCTTCAAGGAAAAGTTAGCCAAGTTCTATCCAGGAGCTGACCCTCTGTGTAACAGATGTAAAGCAGAAACAGGTTTGCTCCTTCATACCTTTTGGACATGCCCCAATCTTCATAACTATTGGGTGTCTATATTTAGCACTCTGTCAGAGATGTATAACGTTAAATATGATCCTTCTGCTCTAACGGCTATCTTTGGGGTGATACCTCAAGACATCACTTTGCCAAAATGCTATTCGAATTCTATTGCCTTTGCTTCACTTATCGCAAGGCGCCTTATACTTTTAAGATGGAAGCAGGAAGCTCCTCCCACACATGAACAGTGGCTTGCAGAGCTCATGAGGTTTTTACATTTAGAAAAGATGAGATATACACTGGCAGGTTCAACCACCAAATTTCTTAAGGCATGGCAGCCATTCCTGATGTACATGGAAACATTTAAAATGACCACCTTATCATGACCAGATGCCATATCTCTATATCACTATCATAGTTAACTGTACACTGAATGTCCCTTATACATTTTATTTTTATATTTGTTTGTTGTTGTTTATTTGTTTTTTGTTGTTTTGTAGGGGTTTCTTTGGTTTGTTTGTTTTTTCCTTTTCTATTTCTGTTATCTTTTGGGGTATTGTAAATACTGAACAGCATACTACTGTATGCTCAATGTTTTTTTGTTAACATGCTGCTGTGACTGAAAATAAAATTTATAAAAAGAAAAAAAAGAAACAAATTTTCCAAAAAGCATTTCATAGTTTGATTTGTCTGATCAAACAACAGTTTTCCTCTTTGCCTCAGTCCATTTTAAATTAGATTTGTCCCAAACAAGACAAGCATTTCCAGATCATGCTCATATATGGATTCTTCTTTGCATGATAGAGCTTTAACCTGTGGATAACAAGGAATCTGAAAATTGTACATTTCCTCAGTTCAAACACATGATATATTGTTCTATTAGAGATGGCACGATACCACTTTTTTATGTCCGATACCGATATAAATTTGGATATCTGCCGATACCGATATGAATCCGATATACCGTATTTTCACGACCATAAGGCGCACTTAAAAGTCTTAGATTTTCTTCAAAAAGTACGGCGCGCCCTATAGCGCAGCGCGCCCTGTGTGTTGTAAGGAGGACGTAGTAGAGAACACCATGAGAACGCTAAAGGGTGAAGTGTGGGCGTTGATCGTATATACCGGACAATCGCACATACCTGCATAAAAGGACAGATATGTGCATTATGTGGAACATCGTTGTTTTAACAACCCTGAAAATGGCAAAGAGACATGCTTATGAAGCACAGTTTAAACTGAAGGCCATCAGCTATGCTGGGGAACATGGAAATCGAGCAGGGGCGAGAGAATTTAAGATTAACGAATGGATGGTTCACAAATGGAGGAAGCTAGAAAACAAGCTCCGGCAGGTCAAGAAAACGCAGCTGAGTTTCCGCGGACATAAGGCGAGGTGGCCCGAGTTGGAGGAAAGACTCGAGCGGTGGATCATCGAGCAAAGAACGAGCGGGAGAAGCGTTTCGACGGTCACCATTCGGCTAAAAGCAGTTTCACTAGCTGAAGAGATGAACATTGAACATTTCCTTTTTTTTTTTTTTTTATTTCTTTTTTTTTTTTCCATTTGATTCACCTTTTATTGTTTATTTTATTTTCACTTACTGAATACAGGACAGACTTGACTGGGGGAAAGAAGGGGAGAAAGAAAGAGGGAAAGAGAAACAGCTGAGAAGAGGGACGGGGGAGAAGGGCAAAAACCAAAAACCAACAGAACGGGCAGAGAAAAAAAAAATGCATATATCAATCACCTGGATCACCTGCTGAGAAAGAAAAAAGAAAGCAAGCAGAAGAGAACAAGAGTAATAGAATAAACAACATCACAATGATATATGGGAATATGACAGTAAATACTAAATGTTAAACATTATTGTGCAGCACATAAGATCAACAGAACACAGTGTGCTTTGAGGTAGGAGCCAAAAAGGGTGTAGTTTGTGGGTGTGATCACCCGTGTGTACACCTGTGAGCATGGACGCGCTTGTTTTTTGTTTTTTTAAAAGGTTCCTTCATGTAATAATCTGCTAGAGGGTGTGGGGGGGCCACAGCCCCGTCCTCCAGGGCGTGAAGCAGGTGTGGAGGAGATCAAAACTCCAGACATCCAGAGGCCCCCAGAACACAAGAGACCAAGGAAGACCAACAGAGGGGCAGCTGCGCCACTGTCCCGGAAAGAGCTGAGGAGAGTCCCAGATGAGGGCTCACTCAGCAGCCGCGGAGCAGAAGCCAGGGGGAGTTGCAGTGACGTGCCCGTGAGCTCCGCCGGCAGCCAGCTGCGCCTGAGTGACCGAGCCCCAGGCCGAGAGGCCGGGGGCACCCCACCTCCGAAGTGGCCCGAGCGAGCCCCAGGCTCCAGGCCCCGATAAGCGGCCGCCAAGGAGTGAGCCGGTGTGTACCTGGACGCCCATCCCCGGACACAAAGAACCACCAACGCACCGATTTCTGAGGGGGTCCGCCACTGGCAGGGGAAGTGGTGGTAGGGGGAGATAGGCCTCCAAACCTTGGAGGGCCTGAGATGTCCCCAGAGAGGTGGCGCCTGACACCCAACCTGACATATAGACACAGACATACAGGCACACATAGATACAAACATCCATTCCCACCCTCATGCTCTCATATGCACTTACTCCACACTCAACCAACGTGGAGACAGACATAAAGAGACGTTGTACACACGATCACACTCCCCAAGCGTACTCTACAAACCGGGTCTAGGTGCCCCCGCCCCTGGAGGGGGGAACTGCACCCAGACCCAGGTGGTGTTTCCCTTTTCCCTGCGGTGGGGGGAGGCAGACCGCCCCGACTCCGCAGCAGCAGGAAGGCTCCACACTCCAGACCGCAGTCGGACGGCCAACTCCTCCTCCTAGTCCTAGCCCCCCTGCTCCAGCAGGTCGCAGAGAACGGGGGTGAGAGAAGACTCCAAACCTCCCTCCACCCGCTCATTGTAATGTTGATGCATGTGTGTTCTAAGGTGCATTTAAAACCCAGGAGGGCATGGAGCTACCTGCCAGAGAGCAGCAGGTAAGCGCATGGTCCCTCCTGCTAGCCCTCAATGTCTACGTGTATTTAAAATTGAGAGGTGGGCAACGATGCCAGGGGTGGGGTGTACACCCTGATGGTACTTTGGACTCCGTGTATCGTGCCCACCCCCAAGATCCTATATGTATGTGTAATGAGAGTGTGAGTAATGTGAATGTCTAAGTTGTGGGATAAAATTGAGGCAGAGGCAGCCAGAAGGGGACAGAGGGGGGGGTAGCCTCCTCTGCACCCTGGTGACATACCCCTACTCCAAGGCCCTGCATGTGTGGGTGGTTGTGGTGGAGCGGGAAGAGGGAGGCAGCTGGAGATGGGGAGGGAAGGAAGGGAGGGGCAAGTGACCCCTCCCTGGGGCCAGCTCCCCCGCTGACCCCAGTAGGCACCCCCATACTCCGCGACCCGCCAGGGAAAGGGGGCCCAGGCCCATCCAGACCGGGCCCAGTGCAGCAGCGCCGCCCGGCCCCACAGAGCCCGGGACAGTCCACCCAACCCCACCACAGAGAAAACTGCACCCACCCCACCATCCACTCATCTTCCAGACTACATAAGACAATAAACACCCAGGCTGAGATCTTCCTCCACCTCTCCTGTATCTCCCCCTCCTGCAGAGGGAGCTCCTGAGGAGAGGAAAGCTCCTGCAAGATGTGACAATCTCCCCCACCAGTTGAAGAGCCCCCCAGGTGGCTCGACGCACCGGCGGCACCCTGCTCCAGGGCTGGGCCCCCATGCACCCACCCGCCCACAACCCCGGCAACACACCAACCAGGACCCAAGCCCCCGAGGCCCGGTCCGGGTCCCAGCCCAGAAACGGAGCGTCCCCAGAACCTCACGCCCATCCCGGACCCACCCAGGGCCAGCCAGGCTACCAGGTCAGTAACCCACGTCCGTCAGCACAGACCCTCCCCTAGCCCCGCTGCACGCAGCCGCGAGGAAACAGTCACCGGAGAGCCAACAGAGCCCCTAACCGGACATGACCGCTACCCCGGGTTGAGCCCCCCAAGGAAGATGCCTCCGGGGAACCCCCCGACGCCCTAAGCCTGTCCCTACCCCCACACCAATCACAACAGTGAAGGCGGGACCAAACTATGACCCCCCCACCCCCACTAGGTGATGGAGCTGATCAAAGGAGCCCAGAGCAATTGATCTGATGTGGTGGCAGAGGCTGTATCAAGACTAATGTAATCTAATAGATAATTTCTATATTGGTTAGAATTAAGATTATTTTTATTTTTCCAGTTCATGAGGACTGTTTTCTTGGCTATGTATAGGGCAGTGAAAACCATATGGGCGATATTCTTTTCTGAAGTGACATTATCTAAGCTGCCCAACAAACACACTAAGGGGGAAGTTGGAATGTTACATTTCAGACACTTCGATAAGTCTTCACATATCTCGCGCCAAAACTTCTGAACTGGTGGACAGAACCAAAGAGCGTGGATATAATTGTCCGGTGAATTGGTTTGGCAGTGTGAGCAGTTGTTGGTAGACGTAAAGCCCATCTTGAACATCCGATGACCTGTATAGTGCACTCTATGTAATATTTTGTATTGAATTAATTGAAGACTGGGATTTCTAATTAGATGAAAGGTTTTTAAGCAAATCTGAGACCAGAAGTTTAGGTCTAAGTTAACTGATAAATCCGCTTCCCATTTTGCAATAGGACGTGATATTGATTCATCTGTTTTAGAAAGCATTCTGTATATTTTGGATAGTAATTTGGGGGGTTTAAGAGTAAGAAATTGAACCACACTTGGTGGTGTTTGTAGTTCAACTTGACCCGGTTTAAATTTCTTTTTTACTATGGATTTAATTTGTTGATATTCTAAAAATCTTTTCTTGTTGATCCCATATTGTGTAACTAGTCCGTCAAATGAAATAAATTCTGTTCCTTCTAGTATATGTTCTAAATATTTGATTCCTTTATCACTCCAATCTGAAAAGTTTATCATATTATTGTTTTGTAATATGTCAGGGTTGTTCCAAATAGGTGTACGTTTGCATGGGATTAATGAAGACACCGTCAATTTTAGAAACTCCCACCATGCTGTCAGAGAAGAGCTGATGTTGATGCTTTTAAAGCATTCATGTCGTTGGATGTTTGAGCTGATAAATGGTAGGTCTGAGATCTCTAGATTATTGCAGAGTGCTTGTTCTACATCTAGCCAAGGTTCATCTAAGAGGGTGTGTTTTAGCCATCCTGAGATAAACTGAAGCCTGTTGGCCAAGAAGTAGTGCTGAAAGTTAGGCAGTTCTAGTCCTCCTTTATCCTTGGTCTTTTGTAGTGTTTTTAAGCTTATACGTGGGGGTTTATTTTTCCAAAGGAATTTGGACATACATGAATCTAGAGATCTGAACCAATCTTGTGGCGGTTTAGTTGGGATCATTGAGAATAAATAATTTATTTTTGGTAAGACCATCATTTTTATAGCGGCAACCCTTCCCATGAGTGATATGGGTAGACATTTCCATCTAGCCAGATCATCTTCTACCTTCTTTAAAAGTGGGATATGGTTTAATTTAGTTAGATCTGCAAGCTTGGGAGAAACATTAATACCTAAACATTGAACATTTCCAAGGAGGTCCGTCTTGGTGCTTTCGTTTTATGAAACGGTGCCATTTTTCCATCCGGACCAGGACTACGGTAGCGCAGCAACTTCCAGCGGATTATAAGGAAAAGCTGGCCATCTTCCGCTCCTACTGCAGCAAATGCATCGCCGACAAAAACATCCAGCCCAGCCACATCACTAACATGGACGAGGTCCCGCTCACTTTTGACATCCCGGTGAGTCACACTGTGGAGAAGAAGGGGACCAGCACGGTAGCGATACGCACAACGGGGTATGAAAAGTCTTCTTTTGCTGTTGTGCTTGGCTGCCATGCTAATGGACAGAAACTGCCGCCTATGGTGATTTTTAAGCGAAAGACTTTGCCTAAAGAGAAGTTTCCAGCAGGAATCATCATTAAGGCAAATGAAAAGGGCTGGATGGATGAGGAAATGATGAAAGACTGGCTGAGGGAGGTGTATGTAAGGAGACCAGGTGGTTTTTTCCACGCATCACCATCGCTCTTAATCTGTGACTCTATGCGTGCCCATCTCACAGCCGATGTGAAAAAACTAGTGAAACAAATGAACTGTGAGCTTGCTGTCATTCCGGGAGGCCTGACAAAGGAGCTCCAACCGCTGGACATCAGTGTGAACCGCCCGTTCAAAGTAAGGCTGCGAGCGGCCTGGGAGCGATGGATGACCGATGGAGACCACAGTTTCACCAAGAGTGGAAGGCAGCGCCGGGCGAGTTACGACACAATTTGCCAATGGATTGTAGATGCTTGGGCTAACATGTCTGCTGGCACTGTTGTTCGAGCTTTCGCAAAAGCTGGCATCATTTCCAAGGAGCCGCACGGCACGGAAAGTGACTCTGACAGTGAAGAAAGTGAACCTGGCATGTTTGATGGAGATTTAGCGCAGCTGTTCAATTCAGACACAGAGGATGAGGACTTCGATGGGTTTGATTGATGATAAAAATGTGAGTACCAAACTTTGTTTTGCTCCTGCTTTATTTTTAAATATGCACACTTGTATGCTTGTGTGTTGTTGATGATGACGATTACTGGTAATAGAAATGTGAGTAAGGTACCGAACTCAGGTTTGCTCCCGCTTTATTTTTAAATACGCATACGGTACTTGTATGCGCCCTATGTGTGTTAAATACAGTAATGGCACACATAACTGAGACTGCGCCTTTTAGTACAGTGCGTCTTATGGTCGTGAAAATACGGTAGTCTTTTTTAATCAACAAAACTGTTTTTTTTTTTTAAATATCTTGCTGCATTTTCTATAAGTTCATACTCAAGTTTAAAACAACAACTACACTAAAGCTATTCTGTTATACCTATATGCAAAAAAAAATATTTCATAGTTCCGAAATACTGATCAATCTAATAAACTTAAACCTACATCATCCTCACTATTCTGGTATTTTAAAGAGTACTTAGCGTAAATATTAAGCAACCTAACTAATAGGGTTCCAACTCCCAGCAACAACAAAAATAAATAAATAAAAAATAGGGAACCACCCCCCACCCTCCACCTCATGATGCTTAATCGACGTAATCAACCTTAATTTGATGCAGTGTGAAAGAAAATGCACAGAAATCAATTATTTTTCAAGAAATATTAAATAGATTCAACATCTTTCTTCAACAAAATTGCAGACTGCACAGATGGTACCTTCCCAAAGGAAAAAGTACTATAGCTTACTAGGGTATATATATATATTAGACTTAATAGTCACTATATACAGTAATTGACTTCTATTCATTTTACATCAAATTAAAACTTTGGGTGTCAGATAATTATTTATTAAAAGCTAGACATTTTAAATGAGAATAAGAAAGAAAAGTATGACTTTGTGTCCCCCTTTTCCCTGTTAATGCCCTATCGGCCCCCCTGGCTAAACTTTGATCCGCCCCTGCACAGTTACCAGCTGTCAGCTACGTAGAAAAGGATCCTCGAGTAGAAAGTAATATTAAATACATTCTAACAACAGCTTATCAAGCTTAAACGTGCTGCTGTTGTTCAGCCGCTGGTTTCCTCTTTCTGGTGCAAAGTGGGCCAAAAACAAAGAAGAGAGATGGAGTCCCGACAGAAAAGCCGATCAGCTGATCATTAAGCAGTTTCATGATTGAAGTAGCAGCAAGAAGAGGCAGTCGCTTGTTAAGCTTAACGCAGGAATGCTTTACAAACATTCAGAGATGGACTTACACACTTGCTTTACTTCTCTCGGGGATAACTTTGTCGGAGATGAAATGCCGGGTTGCAAGCGAAGCTCCACATGCTATCCAGACCACCGACAGGTCCCGCATGCCACAGCCGCTCTATCACGTGATGCATACTGCTCCGACGTGCTAACGTTCTGAGGTGAGTTACGGCGTGTTGCAAGTTTTGTGAGCTGCTTTCGTGATATTTAATGGATCGGATTACATTTTTTATTTTTCTCCGATATCCGATCCAGTAATTTAGGTCAGTATCGGACCGATACCGATACGTAATATCGGATCGGTCCATCTCTATGTTCTATATTGAATAAAGTAGGGGTTTATAAGATTTTAAAATCCCTCTATTCTATTTTTAGTTACATTTTAAACAGCGTTCCAACCTTTTTGGAGTTGGGGTTGTAATATTACTTGAGTTGAGTTCAGGCAAGCATCAATACAATAGTGGGTTCAGTGAGGGGTTATGTAAAGATCCAGTGATGCAGAAAGTAATTGCAAATGACTGACAGCGAATTACCCCCCCTCCCCCTCCCCTCTCTCTCAATTACCTGCTTCTTAAGTAATACCTATGTGAGTTTCCATTCAGCGGCTCGTTAAACAATAGCATACAGTGTGCAGTGCTTCTGCACTTAGCATGCTACATTAATCCAGCTGCTGCAAGGTCAGGGCTTTTTAAGCGTCAACAGAGTGTGTGCATAGGGGAACACTGCTGTTACAGGTATGAACACGCTCATGTACTTGGTGGTGTTTTGATCTCAGGTGATGCTAATATTGTGGCTTTTGTTAAAAAAATAAAATCTTGTAAATCCAAAATCTGTAAAAAAAAAAACAAAACAACAACAACAACAACAAAACAAACAAAAAACAATCTTATTAAAAAGCATCTAACATCTGAATTTACTGCACTGATGCTGAAGTCCATTCAGTCAGTCACTAATAGATGTGCAACAGACTTTTAATAAGAGAGAACTAAAACAATGCCTTTCAGGCTGAAGTTTTAATGGTAAAGAAGTGGAATAATCTCCACTGGCTCAGTCTCTTCCCCGATGTCAACCAGACGGAGCTGAACATCACTAAAAGCAGAAAGACCCACAAACAACCACTAAAAGCAGCCACAGTGAAGGTTAGCAAAACACCACTAAGGAGGAAAGCCAGTCTTTGGTGACGTCCATGAAAAATAAGCACTTCTGTTATTGTTGTGCGAGTTTATCCTATTAAAATTAAAACCCAGAAAATAAGGAACTGTGCATAAAATAGCTGCATTTTGACATATTATTATTATTGCATATAAATATTAATGTTCAACTTCTTAAATTAAAACCTTAAGAGTTTCCAGGTCAGCCTGTCTTAGTTGTGTAACTGCAACTTGTATATGGTCAGCATAAATTACAAATCCCACAACACATAATCTTGTGCATACTTTCCAAGTAATATATAAATGTTACGAGCTCTTAGATTGACCAGCGACATAATCAAACAACATTAGTGAAAATTAGTGCACATCAGAAGGGGACTTGGATAAATTCATGGTAAAAATGATGGCTGTGAACATTTACGTGACCCCATGTTTTCCATGTGTTTGTGTTGGTGTATGGAGGTGGCAGCACTGCTGTACCTCAGCGGGGAACAGCTTCTTGTCCACGGTGTGCTCTGAGCCCCAGGCGTTGGTCTCACCCCAGTGGAAGTGGAACTGGCAAAGCCTAAATTTGTCTTCCATGGGGCCCCCTTGTAGCGCTGCAACCATAAAGTTCAAGGACATGAAAAATCAGTGCATCAAACATGGATTCGTCCAGAGGAAATAGCTTATGTTTCAAGGAATTTTTAATTACTTGTTTCCTCCTTCAAAGGGTGGAAATTATCAGACAAAGACTGACTGTTCAGAAACAGGTTGTTCAGGGAGTAATACTGACATCAAACATCCAGGAAAAATTAAGGTGAGAACGAGGCTATGAAAGAATAATGTTTTATTGTCCTCACAGTATCTGTACACTGACAAGGCCTCTCGTTCTCCAAATACAGCAGCATAAAGGTTTCTGTTGTCAAAAAAATAAAGGCTAAAGTTCTTCACAAAGTGAAGTTTATAAACCTGTTATTGTTCTCGCAGACTAAGCTTTAAAGCTTTTAATACAAAGACTGGCAGCATGTGACACCCTATAAAGTGTATTGTTGTAATCTCACCAAAACATGATTTATATTTAGAATCTTAATGGGTAGTAAAGTTAGTGTTTTGGCACACCCCAGTAATTATACTAAAATGACACTTTAAGGACAGGGTACGTTGCACTTTTAAGGGTCAGCACAAACATACAAGTCACATGACAGCCCACATGGCACCTTTAAGAGCAGTATTGCTTACTGGATTTTCCTACATATTGAGTGCTCTTTAAGGGGGAGTGCAGGAAAAGATAATCCCCTTGTGTAGACCAAAACATACATTCCTACAGCTGAGATTTCCCTTAAATTCTTCCCGATTTAAATGGAAGCTACAGACCTGCTGCCATCTGAGCAGGCAACAAAGAGGAACTTACATGGTACAAACTGTAATCTTACTTTCTAGGTTTCTAGGGAGTAATTACCTGAATAACTTAATGTGTACTGTTTGGAGTATTTTAACTAAATATATACATGCAGATTACAAAAGAGTACTTACTGGACTTGTCTGTAGTGTCATCGTACTCGACCAGAAACGAGTAACCGTTGTTCCAGATTTGTTGGCAAGTATGCGGGTCGTATTTGGTAACCAGAGGCTTCAGCTTTGAATCAAAGATGCTCTTGCGTACGACAATATCAATTGGCGACTGACGATCCCCTCCTGGTACCACGAGGGGTCCCTGCCACATGGGATGCACTGAAGGAGATGAGAAGGAGGAAGAGGAAAATGTAAAAAAAACAAAACACAAGTTAGTGATATTGAAGATTATCGTTTTCCAGTCAGAGTTAAAAATTCTTGACAAAGGGAACAGCAGAAAAGATTACCCAAAAAAACCCTTAAACCTACTTTTCATGTTGCACTCCGCTGCTTCCTGCATTTTTGTAAAATCCATTATTTAAAAAATAATAATAATTAAAAATGCTTCATAAAAAGAAGATTCAAATGGTGACAGTATTAGAAAGACAGGTACAATCCTTCTTCCCCGAGCTCTTAAAAGGAACTGACTGAAAAGTCAGCAAGTAAGCAATCTCACTTCCTTTTAGTCCGCTTACTTTTTTTTCCCTAAAGGAAATTACTAAATAAGAGAGAAGTGGGCCGGCTGTACAGAAAGTGACACGCGGAATGTCTTGGCACGCCCTCAGCTCGCCTCCACAGCAGGAGAACCTGACCAGGACCTCTGGCCAGTCAAACTGCACGCTCAGTCCAACATCTGTCAACAGACCTGACTTCTAATTACTCAAAGCTCTGCTTATTCTCTCTGCCTCCCTATTTAGGTGTTGTGCCTCTGCTATTGAAATACATCCAAAACTATTTTAAAAAGTCTTTTCCTTAGAAAAAGAAAAGGACACACACAGTTTAAAAGACTATTTCACTCATTTATCTGAACCTAGATCAACAAGAAAAAGAACATGCGCAGTTCATAGGGCACAAAGGCAGTTCAGTCTTTTATTTTCCTTATCATTCATTCTCTCCGGAGCATAAGGTTTCCACTGAGAGCCAAGCTCAACAGGTCCGACTGGGACATGACCTTCATCTTCATGGGATTTCAGTGGCTCCTCCTAGGAGAGTCGGCTGCCTGTCTCAGTTATTGCATGAACAATAACTGCTTCCAAAGCCATGCATGCTCTTGCACTGCAATTATCAACTGTGGAGTTTATATGGCCTTGAATCCATAAAAGGGACTCACTTCAGGAGCATATCACAAATCACTTATCCTAATTTAAATCAGGGTGGAGGTACCGAGCAATTGCTCGAGTTTTCCTGGCACAGGACAAGATGTTTATATCTTGCCTTGCAGACATCAGCGAATCTGCCAAGCTCGCATTTCATTTCCCATAGACGCATCATAATAAAAGCTTCACAAATGCAGGGGAAAAAAAGTCATACCATCCAATGTGCAAGACTGGTAACTGTGATATGATAGTGTCGCTACACATCCTGGACACAGGGACCTGAATCTTTTCAAAGACTTTCACAACAGTCTTGAGTAACCAGCCTAATAACATGTTCTGAGCCAATTAGTGTATTGCACCTCACTGGGGGACCATCACAGCTGAGCTCCAGTCACTCCTGCTACCAAACAGAAGAGTGTGCTTGGAGTCATTCTTCTTAATTAGCAAACAATCTCTGATATAAGCGAGCTCGTAAAAATAATAATCTGAAAGTTTTTAACAGGTTCTGGCAAATTAAACTTACAAATAAGGAATTAAAAAAGAATTAGAAACGAATGATCTGAGTAATATATTACATAAATGTCAAATAAAATGGACTCCTCGCCGACTAAATGATTACTATGTATAATGGTTCTGAAAGAAGGAATGGTTTCAGCAAAAACAGTAACAAAATACTGTTTTCTCTGTATACTCCAAAGACCTCAGTAACTCCAAACCTCTGCAGTGAAAAACTTTGTGCCCTGAGCTGAGGCTTGCAGGTAGAATCTCTTTATGTTCAGGCTTGAGGTCTGGACTGAGTAAACCATCTGAACCCACTGAGGTGAAAATTTTACCCAACAGGCACTACTGAGGGAACAGAGTGCACCATTGTTCTGAAGCTGGCAAGATATCAGTATGCCTCCCTGCTACTTTTGTTAAGAGTGTACGAAGAGCGAATGTGTCTTTACACAGATATCAAACTGAAGACCAAGCAACTAGCAAAAAAGAAGAAAAAAAATCCCACTGACCAGTTCAAAACAACCCAGTCTTTTGGTAATGCTTTGTACAGACACAGACGGACACAACAAGCTGGTAAAAGTTAAATATAAACTCTAGTTTATTACAATGGTTGAACATAAAAGCTTTGCTGGAATGGACAGTTTTTCTACTCCCAAACAGCCAACTACTCATTTAAGTCTGACCAACAACATTATTTTTCTTCCAATAAGAAAGCTGAGAGGAGCTGAAACTGATTTATTTTTATTTTAGGAACAAAAGACTCCACTTCAAGAGATTCGGCAAATAACCACAGCTTTCCACAAAAAAAATCCACACAGAAAATTGTGTAAAACAAACAATAAGTAAGAGTGTAGCACACCTGGCACATTTTTTAATATACATCCTTGAGCTTCAGCTGGACGTCAGTCAAAATTATAGTAAAAACTTTACCTTTTAATAGGTTTTTCCCTTTGACTATTTTTAAAGCTACTAGTAGAACTTGTTATCACTTTTTATTACTTCACCAGTTTTTTTTATTTTGCCTTTTTACTAAGTGGAACATAATGGCCTTGCCATGTTGGTCCATTTGATTGACCTTTATTATTATTATTATTATTATGCATTTATTTTATTTTCAGTTGTTACAGATGGGACAGACATGACTGGGAGAATGAAGGAAGGAAGGAAGGAAGGAAGGAAGGAAGGAAGGAAGGAAGGAAGGAAGGAAGGAGGGAAAAAAGACAGAGGGGAAGAGGGACAGTGAGAAAGGGCACTTAAAAAAACCTGTTGAGAGAAGAAAAAACAGAAGAGAAAACAAGCAAAGGGGAGAGCAACATAATAAACACAACACCATCGCAATAATCTAGCTAACAGTAAATAACAGCAGCCAACTGCGCCAGAGTGGACAGAAACCCAGGTCCAGGGGCCAGAGGCCTGAGGGCCCCCCACCCCCCTGAACTGGCCCAACCAAGCCACGGGCACCAACCCCTGTCATCTATCTTAATTGCCCCTTGGGGATAAATAAAGTTGTTTTGACTTGACAAGCAGCCACTGGGTAACCCGAGTGCCCAGCCCTGGATACCAAGAACCACCAATGCACCGACATCTGAGGGCATCAGCCACTGGCAGGGAGTGTGGTGAGGGGAGATAGGCCTCCATACCTTGGAGGGCCTCAGGATGGCCCAGCTTTAAAGTAGGTATGTCTATTAATCCGAAATTATTCATATTCCTGTCAGATTTTGATCGATGTTTTTAAAGAAATTTTTGAGATGTCAAATTTAATTTTGCACAGTCAAATAAGAAAAGGTGGCATACAGCTATGAGAAGCAGAGGTGGGACCAAGTCATTGTTTTGCAAGTCTCAAGTAAGTCTCAAGTCTTTATCCTCAAGTCTCAAGTCAAGTCTCAAGTAATGTCAGGCAAGTCAGAGTCGAGTCTCAAGTCACTGGTGTAAAAGTCCGAGTCAAGTCACAAGTCTGAAACTTTGAATTTCAAGTCCTTTCGAGTCTTTAAAAAAAACAAACGAAAAAATAATGTTGCAGTTATGCTAAATGTAAATATTAGACCATGTAATTTTAAAATCTGTGTTTTTCTCAACACATACAAAATAGTGAACTTAGAAAATATACACAAATTGTGAAATTCCACCTCTTTAAAATGCAGCTCAATTAAACTTAGCTCCAAGAATAATTTTCACCGACAGTTCTGAGATACGCTGCATGTTATTCTTGGATGCGGTTGTAGGACCAGCTTTAAAATCGCATGACAAAAATATCATACACATTAAAAAAAACTGTATCACCAACGTAGCCTGGACAACATTTGCTAGTTAGATGAAGTCAGCTATCTCATCCTAGCATATTTATATGCATATTTATAATTATACGGTTCTTGGAGTGAGTGCATACACTCATGAAGTTTAGTAACTTCCGGTCACTGCAACAAGCCCAGGTACAGTTTACCGACGGATGGGTGCAGGACCTTGAAATGCACCATGTAGAACGAAAGACCATCGTACGTATCATAAGTTTACCAGTCTCACAAATCGTCTTCATAAATACACATTCGTTAACCGTTTATTAATAGGACCTTTGAGCTCAACGGTAATTAATTAGTAGTAGAAATAATTTCTGGTACCCATCACAGAAATGTAGCAGTGACAATAATATTGTATGCTGTAATCGTACTGGGCAATTAGTGATACAAAAAAACTGTTTTATCCTGTGAATAAAAGTATGTGTTTTTGTCAGTGTACCATAATAACAGAAGCGAAACACAATATTGTGTCAGGACAATTTACTATTTATGCACAATAAATAAAGGAGCATAGCGCGACAATTTCTGTTCAGCGCCAGACTTGCTTGTAACCTATATCACCAATTATGTTAAGAAAAATGACGCATTAACTACAACAGCAGACTGACCTTTGTGTAAATGCTTGGAGCAGACTAACCTGTGAGCTGGAGTGTTCTAGGACTTTATATTTGATCTTTGAATGGCTGCAATCCAGTCGCCTCTTTGTTACTTCGGAAACATGGCTCGAACAATTTCTCTTCAACGACGTAATCCGATAACAACCGATCTCTTTACCCGTCGGCTTTCCGTGGCTGTCATGCGACCGGCTATTGCAGTTAATAATACAACAGCTTCTTGACATTTTTGTGTTTCTTTTTATCGCTGTGTGACTGATTTTAATTGAAAGCCTGCGTGCGCTAGTACCGCTTGCCACGAGTTCCCAGAATCCTTTGCGGTTCTACCCGTGAATGACGTCACATTTTCAATCTCCATATAATATGCGTGTTAAATTTTATATTTGGGGTAAAATATCAAGTCTTTTCAAGTAAACCGGTTCAAGTCCAATTCAAGTCCCAAGTCATTGGTGTAAAAGTCCAAGTCAAGTCACAAGTCTTAGAACATTTTTTCAAGTCAAGTCTAAAGTCATAAAATTAATGACTCGAGTCTGACTCGAGTCCAAGTCATGTGACTCGAGTCCACACCTCTGATGAGAAGTACAGTCACGTGAATTTGATAGATTTAATACTTTTAAGTATTTTGACAAATTTAAAAATAAAGCATGTTCATGTCTATACTGATTCATAGCCTCTCTTAGTAAATGCCCAGAAAACCTTTTATTTGTGACTATAGCACAGGTCACCTACTAACTATAAAAAGTAAGACAGCTGAAATAAATAACAAACAGGAGAAATATATACAAAACAGAAAATAGAGTGGAGACTGCGAGTCAGGCCAACATCAGAAATTACAATAAATAATTCTAAATATTGTAGAAAGCCTACCCAGAAGAGTTTAAGCTGCTATAGCTTCCAAAGGTGGGCTGACATCATATTAAACCTTATGAATTAATAATGAGATGTCATTCAAGTTTATATGCATGTTAAGGCAATCGAGCAATTACTTTCGCCAATATACTGCATTTTTCAATGTTGACTCTTGTACTTGGCTGGAGACAGCAAACAAGGCAATACTGACATTACCAGGGCGTGTTAGTGAAATTATTAAAACTGCTCAGACAAGCTTGAGTGGTTCAGAAAGTCTGTGGTCTCATGGAAATAAAAGGTGGTGACTCATTAGTTGTGAAACATGCAAATGTTTCATGTCACACATCTGCCAGGAGCACAAGTACATACTGTAATGTAACACGTGACAATTTTTTTAATTTTTATGTGCTCTCAATAAGGATATGCACAGTGGAAACGGCGATTAAGGCGAAATTTCTTTAGTATGACATAAAGTGCATACAAGTAGAAGGTATATAGGTCAAAGGGCGTCAAAGGGCCCCGGTGTGGGGCAC
Organism: Maylandia zebra; assembly: GCF_041146795.1. Lineage (NCBI taxonomy): Eukaryota > Metazoa > Chordata > Actinopteri > Cichliformes > Cichlidae > Maylandia > Maylandia zebra. Next base: position 59,394,568 of record NC_135173.1, on the reverse strand, counting down.
ACCGATCAGCGGTTATCAATAGGTGTTTGGAAAACCTGGAGTCTGAACACTGCCGAGTCACCAGAGAGGCGACTGATCGAAATCCAGGGATGATCAAAGTCCAGCTCCAGGTTTGCACAGCTCCCCGCGCTGCTGTGGCATGAAAACAAAAGTGACCAACAAACGATGCTGTGTGTCAGCCGCAATGAATGAAACAAGCCGACCACTGCCGAGCTGACACACACACACACACACACACACACACACACACACACACACACACACAGTGAGGGCTGCAGAGATAATCTGTGTGACAATGACCAACGTTACCACACATGCCTTATAAATAAAAGTACTCACTCTGAGACAGCACATATTTGCTTGAGCACGCAGTCAGGTTACATCCTCTGACAGGCGTTATCCGGTGACTCCTGGCTTGTCTGGCGAGCTGTCGGTGAATCTGTGAAGCCAGAGGTCTAACCAGAGCCGAGAAAGTCATAATTTTAACCGAGTTACCTGCTTCCCTGCAAACGAGTCGAGTCGTTAGCTTTTACACTCTCCTAAAGTTAGCTAGCCTGCCGAAAACAATATATCGGCTGGCTTCCCTCCTCCTCCCGTGCCCTCCTACCGTTTTTCTGAAGTCGGGGGAAACAACACACATTCAAATTGTGACCGCAGAAAGCAAACAAGACTCTACTAGGCTTTACAGTGAAGCAATAGCACCAGAACAACACGGTTAAACACACTTGTTCTCGGCGCACACCTTCGATAACCGATAACAGGGTTGTCGTTTGCGCTAGAGAGGTCGGCTGGGGAGGGGGTGTAGAGCGGACCAATCAGCGACGTCCTTCGATGGGCGTTAACGTGCACGATGACGTCGAGAGGAAGTACAGCCCCCTTTGAGTAAATAACATTACGTGAGGAAATTTTTCTGGGATAAAATTACTTATATCTTTGAGCTTCCCTTTGAAAATTTATTGTTTTGGTTTCTTAAGATTCTGGAAAAGTGTAATTTTTTTCAGCCTCCGAGTTTTATATCCACAAAACAATTCAATATAATTCACTTTCTTTCTTACTGCTATTATCGTTTCAGTACGAAAAACCTTCATCGGGTAGTTGTTTGATGAAGTTTTATATTATAATATTTATATTTATATAAATGTAAAACTATACTAAACTACACATCAAGTCTATATTAACAAGAACAATCAACAAAGAAGCTCTTTGAATTTTTAAGTTGCGCTGTTTTGTATGGTGGCTTGTTTCTGACACCAATTGTAAATAGATAAATGTTTCTTTTTTCCATCCATAAGAAAAATTTTTTGAGTTATTATTTTAACATTTGGATTTAAAATCTAAGATTTTGAGTTTTTATCCTAAATTGTGAGTGATTATTTCAACATTTTAAGATAATAACCTTTGGGGGAATATGTTCAAACCTGGCACAAACATTCATGAGGTGGGAGTCAAGTCAAAGGTCACTGACCAAGCATGATTTAGGTCATTACTTAAGGATTAATGCACCAGTTATTAAAAAAAAAAAAAAAACCCCAAAAAAAACCATTTAATGCATGATTAATTGAATAAAATTAAGTGATGAAGTTTTACTTCTAAAAGGTCAAAGATCAAGTGCGGGCAGACAGGTTTCCGCATGTGAATGTTAATACTAACAGGGGAAGCTGCTATGTTTACACATCCATGAGGCTTACAAGGACCTTCCGTGCCACCACCTCAGCGATTGCGACTGTATTCATGGTTCCTGCACACAAACCCCACTTAAAATGCACCAAACCACACAGCACGAACATCAGTGTGCCTGAATGGTGATTGGGGATTAGAGATGTCCTCTCACTGACATCATACAGAGCCAAGAGTGGAAAAAGATGTTTGAAACTGAACATTTAGAGCAGTGTAAGGTCTGAGCTTTCAGCTCATATAGAATACTTGTACATTTTATTGACTTTATTTTCTGTCTCTTGAATCATGGAGCAGTGAACCTTTAGGCTTCCTGTACACATATAAATGTCCAATCTCTCTATTTGTTAGCCATAGTTCTCTTTAAAGTCTAGTTTAAAATAATTTATCCCTATCAACAAATCATACTATATAAGCAACACATATTATTATTTAGTATTTCTTTTTTATCCTACATTTTCATATTCTTATCTTAATTTTCTACTGGAAACAGTGACATTTAACCTAATCACGCTACATTTTCTTAAAACTGTTTATAGTAAAGTCTAGTCTCTGTTTTGCATCACAGGAATTTGGCTCATGCATATCTCATTCTTTAAAGACACTGTGAGTATTTAGCGCATATCCTGGAATGAGGGAAGGGTAAAAAGCTACAATCTGTTTATTTAATTTCTTTTATTCCAAATGGCAGTTTGCATTTTTTTCTATAAATGGCCTGTATCTGTATAGCGCTTTACTTCACACACACATTCACACACTGGTGATGGCAAGCTACATTGTAGTCACAGCCACCCTGGGGCGCATTGACAGAGGCGAGGCTGCCGGACCCTGGCGCCACCGGGCCCTCTGACCACCATTAGAATAGAATATGAGATCCATATTAGAATTATGGATCTCATATTATCACAGCCAAAGTTTCAGTTGATGATGTCAGAATATGTGCCGGACATCCCTGCAAGTGTTTCCTTCACTTGGGTCTGTATGAAGCCATTGAGAGGTTATATCGCTAATACAACCAACTCAGGCAACATGGTTATCATAGTTAACTAAGATTCAGTTCAATTCAATTTTATTTATATAGCACCAAATCACAAGCTGCCTCAAGGTGTTATACAAATCAAACTGAACTGAATTTTATTGCCCTAAAACTAAAAACTAGATGTAAAGAAGTACAACTAGATGCGAAAAATGCAAAGTAAAACCTGGACTTTTGAAAAAAACCCCAAAAAACCCCAAAACCCTAAATAAATTATGTTATGAACTCAGTAAACTAAAGAAAAATACAAAATATCCTTAATAAAGAAGAAATTTCCTCAGTTTTAGCATTTGTTTAGTTTGGTAATTTCGTATCAAACTTGTCAGAGACTTTCATGGATGTGTTTATTGACACATAGAGAGTCAGCTGCTTTAAAAAGTTGTCTAAATCCTGCTTGTCATACAAACTCCCATCTGTTTTCATACACTTGTCCAGTTCAGGGAGTCCACTCCTGGTCGATGCCAGAGTCTCAAAAAAACTGGCCTCTCATTTCCTGAAATCCCTCCCGACATCTTCTGTGCTGTTGTGTTGGTTTAATGATCTTTCTAAACCCTACACATATGAAGTGTTCAACCACAGAAAACCTCCTGGTCTATTTCAGATATACTTTCCCCAATCAGGGTTTCCATTACCAGAAGGCAACAGATTCACATGGACACAAAGACCTGACAAAACAGGAAGCATCTGCAATTTTTGAGTTTATTATCTTCATCAAATTGGTCCAAAGGGCTCTCATAGCTTTTCAATAAGTCAGATCACAATAAAACATGAAATTATGGACATCAACACAAGGGTTAGACGGGAGAAGACAGCAGGTCATGAAGTGCCCGTGGCTCTCACGTTATTTAAGTGCAGGACACTGCTGCCAGACAACCTAGTTTAACCTCTGCAGCATCAAACAGGACAAACTGCTGCTCTGTTTTTTAACCGTTTCTAGACTCAAACAGAGCCAAGAAAAATAAAACTGTAACATGTTTAACATTGAATTACTACTGCCTTTAAAAAGTGTACAGTTCAGTCATTGCCATTTCCCCAGGGAGGTGTGTTGTCTCGTCTCCGTGGCTGTTCGAGTAACTTGTTCTCTAAGAGCTGGACACCTCACTGCGATGAAGTGATGGAGGGCATGTTTACCTTCTTGGAGCCTAAACATGTCAGTTCTAGCAAAGAGGTAGCTAACAAACACCCCTTGGCACAAACTTGCCATCAGTGCCTCTGTGCTTTACTGACCTGCTGACAGACGTCAACAGCACCTACAGGCCAGCCCCTGTCCACACCCACCCAGACTGATTCAGCACAACCTGCCCCCCTAACCCCTCTGTCCCCATCTTCACAAAAACTGAGATCAATATTACAACCCAAGAAAATGTTTTGGTTTTTTAAATCTTATTCCTTTGAAACTTGACATCAAAGCACAAAAACACCCTGACTTGTGTAGCATGAGAAATACAGTACGTTTATAAAAAAATACAAAAAAAATGCACTTTTTGTTTATTTAACCAACAAGAGAAGTAGAAGTGACATAACAGGAAGTCTATGTATTTTTTTTCGTCAAAACTTTTCTCCCCCCCCGTAGGATATATTGTAGGATCTATTTACAGCATCATGTCAGAGAGTGGAGGGAGTACCAAAGCACAAACACATTTGGGGGGGGAAACTGTTGAAAGAGAAGCCCGGGTTGTAAACGGTTCTTCATGAAGGAGGTGTTTTATTTAAACCTACTGTCTGTCTCGAGTCAAAATTACGAGCAGTCAAAGAGTTTGCAGTCCCTCAGGAGAAAGGGAGGGGAGTTAGTCCAGAGCGATTATGTCATCGTCGTCATTGTTGTCGCCTGCCGATTGGTCTGTCCGTGGGCGCTTGGTGGAGGTCTCGCCAGTTTCGGCGTCTGAGTGCTTCCTCTTTGTGCCACCCGTCGCTGCTGCTGCTGCTGAGCTGGAAGCCGCCCCATCCTCCTCATCAGAGTCGACTATCATGATGTCGTCATCCTCTGACGGAGCTGAGATCGAAGAAGAAGAAACGATACAGGTTTATTTGCACAACAGAGAACAAACAACGATTGCCCTTTTAGACCGTAGTGCTCAAAAACAAGATAAATAGTAGAAAAAAGTAAAAAAGAAAACCAAGCCATTTATTTTGGTTGTTCAGCTAAAATATGTCCACTTATATTCACTAATTACTGCAGCGGTTACCCTAAAGTCTGGAGCAGGACACAGCTCTCACATTATGCAGTGCTGCAAGTGGATAGTGCTCCAATAGGGCCTAGTTTTTGCTGCACTGGCTTAGCTCGCTGTGTTAAGGAGAAAACCCATTTTCAATAAGACTAATGCAGAGGCTGGGATTGCCCCAGCGCTCTCTCCACTGGCATGTCTCAACAAAGCCTGGAACGCCCCAAAAAACTATTGAAACAAACAAACAAAAAAAACTTTCCATTCGATGGAGCTGATAAGAGGGACACTTAAGTGCTCATTTTTATTTATACTATCATTTCTTTCTTTCTTGTTAAAATAAGCTTATATAGTCATTTTTAGAATGTGTGTTTGTGTGCGTGATTATTTTAAAGTAAAACTAATCCATCACAGATTTACAGTACAGTAGTGACACTGACCCTTGGTTGGTCTTTTTGCCAAACCTCCACAACTGCCAGCTTATTCAGGACTGATCTGTTGAGCACACCTATCGGCTTGAGAGCTCAACTTCTGACACAGAACTAAGTCTCTTCTAACTGCTTGTGTCAAAGTGTATATATAATTACAAAAGGACAGCAGAAATGTAACATGAATGTGAGGTGAGCTTTTAGAGCACAAAAATAGTGTACATGTAGGCAAAGATGTGCTCTAGACGAAGAAACTCAAGAGTTGTTTGGCCATCACAGTGATGGGCATGCTGAATGTGTGTTTTCAGGAAAACACCCTCATGCCAACTGTGAGTCATGGTGGTGGAAATGTTACTGTTTGGGGTTGCTTAGCAGCCTTGCTGCGAGACAAACACCCAGAAGTCAGTGGACCACCAAGGACCAACTCAAAAAGAGGAAACCAAAGCTTATGCAATGAATAAGTTGAAGCTGAGAATCTCATCAAAATGTTGAAAAGCATACAGATAATGACAGCGCAATGGAAAACCCCGAAGGATCCCCAAACTGAGGCAATTTTGAATAAACTGGTCAAATTTCCCACCGTCAGATTCCGATTTTCCTTCAAAGAACTTTTGGCTTCTCCAAATGTCACACTATTAATATTTGTCTTGATTTGGACTAACATATTTCTGAAATCTGTATCTGTAGGCTTTTCTGTAGGAGGATAAACGTACTGAAAACGTCCACAGCAGTTCCAGAGGGCGTCACTTTATTATCATTTTTACAAGACTGTATGTTAACGCCTCCAGTCATGGCATTAGCATCGTGACCACTACGATGCTGACCTTTAGAGGATGTTGACGGCTGGGCGGAGTCCTTGTTGCCGTTGGTGATGCTATTAACCTCCTCTTGGTTAGTCTGAGGGGGTGGAGCCTTATCTGGGGCCTCACCTACTACCTCGAATTCCACATCCCGCTCTAGGTCCTCACTGCCAATAAGGAGAGATGCACACACTTTTCAGCTTTGGTCCCTTAGAGAGGCTGACTGTAAACTGTGAATTTCATTCATGCGTTCATGCACACAGGTACATACACGTGCAGGACATTAATGAGGAGTGTGTAGTCTTGGAGGAAGTCGTCAGCTTGGAGCCGGCTGCCGTTACGGATCCCAAAATCAGAAAGAAATTTGTTGTTGTTGCCTGTGAAGAGAAAGAATAAGTATAAATGTAAGGAGAATGCATTCTTGAACCTATAAAGACCGTAAATAACACAATTTCATAATTTAACTACCAACTACTAACTAACTGTTAGTAGTTAAATTAATTCCTACTATAAAAAAGTTATTATACTCCTTTCAAACACTGTATCAGTTTTATCATTAAAGCTGTTACAAATTAAAACGGAGATCCAGCCGACTAACTGAGGCGTTTCTGTTTTTGCCCTGGAATGACTTTTACCTACAGACATCCTGACAAATGCTATTAGAGCACCCTCTTCTGTCCATATGGACACTTTCCACTTGCACTAAATGAAAAACAACTCCCATCTATATCTCTATAGGCAGATATTATCTTTAGCATCATTGTCTGGTACGTTTTATTTTGCACTCCTGTCTTGTGGGTAAATGATCTTACTCTTGCCTGTCCCTCTTCTTTTGGTCTGTCCATCCAGTCTTTCCTTTTTACCATCTCTCTCTAGATCTCCTTTGAGATGTGATTACAACCATCATTTTCATCTTTTCTTCTCTGCCTTGCCTTTTCCTCTATCCTCTAAAAGCCCCCGGTCAAAGCTTAAAGTCTTACATCCCCCCCGCCCCCTTCTTCCTTACCCTCCGTCTCTCCTTCCTCTGAGGAAATGAGGATGGTTCCCTTTCCATCTTCTATCTGAACGTCTGGAGCCACCATACCAAACCTCTCCTTCACAATCTGCACAGAAAGACAAGGAACACAAAGTAAAAAGTAAGTAAAACAACATCCTGTCATGAAAAAAATGACATTTTTGTGACGCTTTACAATCCCATGTAAAACTAAATACATCCTTACTGCTTTCATAGGAATTACAGTATAGTAGCAGCCAGGCGCTGATAATCATATGCACTTGATTAACTGATTATTAAAAGCAGTGTTTACTGAGCAGTAATACACTCTCACTAGCACATTTATGAGCTTCAGTTCAGGAAGAAAAATGTGAGTCTTGCTCAACAGTTGATCGTTTTAAGATATCACAAAGACATGTCACATTCCATATGTCATATTTCTATGGGCCAGTGAATTACAATGGAGGCAGTGAATTAAGGTACTGGAGCTCTTTAGTTAGAGGCTTTTCCCCATTACCTACAAATGCACTTAACCTGCTAGATGTAATTGAACTGACTCTAACCAGATTTCTGGGACCAAAAACTTTAAGCACCGGGAAAGATTCATCAGTGGGACAAGGTGTAATCTGTCACGGCAAGATTTTACGATTCTACAAAAGCATAAACTGACACAGTCGATACTGGAAACTGGTGCAGTCTGAACAAGGCAAAGGAAAGATGTCTGACAGGATAAGCGATGCTCAGGAATTTTACCAATTAATGACATCGCCTTCGATACTGGACGTGTTGTAACATTACCTTGTCTTGCAGAGTGAGCACCATGGTTTTGTGCACGTTGAGTTTGACCGTGACTTCAGGTTTGCTGGCGCAGACGTAGCAGTTAGCGCTGGGCGGGTCTAGCACGCAGGGGACCAGCAGCTTCTTCCTGAGATTGGGGCACTTGTTCAGGAAGATCTGATGCAAGAAAAAATAAGATGGACATAAAAAGAGGCTTATTATAGGAGCCGTATTCTAGTTATGACAAACTCTGGTGTAGTGGCTCTTAACATAAAAAACTAGGCTGCTCTTTGTCGCTTGTGTATGAAAGTTGCACAGGACAATAACAAAAATATGCAGGCATAAAGTCAGAACAAATATTTGACAATATTTTTCAACATTACACTTAAATATACTCCCCCATTCTAGGTTGCTTTAGCAAATCACACCTTTTAGGAGGGTGAACATACTGGTCTATTACCACCTGTGGGTTGGACAAAATGCTAAGGCATTTTCATCTAACAGTGTGCATTAAATTTGGCATCTGAAGCCAAAGGCAGTAGGTACACAAGTGTCAAGAGTCATATATGATCCACTGCTAAAACAGATAACAGCAAACTGACCGTGCGACAGGATTCCAGTTCCCCAGATAAAATCTTGAGCCCCTCCAGCACGATGAGTCCAGCGATGACAGCATTGGTTGTGGCAATAGCTGGGATGATGTTACCTGCCATTGCTGAAGAGAAATTAACAAACACATTTAGAATAGAATAGAATAGAATTGAATAGAATTCAACTTTATTGTCATTGCACATGCACAGGTGCAAAACGCATTTAGATTTTTGGTACTGATTTGTGAATAAAAACTCTGACATGACTGTTTTGTAGCCTTTGTGCGTGACTTACACTTGACATCAAAGCGACTTTTCATGTTCATACTGAAGATGTGCATACGCAGGTTGGCTGCTGCAGTAACAAAGTCCATGGCTGGAGGGTCATCCTGACAGGAAGAGGAGAGGGAGACAGGTAGAGCAGGGTGATAGGACCAAAAATATTTATCACGATATACATTTGAAAATTTGCGATAACGATATAACTGACGATATAATTGACACTACACAAAATACTTTACAACTCCACAACGTTATTAGTGCAAAAAAAAAAAAATCAATGTATTTTCACTTAAACAAGCAGCTGTTTTTTATGTGCATTAAAGTTATATAAAAATTTAACAGTGCAAATCCAAATTTCTTGCAGACAGTTTAACCAAAAAGGCATTTCCAGTGGAAATTGGCCGACATATCCTCAGCATAACCATGTATAATATCACAAAACTGCCACAAAGCAGATAACAAATAACAAAAAAGGTTATATACACACAATACGGTAATATTATGTTGAAGCTCATTACGTATCACTCCGCGAGGCTCCTACCTACGATAGTCGTAGTGCTCCGACAATCCATCAAGCGGTGCGGGTTCGTAGCTCAGCAAAGTCGTACTAAAACATTTGACAGATTTTCGAGCGCCGTGTACCACATAAACTCATTTCGAGGTCAGTAAACACAACCAGAATTCATACATAAGGCACACGGGATTATAAGGGGCACTGTCGATTTTCAGAAAAATCAAAGGATTGATTTTAAGTGTGCCGTATTTTCCATAAACCACGGTAATAACGACGGTCCGCTAGCATGTGCTACCAAAAATAGTGCTTTGTTGTGTATCTGACGGACGAAAGCTAAACCAGTTCCACACCACTGAAGTTGCAGCATTTTTACAAAACAATTCTGGTTCATCCGTTTCATTCAACGATCCACTTTCACCCTTCTCATTCTCCTTCGCCGCTGTGCTTTTTCTGGCATGTGCGTATGAAAACAAACAACATTATACCGGTATTACCGTGAACGGTATGATATGACCCAGCATTAGAGGCAGGTATTCATCATCTGTGTGCAGCATTTCATTACATCTGGAGCAACTTTCTACTGGAGTAACATTGTATCTGCTGGCTGTCAGTTTGCAAAGCCATTCAGATGAATGTACAAAGTACAATTACTATACTAACATACCAAATGAAACCTGCCCAACAAGTGAAGCTCAGCGACCAGGGTTGACTATTATAATGTGTACTTATTCTGGCAGCCAGCAGAGTGCAGCACTACACTCACAACGCATACTCCACTGAGTGAATGGGCTGTTTTATGTCCACCAATTTTCATTCATTGTCTTAATACATCTTTATTGTTTCTGCAATACAGTCATACTGTGTCATTTATTTAAAGCACTGGCTACATTGTATGTTTGAGCATTTTAAAAAATATTACACTCAATTATGCTCATAGGTCCCGTTAAGCTCATTTCCAACACCATATTTTTGGACTGTAGAGTAGCTTTGCATGAATAATCATCTACTTCATTGACTAAAACAATTTTAGCTCCTCTTCCTTCAAGCCAACTTACTTCTGACTGGCTCACACTACACAAAAATAGATTTGAACAGTAGGTTTGTTGGGCTTTTGTGTGTACTGCCAGAACTATTTTCCTGGGATTACGGATAGCCACTCTCATTGACATGATACAGAGTAGAAAAAACAAAGACTGAGTATCCAGAGCAGTCTGACCTCATTTTCAAAGCTGTGGGCATGTTTCATACAAGCATCCACCATTTTTATATGGAAAAATCAAGTGAAAAACTAATTCACAAGAACGTCTTGTCTTTACCTTATCCCAGACCAGCTCAGCACCCTCGCCCTTTTCCTGCAGCTGTGAGCGGAGCGTCTCCACGCTGTGCTGGAACAGCTGGCAGTAACCCCAAACATCCAGAACCTGCTGGTCCTTCAGACCTGAAGCTGGAGTCCCCTCCTTAGGACACTCTAAAGCCAAGAGAAAGGCACACAATATTGTGGTTAATGAAGCCTTTAAAGCAGTGACCCTTTTTATAATTAATATAAATCTGACATCTCGCAGTTATGTTCCTTGTGTAAGCGAACTGTAAACATAAGTAAATTCCTCCACAGGCTGCACGCTGTGCAAACAGCTGTTCTTTATTACATGTGTCATGTGCTTTTGTTATGTTTGTGAGGACACAAAAAATATTTGCTTCGTTTAAACTTACAGCTAATGTGCAGCTCAGTATCTTCCCAACAAAAAGAAGCTGGACATGTTCAGAAGTAAAACTTATACACAAGTAATAAACTCACAATTTAAAATATTTCGAGTTCTTTTCTCGGTCTTCCTGACTCAAACAAGTTGAAATATGGCCCCTAAACACACATGCGCGAGCACAGGTAACGCCAGGTGATGCTGAAAGCCTGGATGGGCTTAAGCTCCGCGTGCATAAAGGACATACCACTGTTCTCTAGCTGGTGCCAGTCTAAAGGTGTAGGAGCTTTCCTCTTCTTCCATAACTTGTCCATGGTCAGAAGGTACATGATGTCATCTTTGAACAGCTGGAAAAAAAAGGAGCAATCATAAACAACTACTCTACGTCCGTGGTGATGCTATGCTAAATGACTAAACTCTAGGATTCTCAACATTTTCTGCAGCCCACATAAGGACAGAATGATCGCTTCTTCAACGGTTGTGTTCTTGACGAATAATCTGCTAGTTTTTAAAGGAGAGGGGAAAAAAACTTGAAATTTAACTAGTCTAAAAGAAAACAAACAAATATTTGCCAAGCAAACTGTGTACTTCGGGTGTAATATGAAACCATTAATTCCTTTCCTCATTAATCTAACGTTCAAATACGTCGAATAGCAAGGGCAACCACCAGTCTACTCAACATCTCGTGCCCATCCCATTTATACTCGCTTGCTTATTTATTACCTTATTGAAGAGTTTGACAGAATCATATCCGGTGGATCGAGCCCATTCCTTGGTGGAAACACGCTTGATGTCCCCATCCTTATCTGAAGCGGTGGCACGAGCCGCCGTCTCTTCGGGATTCCCTTTTAACCGAATTCACAGCTTTTACACAGCAATTAATTTTAACCTACGTTAATATTCATCCTGCTGTGTGACCAAACAATCAAAAAGGATCCCCGCAAAAACCAAAACAGGGAATTCAAAATTGTGAATCCACATTAATGCCACTCTCTCTCTCACTTACATGCAGCCTCTGGGTCCGCTGTGTCCGGCGACACCTCTTGATCTGCATCTTCTTCTCCAAACAGTTGACTGTAGTGGCAACATACAAACAACAGAAGATGACATCATCACACAGCCTATTATCCGCTGATGATTCTGAAAGATCATCTGATGGTTTAGAAATGGTCATATCTAGATTAGTGATTAACAACTGACGAGGTCCCATCTAATCGTAAGACCTCATAGCACTGAGTCACTCCAACAGTGCACTTTGTTCTCAGACTGCTGATTTACTTTTGGTCCCTCAGATATTTGTGTGGGAGGCAGAGCCTCCAGCTTTCTGTCTCCATCCCCTTACTCCCAGATGGTCACAGCAGAAGGCTGCCCCTCCTTGAGCCTGATTCCACTGGAGGATACTTCCTGTTAAAATTTAGTTTTTCCTTCACACTGTTGCCAGCTGCTTGCTTATAGTGGGTCGTCTGATTATTGGGTTTTCTCTGTATTATTGTAGGCTCTTTATCTTACAGTATAAAGCACCTTATGGGCAACTGTTGTTGTGATTTGGTGCTATATAAATGAAACTGAATGTAGTAATTTTCATACACGTGCAGGAACAGTTTAATCAAGATCACACTCTACTCTACGTCCAGTCTTAACTGGAAAAAAGATAAAACCGCGTGTGTCAAAAACTGCACGCAGAAAGTGATCAGATCATGCAGAAAATATCCGATTGTTCAGTCTGACGTCACTAGCTGTGTCTGGGTCTAAACTCCGCTGCAGCTCCATATATCAAACGATCACTGTGGCATTACTGAGAGTTGAAAAACTGTCTAAAGTCTTTCATCTTTAACATCCAGGCATCCATGAAAACGGAATTTATGACATTTAACGGAGTTAGAAGTTAGCAGGGAGTTAGCTCGCTAGCTTCTATCTAAATACAATATAGCATGTCCTGACTGCGGGGTTTTGGAAACAAATTAAAACGTACAGCTCTGTTATCACTTCCAGCATAAATGAAGACAGAAAACTAAACAGCAGTGACGTTTGTAGGGTTACTGAAGTTTGGCTAGCTGGTATATAATGATGTGCTACGTGACCGCTAGCGACACAGCTATGTTAGCATAATATAAACAAGCTAACTTTTTTTCCACTCGATAAAAGTTAACGTGAGTGTTCTCGGTGGTCAGGAACAAATGTAATTGCATGGCAGGATGCTGTAAAAGGACCAAACTTCAGCCAGGAGAACAACTGAGATAATCCATCCACAATACGAGGTTAGTCATTCATGCTGCTGCATGGGCTGGGCTGTAGTTACATCCTAAGGTTTTAAAAACTGAGCTTAAATAAATGATTAGCGGTAATAAAAGCCGAGGGAGGTCAACAGTGATCACTGACTGTTTTAGGAGCTTTTTGAGATAAAATAGAAGAAAATACATAACATTAAACATGTTAACAACACAAAAGCCATATTAAACGCAGACTACTTTAGACCCGGAAGTAGGATTCGTCGCGTCATCACTGAACAACCGGATTTAGAGGTAGTGAGGCACAGTGGGATCACATTTCATGATGTGTTTTTCACCTAACCTGTCCTCTTCCTGCAAGATCAAGCCTGGCAAAAGCCACTAATATTTGCTAAACTAATACGCAGACTGCAATCAAATGTAACTTGAAGCCCAAGAATGCATGCGTAAAAAGAACACGGCTTACTTGAAGAGATATTTGGCCCAGACGATGCAGTGAATGGGCTCAGATGGTGTGTTTCTTATGGTGCATCCTGGGAAGGTCTTCTGTGCTGGTTTCGGCTGGCACTCGTAGCACTCTGTCATTCCCTGGGTAAGAAGCAGCAGAGAAGAGACATGTTCACCGCCCTTGCTCAAAAATCTGCAGCACAGATCAAAATCAAGGCCCTTGATGAATTTTAGTCTGACCCCCATTTCCCTTTGGGTTCTTGGCTACCTTACACACAATGTAAAAAGAGCTTAAAGACATGCAGCCAAATTGTTGGTTCTCTGTGTGAAAAAATATCAGTGCTACCTTCTTGATGACCGTGACCTGTCCCAGGTATCCAGCAGTGCCACTCTCTATCAGAGGGATATCAGCTGCCAAACACATCCTGTTGACATGGTTACGGGCAGCTGGGGAGGCAACACGTGGTTTTATTTACCTCATTTGAAAGCGTTAGCAGTAAAAGAAGATATTTCGGTAATGCTGTAAGACGAGGGTACCTCTGTTATCCAGGGCGTTCATCACAAGCATGAATTTTCTGAAGAACTCCACGTTGTATTCAGGGCTGTTAAGGAAAAAACAAACCACGGTCAGTCCCACATCAGTACATTCTTGAAGGAGCTAACCTCAGACTGACCAAACTGTGAAAAAAAAAGAGAAAGAAACGTGCTTCATGATGCTGTCGTGGTATGCAGTGATGTTGGCACTGGGGCAGAACTGCAAGGCGCTCTCTTTGGCCACCTACAAGACAACAAGAGTAAGGGACGGATGTATAAAGTGCACAGAGGACGTTTAAAATAGCAGCTCAGACAGAACTCTGCAGCCTGCAGGACCAGAGGTGAGTTACATACCTGTGCTTTAGACTTGCCTACATGCTTCTTCTGAAAGAGGAACTGACGGTTCAGGTTGCTGACATCAATTGTGTCCAAGTCAATCTGCCAAAATCAACAGGGTTGTAAAGTCAGTCGAGTCCAATCCAACAATCAAACACTTTTCTATTTGTTTGAACAGAAACGCCTGCTAGGTCACAACAAACAGGGGTAAGTCAGTGCGACAATCAGAGGACTGCACGAGCATTTTAAACACCAAGAGAAACAAGTAATTCTCTGCTGAACGTCTTTCTTTTCATATAACTATTTTACTGCATTTTAATTGTTCTAGATTTGCATTAATGTGTTTTCTATGTGCTGCGTTTGGATACAAAGTTAGAGAGGCAAGACTGAGATAGTTTGGACATATGCAGGAATAGATAGATATTGATATATTGGACAAAGGATGCTGAATATTGAGCTGCCAGGCAGGTGAGAGGAAGACTGCAGAGAAGGTTTTGCACAAGGTTGGTGTGAGAGAAGGGGATGATAGGGAGAGGGTGAGACAGAGTGTTCTGTGTGTATAGCACTGCTGCTAATTCAGTCGGTGACAAATAAAAGTTTCACAATGTTATCTCAATTCTAGCCAAGAGGTTAATTAAATTATTTAAACAGTAGCTGGTTAACTGCTACAGGATTACAGGCACAAGCAGCAAAAAAACCTCACACAGGGTGTTTGCAGGTACCACTGAGATGATGACAGTAAAGTAAAAGATAACCAGAAGACTTTACGACCTGTCGTTGACCCTTTTTAAGAGGGAGAGGCTGTAGTAGCCTTAACTAATGAAGTCTGTGGTGGATGCCAGATGACAAAAAAAATGAAACTGTTTATGTAAAGAGCGAGGACAGACAGGATGGATTCTACTTTCATAAATAAAATACTGCAGCGCCGGTTATTTTGGCTGCAGACATTAAATGCACGCAGTCTCATGTTTGACTCTGGGAGACTGATACCAGCAGGATAAGAGAGAAGGCGAGCACAGGCTCAAACAATGTCATCAAGAGTTTACTGAGACAAACTAGACACTCCTGACTTTTCTAGCTTATCATGTCAATGTCATTCTCAAATGTCCCCCAAATACAGGACACTACACTCAAGAGAGGGGTAAGCAAATCTGAAATCAATCTGCAGGTTCTTATTTGGTTGTATCAATTATAATGTTACCAAAAATATAATAATTAAATAAAGAAATACAATAGCGTAACCAGTGCAAACTGCTTCTAACAAGAACAGAATAAGGAATAGGAGCAAACTTGAGACATCACTCTCTAGTTTGAAAACCAGAAGCCTCACAGACCCTCAATGGTGACAAAGTTCAACGCAGACCTTGTCACTGTGAAAAGGAAATGTCTGCGTTCCCACTACATTTACCCAGCTTCCTGAAGAGAATGGCACTTGCCGAGGTCATGTAGGACCCTCAAAACACCAAAACCTACTTTTGGGTACTCTCTTATTCACAAAGGGTTGCCACAGTGGGTCAATGCACATCATTTGATCAGATCTATTGCTTGTCAGGCAAATGTGTAAACCACTACTCTATGGACAGTGACAAAAGAAACAGAGGTCAGAGGGTGCCCTGACACATATAAGATCTGTAATAGGCACAGTAATGCAGTAGTTAGAAATGTCCCCTCACAGCATGCAGACTTCTGGCTGAGGTGACTGTGTGTTAAGTTTGCATGCTCTTGCTGTTCACTCTGGCTTCACAGTGAAAAGATATGCACATTATGTTAATTTATTATTCTAAACTGACCATTGATTTGAGGTTGGTAAAGAGTTTTAAGTGTATAGATTATGATGCCCAAAGAACGTATGGTTAAGTGCCCGAAGTGTTAATTAATAACAACTTAATAATATAATAACTGGTAGTTGATATAGAAGTAAGCTCTAATTGTTATACATAATAAATCTCAACAGTTCCAAAGTGCTCTTGCCATTTCCATTTTCAGTAACACATTTCTTAAATCAATGTGGTGGTTGTGTTATATCTTAGGTACAACAGTGTGATGACAATACAGTGTGCTTGGTGTTTTTTCCTCCTACCAGTGTTGTGAAATTTAAAGCCTCTATTTATTAATGTCAGATTGGCCATTTATGCATTCTGCAGTTAAAAAAATGAAATGGTACAGACACAAAGGGGGGGGGGGTCCTTGGCTCTAAACCACACAGTACGTAAGGGAGAATTTAATACACAATTTAACAGCACTTTCTGAGCACCCGTGAACTCCTCACGCTCAGCCCCCAACCAGCACGCACATACATTCTATGAATAAAGAAACTGAGCGTTTTGCGTTGATAGATACAGTGAGGATGTTTTTTCCCTATAATACACCGTCCATGGCTAAGCACGGAGATGTCTAAGCACCTCCATGGTGGCACACAGCCCGCGGTGTCCTTACAAAGAAGTTGACTGGCTAACTTAGCAGTGATAATGGCGCCAAATATCCCGGCTACATCGCTACGATCTTGTTCGACTTTTTTCCACCCTCACAGATAGATATCCTTGCCGGTCCATTTGACGCTGTTCACGCGGTGTTAACAAACCACCAGCGAGATAGTAATACAGCTCATCTTTGAATGCCACGTCTCAGCAATTAGCCTGAGCCCACACGTCTCCTCTTGACACACTCATTGCAGCACAAAGAACCAGTTAGCATGCTAGCCGGCTAGCTACCAAAGACACAGCCACACAAACAAACAGCGTGAACGGGACGGACCACTTCGATGTTTTTGAAGCCGGTGAGTACAAGGTTCTTCAGCAGCTCGCAGCCGATCCCTCCTGCTCCCACTACCAGGACCTTGCAGGTGGAGATGGAATCAGCCAGCTCTTTTCGGAGGGAACCCACAAGTTGGACCATGTTGATGGCTAAAGACAGAACCTGCAGCTCCCGGAGGCTAGCTGTTAGCTTCTTCTTCTACACAACCCAAGACCCACCCACTTCCGGGTCACACACTTTTTCTTTTGTGAGAAAAAGTAGTAGTTTGTCATTTTAGCGCCCTCTTCCAAATGCCACTAGTATTTACGATATAAAAGATAAGGCTTTTATAATAGGGATTCGCAATTCCAGGCTTCAACGGCTGGTGTCCTGCAGGTTTTAGATGTGTCCTTGATCCAACACAGTTGATTCAAATGGCTAAATTACCCCCTCAACATGTCTTGAAGTTCTCCAGAGGCCTGGTAATGAACTACTCATTAATTCAGGTGTGTTGACCCAGGGTGATATCTAAAACCTGCAGGACACCGGCCCTTGAGGCCTTGGAGTTGCCCACCCCTATTGTATAAGATATATATAAGATAAAGCTCCTTGAATAGCATTGTCTAAATCTAATTTCTTGTCATTTCATTAGTATTTATACTTAACAGCAATTCTCTTCTCTTTCCCCTCACCCCCCAACCACTCACTGCAGGTGGCTGCCCCTTGCTGAGACTAGTTGTGCCAGTGGTTTTTTCCTATTCAAAGGGAGTTTTTTCCTCTCTACTGTTGCCAAATACTTATTCATAGGGGGTTGTTTGATTGTTAGAGGGTTTTTTCTAGTATTGTAGGGTCTTTACTTTACAATATAAAACACTCTGAAATGACTGAAATGACAGTCCTGTGGACTGTGATGTCATATTTGTTACAAATTCTGTCAAAAATGACATTTTTCGCGTCATTGGGACTTTACACCTAGATACATTGGGGTTATATAAAAGTCACTTTGCCAAAAAAAAAAACTGATTGGGGATCTACCTTAAGACTAAAACGTTCTTTCTGGCTCAGAACGACTTATGATGTATTTATCCAGGTTAAACGGCTCGTTGACAGTAAAAGTGTGTTGTTGTTTTTTTAAAGAGAAATCTGGCCAAGAGGGTAGCAGAAATTGAGAATAAGTCATTTCATTATTTTAAAAATAACTCCTTCTTAAATCCTGTAGGCTATAAGATAATTACCCAAAATAAATAAGGATATTGAACATTTAAAAAATGTAAAACATCAGGAATAACCTTTTGGGGGCAGATGATCATTTTTATATTAAAGTCTTTTTGGAAATCTCTCTGTGCATACATTCAAAGCTGGTCTGTGAAGAGAAGTGGGATACGTTCACTTCAGCTTCACGTTGCACACATCACATTTGGCTTTGCTTGCTTGAAAAAAAAAATCAGAACATTTTCATTAAAAAATAGTCTTTGTCAATCATTTGCCTTCTGAGGCGTAAATAAACACACGTAAGAGGGATCGATAGGGCGGTGTACCCGTACCGTACACGTTTTATTTGCTCCTGCATGCCACTCTGACCAGACACTCTTGGCGCAGACCTTGAGAGAATTAAACGTGGTTCCCGCAGCACTCAGCAGCCCAGGACGTGTGGATGCACTTTTACTTCAGAGATGGTAAACACAGGGTTTCCTCTGGTGTGACCTCGCGTGTTTTCTTCCCGGCTGGCCCGCCTCTGCCTCCGCCTCCAGCTGCAGCGCACAGACTGAGCTCCGTCCAGAGCGCCACAGCTGCCCGAAGGAAAAGATGGGATCCGCAGGACACTTGAGCTTAGTGCTGCTGCTTGCATTTCTGCTGGGGCTTCATCACTCCTCAGGTTTCTGGATCGTCAACGTTGTCTTTCCTCCCCCAGCCAAACCTAAAGTACCCAGCAACAGCACTCCTCCACTTATTATCGGTAAGTACAGGGTCTGTCTATTTGTTAATATGTATGGAAGATTAAAATATACTGCTGTGATATATACCCGAGATTTATTGTTGATTTAGCTGGACATCTATGCGGAAACATGTAGCACGAAGGTCCAGTACAGTCGGGGGGTGGGGGTGTTTTTAGGTCACACACAGCACTCTGTACATTTGACCCTGCAGGCAATATCAGTGTTTTCTCATCAGGAAAGCTTTAGGGACACAATTTAGTGACTGTGCTTTGGATAAACCTCCACGCTCAAACTGAAAGACTATTAAACCTGTTCTTTTCCTACATATAATTTAAAATAAATCGTCCTCTCTATCTCAAGAAATTTCTTTTAAAGTTCAGCTTGCCTTTTTATGAAATCTCAAACATCCAGAGAGAGACATTTTCGCCTCAGAATTTGAAGAAGTGGTATTTTTATTGTCTTTGATATGATGATGTTTAAACACTGGACTGACCAGATCGCAGAAGAACTGCTGTGTACGCGGTGCAAATAGTGTAGCTGGGTAACGGTAAATCATGCAGCTTCTCCTGTGGGTCAGGGGTCAGTTTCGCAAATTCAGAAACAGATCCAAATATTTGCATTTCACAAAACTGTCTGCTATGTCAAATACACCTTATTTGCTGAATTCTGGGTAAATTAAGGCTAAAAGAAAACATGTGACCACATCAAGGTAATCATCGTAAATCACCCACCCCGGGATAAAGTGTTTTGGTAGGTTTTGTGCTATTAGAAATTAGATGATGTTATCCCTTTTAGGCTTACACTGTACCATTTCCCTCTTTCTGCTGCTTGTGATTCACAGTTAGCAGTCAAAAAGTCATCGTCCAGTCAGGGATTTGTGCAGTCTACTGCACAGGAGCTCCAAGTAAAGGACAGGCAAACAAAATGAGGAGATTTTGACTAAAAGGAGATAAAGAAAATGCTTTGAGTTCTACATTGATTGCTTTAAGTGAACCAATCGACTGACATTTATTTAAACTCAAAAAACAATGTGACTAAACAGCACTAACAGTTTTACCCATGACTTCAATATGATTTTGTGAAAAAAGTAAGTGAAATAAGTGGAAGAGATGGGTGTAGAAATGTCCTTACCTATAAAAAAAGGCAGATTACTGTCGGCTCGTTTCAAGAAAGACTGGTAGGTGTCAACCGACAGCTTTGACAAGACCTTAAAAGTGTTCAGCGAGAGTAGAAGTACCAAAGAGTCAACATGAAACACCTGCAGAAATTTCTGCAACTTCCTGAAATATATCTTTAACACTGAAAAAGAATGGTGGTTATGGAAGCACAAAGAAAGGAAGCAACCACTCAAAATGAAAAACAAAAACAAACAAACAAAAAAAAGCGTTGCTGAAATTTTAAAGTTTGCAAAATGCCACCTCGATGTTTCACATCACCTATTTAGCAGTCGTCTTGTGTGCAAAGATGCTAAGTCTGAAGGAATAAAGGCAACACATCATCACAACTCTAAGGCATGGTGGAGGGAGCATCCTGGCATGGGCCCTGTACTTTGAAGCAAGTTCAACATTACCAGGTCACCTTTCTTTCTCTGGTTTCAGCATTAGCAATCAGGCTAAGCCGTCGATCAAAGGTGATTATGAGCTTGATAAGTTAACCCAGGATTTATCTATCGAAGCACGAGTGTGTTCGCATGAAAGGGGCGATATCTGGGAGCAGAGCAACTGATTCAGGTAAAACTATGTTATTATAAGAGGTTAACCACATAAAAGCAGTGATGTGAGCGACTGCAACATGAAAGGAATCAGACAGTAAATTACAGCACTGAAAACACCTAAAGTGTGTGTTTGTGCTATAAGTGCTCTTTCATTAAGTCATAAAAGAACAGATGTATTATAATTGTTATTACTCATATTTAGATAAGCAAAAGATAGTTTTAGTTTTTATCATTTTCAGCTGCAGCCCTGGTGATGTTTAAAGGTCTGAGAGCAACCAAAGAATAAATCTCAGACCTTCCCAACCGCAGACGTTTCCTTCTTAAAGTGAAAATGAGATCATTAATATAACAACATTAGATAAATTGGATTCCACTGTTTGTTTTTGTTTTGTTTTCTAAATTGTAGTGTGGTTTTTATTTCCAACTTAAATTATATAACTCTTTAATGTGGCAGGAAATTAGCTTATCAACATCTGGTCTCAGGATCCTCCAGAGCAAAGCAGCTGTGCACATTTTTTAATTGCAAAACAGGAGACAGAATATTGACAGGATATCAAGGAGAAACAGAAAAACACAATAAGACAGAGTGTAGGTAGGGGTTATTATAGCTTTGTATTTTCTAATTAGTTTTAATTTTAATTTTATTTTGACCTGTTGTTTTGAATTCTGACTGAATTCTATATATATGAAATTTAACAAAATTGAAAAATAAAATACAAAAAAAAGTACAGGATAGTGTATA
The DNA here is from genome assembly GCF_041146795.1 of Maylandia zebra. Lineage (NCBI taxonomy): Eukaryota > Metazoa > Chordata > Actinopteri > Cichliformes > Cichlidae > Maylandia > Maylandia zebra. The sequence goes on along the minus strand of NC_135173.1, from coordinate 59,372,943 downwards.
CTGTATACATTCCCAAATTTAGTTGCAGATTTTAATTCAGTCTCTCTCCAGTTCCTCAATGTTCCCAGTCTTTAATCTCAACCCCCCCAGTCTTTAATCTCAACCTCCCCAGTCTTTAATCTCAACCTCCCCAGTCTTTAATAGCTCCAGAAGCATCTTCCAAATGTCAAAAAATTCTGATGATCTTTTCCGAAAAGTATAGTTTTTATTTTTATTTCCTATGACCAGTGATCTATAGCAGTGGTTCCCAGCTCTCTGAGCTGGTGACTCTTCATCATGCAAAAAGTCACTTTGCAAACTCTTATCACAGCTTTAATTAATGAATAATCTCTTTGATTTCTTTCAGTTCAATTAAATGATTCCTCAGTTTCATGTTTCATATTTCATACAATATGAAACTGAAGAAGTCAGAGAGCTTCTGATTCCTTCTGATGACACGCAATCTGTAAAAAAAAATATGATTAGGATCATTGATTTATGACAGCTGTCTGGGAAGTCCATCAGTTCATCAGTTCTTTGTTGCATGGTTGTTAATAGACCTCTCTGCATTGAATCATACCTGTTATTAATCTCTGTCTCTCTTCCACAGCATGTCTTAATCCTGTTTTCCTTCCCTCACCCCAACCGGTCACAGCAGATGGCTCCGCCCCTCCCTGAGCCTGGTTCTGCCAGAGGTTTCTTCCTGTTAAAAGGGAGTTTTTCCTTCCCACTGTCGCCAAAGTGCTTGCTCATAGGGGGCCATTTGATTGTTGGATTTTTCTCTGTATGTATTATTGTAGGGTCTACCTTATCTCACAAAGTGCCTTGAGACTGCTGTTGTTGTGATTTGGCACTATATAAATAAAATTGAATTGAATTGAATTGAATTGGAAGTTTGCTGAACTTCGGCAGCAGTTTGCAGTGCTGTGTATTGGTCCCACTTTTTCCTGCAGTACAATTAACATTTGACACACTGTTGTGTTTGCATGTGCCCTCCTGCTCAGTACCGGGGAACCTGGGGAACCGTCTGGAAGCCAAAATAGACAAGCCGTCGCTGGTCCACTGGCTGTGCTACAAGAAAACTGAGAAATGGTTCCCACTGTGGATCGACCTCAACATGTTCATACCCATAGGTGTGGACTGCTGGATCGATAACATCAGGTGAGACCTGCTGTCTGCTCTCACATCCACGTTTAAGCAGTTTAACAACACCTTTGATCTACAACTTTGCCTTACTGTAGGTGACAGCTGAGGAACAGACTTTTATGTTATACTTACGCTTGTCAGTTTTGTTTATCTTTAGTCAGGTTTTTCATCACTGAATACATGTTTTGCAGAATTTGAAAACTTAGCCATGTGTTTCCACATTTGTGCGTCCTGCAGACTCGCTTACAACAGGACAACTCGGCGGTCATCCAACTCACCCGGGGTGCAGGTGCGAGTGCCTGGATTTGGGCAGACCTATTCCATTGAATATCTTGACTATAACAGACTGGCTGGTGAGAAAAATACATCTGTGTTGGTAAACTGGTAAATTTGGGGGACTAGTTTCTGACATCTTTTAATGTATTTCTACACTGAGTAACAGAGAAATGTTTAATGGTCATGAAGGCAAAAATATAAAGGAACATGTAGCCCAGTGCTTTATTTCCATACTAGATTTGGACTCTTAAACTGACCGAGTCTGCTACTGTTCTCTGAAGGTTACTTTTACACCATGGTGGAACATCTGGTCAACGTGGGCTACATCCGAAACGAGACCGTCCGCGGAGCACCGTATGATTGGAGAGTAGCTCCTAGTAAGTCTGTATTATTTTTATGTTAAGAGAGAAAGCACGGTGCTTTGCATGTGTTTGCTTACGAGTATACAAAAGAAGTTTCCTGAGCAGCTCAGCTTCTGCTGTTTTTTCTTTTTTTTTACTAATTATGCCACGCAGGGGGGGTCAATGATAAAAATCTACATTACTAAAGAACATTAACTTATGCTTTTATTTAATCATGTATTAAAGTCATGTTACTTTTTTTAATACAATAGGAGCAATTTTCAGATGTGCTTCCTAGTATAGTACAGATAATTGTGGTAATTACTTTGACTTTTAATGTCTCCCAACTTCTGAGAAGAAAAGTCTTCACTAGCCACTTTAACAACTATATACTTCACTATGTTCTTCTGCAAGTTGCTGACTTTAGTGCTGGAAAGGTGAGTTTGTTATGTCGGTGGGAGAAGCAGGATTGAACCAAGCGATAAAGTTGTCGGTCGAGAATACTAATATATGCTGATGCTACAGTATTGTACACCCCATAATTTGGTAGCGTGTAGCAAATATAACTTCAAGTATTTGTTTTCTGTGTGACTTTGTTAGATTCTTACATTGCTGTAGAGGAAGTTTGGCGCATTCTTCACATTATAACAACTCTTCTTGAAGTTTTTGGGCAATTGTTTTTGATGTCCTGCCACATTTTAATCAGGTTGAAGTCAGACAAATGGTTTCACATTTGACTCTAGAATACTTCTATATATAGAGTTCATGGTTGACCCAACTACTGAAAGGTACCCAGGTGCTATGGCTGCAAAACAAGTCCAAATCATCACCTCTCCACTACCACTGGATTCAGTTGAAAACATTTAATATGAGGGATTTGTGCTGATATGTTGTATTTGGTTTATGCTACATGTGATGCTGTGCATTATGGTCCATATGTCCACTTTGGTCTTATTTTTCTAAAGGACATTGTTCCTGAGGTCTTTGCTCAGATGCAACTTTGCAAACCTAAGAAGAGGCTTTCTGTTGGCAATCAAGCCAAACTTGAACAGCCTTTTTTTAACATGCTGACTGAGACCTGTAGAGTCTGAGATGTAGCTCCTGGGGTAAATTTGCTGGTATGTAGATATCATGAATGTTTTCGTCTTCTCACTGTACAATGATGGACTTCAGACTGTATGGGAATGGCCTTATTGATTATTGCTGATATATTTCCTCCTTATGGGCGATCGTGGCTTAAGAGTTGGCAGTTCGCCTTGTAATCGGAAGGTTGCCGGTTCGAGCCCCAGCTTGGGCAGTCTCAGTCGTTGCGTCCTTGGGCAAGACACTTCACCCGTTGCCTACTGGTGGTGGTCAGAGGGCCCGGTGGCGCCAGTGTCCGGCAGCCTCGCCTCTGTCAGTGCGCCCCAGGGTGGCTGTGGCTACAATGTAGCTTGCCATCACCAGTGTGTGAATGGGTGGATGACTGGATATGTAAAGCGCTTTGGGGTCCTTGGGGACTAGTAAAGCGCTATATAAATACAGGCCATTTGTCATTGTGTTAACACATATCTGAATGCTGCAGACCATCAAACTGCCAAAATCTCAATAATCAAATGCTCTGATTAGCAGCGCCTGGCTGCTACTTATCCTATTAATTCCACTGGAAGTAAAAGGAGTGTATTTTGTTTTTCACACACTGCTTCTGCATGTTGGTTTAGCTTTTTAAAAATATATATTGACACAGTGTAGCATATCACAGGTTGCTTTTCATCTGAGGTTGCAGTTACCTCATTTTAATACCTGCTAAGGACCACGTGATTTTTATTTACCAGCTGGTTCTTAGAGCTAACCCTAGAGAGAGGAGTGGATTTTCTTTTAGGACACCAAAACTCTAAAACAAACTCACTAGTTTTTATTCACACACTGACTGTGAGTACATTTGGTGTTGCATGTCCTGATTGTGGCAGCAGGTTCTCAAGTTATTTTGACCAGATGCAACCAAATTTTAATTACACTACATAATGACGTTTGATGTGCACCTCTTAAGGTTCTTGCTGTGAGCCTGTAACGTTTTTATTTCCCTTCATCCCCCCACAGATGAGAATGCAGAGTACTTAGCAAAGCTGCAAAACCTGGTTGAGGAGATGTACAACCAGTATCAGGAGCCTGTCTACCTGGTGGGACACAGCATGGGATGCCACTATGTCCTCTACTTCCTCAACCAGCAGCCTCAAGCCTGGAAGGACAAATACATCAGAGGCTTCATTTCTCTAGGAGCGCCATGGGGGGGTGCAGTAAAAGTACTCAAGGTCCTGGCTTCAGGTAATGATAAGAACGCACAGAACAGAATACAGATGGAGGGGCTAGAAAGCGGTGTGAACCTGAAACTCTTTACAGGAGAAAATGATGGCCTCTCGATGATTTCGAACCTAAAGATTCGGGAGGAGCAGAGGATGGTAACCACCAATGCGTGGATGCTTCCTCTAGAGGGCATCTGGCCAAGTGACCACGTATTCATCTCCACGCCGAACTTTAACTACACTACAAAGGACTACCAACGGTTTTTCAAAGACATTGATAATGAGGAAGGCTGGTAAGAAACAGTTTGGTTGGTTTGGTTGGTTTTAGAAAGTCTTGATTGCCAAAAGTTAAAAAAGCAGACCAGAAATTGTATAGTACCAGTGGTCATCTGTATTTACTGCTTTACCTCTCCTTTGAGAGCAGAAAGTGTGAAATTTCTGGGCTCTTTGTCTTCTACTTCTATTTCTATCTAAATGGTAGCATCTTGCTTTTTCTTGAACTATACCTTTTTAGCATATAGATCAAATACTTCTCTTTTTGGTGTATTTTTTCTAATAGCAAACAATGATCATGCCCTCTTGTTGGCTCCAGGTATATGTTGGAGGACACCAAGAACCTCACTAGTGATCTCCACCCTCCTGGCGTCGAGGTATGGTGTATGTATGGCATGGGCCTTCCAACTGCCGTAACAAACATCTACGACGAGGTCTTTCCCAACGGGGACCCAGTGGACTTTGTTTATGCCGATGGAGACGGCACGGTGGACACGTTCAGCATGAGTTTATGCAAACGCTGGGTGGGGAAGCAGGAAAAGCCCGTCCATATCACAGAGTTCAGAGGGCTGTTCCATCTGGATATGGTGTTTCACGAAAAGGTGCTCAACCAAATCCAGGACATCCTGGAGGGCAAATCGGACACACCCACAGAGGTTGATGTCAGAACTGACACTGAATACAGGCGTTCAGGAGTTTGAAGCCATTTACAGTGCTAGAGTCTCACATAAGTGACTTTTGAGCCAGATCAAACATCAAGCTTAAAACAAATACCAGTACTGTCTCTTATCTCAAGCAGGTACAACAGCTCAAAACCAATCTGGACTTGGGGAGAATCTATCACTGACCCCCCCCCCCCCAGCAAATAGTCCTGACCACTTTATCTTAACTAAACGCTGCTGACTCAACAATGTGGGTTTTAACCCTGACCTGATTATTACTAAACTGAGGTCATGTGTTTAGTTACCTTACGTCTGAAACTTGGTGGCAATTATGGAAATATAATAATCACAGTAATTAAAAATGTAGTAAGAAATTTTTATGATGGTTTTAGTTTTCTTGTTTTCATCTGTGTCCTCCTGTTACATCATCATTATCATTTTATTATTTTCATGCATAAAGACCCAATAAATATGAGACATTTTGTTGTGTGAGATTATTGGATTATTCCCTCAGAAACTTTGTTTTTGATAAGTTATGAGCAATGATCATGAATATTTTTTGAAGTGCTGTTGTGTAAACAGCCGTCTGAATGGTTCACCTTAAAATTACAGCATTTAAGGTCACAAAAGTCCACCTGTGTGGGTCACTTGTTTGGTTCCAGTACAAAAGTCAAGCCTTTATCTCATCTGTTGTTCGACAGCATCTGCTGCTGTGGACTCTTGACTCGCTGAAGTTGCGTTACAGCCAGGTGTAGTGCCAAAATAGTTGCCCCCGTCAGAAAGTGCCTTCCCATCCTCAAGAGAGCGCAGAGGAGCAGGAGCCACGGCGCGTTCATGACTGAAAGAAGAGTTCGCGACTCCTCTTTCAAAATAAAGTCTGTCCTGCAATCAAGTGTTTTAAGAAATAATCTGGATAATTGTGGTCAATATAATTTAATTTCCTTTATGTTAACTGCAGAATTTTAAACTGTAAGGAACACATAATGCTAATCTTTAGACAAAGCTAAGATTCATAGACATATATATTATTATTCTTTTTTTTCAGGAGTCATTGTGCAACAATTATGTACATGCAGGACAAATAAAAGCTTCCTATGCTGGCGGATATTTTACACTGATGTCACACTGAATCTGTAAAATAATAGTTTAGAGTTAAAAAAAGATTTCAAAGGAACTCTAAATAACTTGATGCCAGCATCACACTGTTTTTCCCTGCAGAGGGACATTTATTTGTCTTGTCACATGTTTCACATGTTCTTTTTGTTTGTTTGCTTGTTTGTTTGTTTTAAAAAAACAGTTTATACTGTATACTGCACTTATTACTTTACTCAAGACCCCACATTATCATATTACTTCAGAGTAGTTTACTCTCAGACTGCTGGTTTACTTTACTTGTGGTTCCTACAATAATTAAAAGTAGAATGTATCAGGGCGAGGACACTTGTGACAAAGACTCCACTTGTGTGGAATGTTTGTGTCACAAACTCCAGCTTGACATATGGGCAGGTGTAAAAGTCATGCAGTGTTTATTTGCCATTTATTATGTGTTAAAAATAATAGAGTTAACAAAAGAAAAATGTGGGGGAGGAGGACCAGGTGGTTGAGGCAAATCAAAGAAATTAATAGTGCCTACAGCTTCTCTAAAGGTCAAGTCAACCAATGCTCAAACAAAAAGGCCCATCTACACAAGGGGTCAGTCAAAACCATTCAAGTGTTAAGAAATCAGTTTCACCCCGGTTCTTTTTATTCCTCGGGCATCCAGAGACGGCACCGGAACTCAGTAGTCATTTTCACAAAACCTTTATTCATCTTTATTCATCTTCATTTAAGCATGCATCTCCTAGAAGGGAAGACGTGCAAGAGTAAGAGTAATCTCCTCACCTAAGCTACACCAAATTCCTCTACACAACAGAGAAAACAGAGTTAACATATTACAAACACTGGTAACTGGTAGACCCCACCCAGGTCTCCCCTGGGGAATTTCCACTCAACATTAACTTCTCTTTGTCTTACTTTCACAGTTCAAAATGGGGAAGGGCCTCCTAGAAATCTACTCCTAAATTCATTACACACTCAGGCCTTTATTGCATCCAGGGCAGTGTCAGTGTCTCTACAATAATTCTACATCCTACCTAACACATTTTTAAACTCTCAAATAAGCTACGCATATCTTCACAAGAGAGGTATCAACCGCACACCCTAGTGTTTCTAATAACTGTTCCTCTGTTACATATCTACAGGGTACCCCCAAGCTTACCTGTCCAACCTCCTAACACAACCATTCTATTCACACACAAAATCTACTAAGTCACAGAGAGTCAGAAGCAGCCTCAGCTGGCCAGGGAGCTGCCCTTTTGTAATTGGCTTACTACGCCCAGATCAGCTAATAGATGTATGCCAATTAAGTTTGAATGGGCCAATAGTTGGAAGCTCTACACATGGAAGACAGAGAAACAACAGCGCCACTTATTGTGGCATAAAACATAAAACATAGGCTTTCAAAACCTCAGCTAATTTGAATAACTGACAGGTACAACCACGTGATCTAAGAGGTTGGAGTTGGACTGACTTGTTAAGGAGAAAGATCTTTATTTTCATGAGTAAGTTTTTTTTTAATGTATTTGCTAAATAAAACACATTATGGTAGAAAAGAGAGGATGGATTATATGGATTATATGGATAGAAAGAGGGGACACTTTTTGGTAGCGTATAGTTTAAGGTAAATAATCATCCAAACGGTACATTTAATATATCCATCCATCCATCCATCCATCCATCTTCATCCGCTTTGTCCGGGGCAGGGTCGCGGGGGCAGCAGCCTAAGCAAAGAGGCCCAGACCTCCCTCTCCCCAGCCACCTCCTCCAGCTTATCCGGGGGAATACCAAGGCGTTCCCAGGCCAGCCGAGAGATATAATCTCTCCAGCATGTCCTGGGTCTGCCCCAGGGCCTCCTCCCGCTGGGACATGCCTGGAACACCTCACCCAGGAGGCGCCCAGGGGGCATCCTTGTCAGATGCCCGAACCACCTCAGCTGGCTCCTTTCGATGTGGAGCAGCAGCTGCTCTACTCTGAGCCCCTCCCGGATGGCCGAACTTCTCACCCTATCTCTAAGGGAGAGGCCAGCCACCCTTCGGAGGAAGCTCATTTCTGCCGCTTGTATCCGCGATCTCGTTCTTTCGGTCACTACCCACAGCTCGTGGCCATAGGTGAGGGTAGGGACGTAGATCGACCGGTAAATTGAGAGCTTCGCTTTTACACTCAGCTCCCTCTTCACCACGACGGACCGGTGCAGCGTCCGCATTACTGCAGCTGCAGCCCCAATCCGTCTGTCGATCTCCGGCTCCCTTCTCCCATCACTCGCGAACAAGACCCCGAGATACTTGAACTCCTCCACTTGGGGCAGGAACTCATCCCCGACCCGGAGTGGGCACTCCACCCTTTTCCGGCTGAGAACCATGGCCTCAGATTTGGAGGTGCTGATCCTCATTCCCGCTGCTTCACACTCGGCTGCGAACCATTCCAGTGCGAGCTGGAGGCCCTCACCCGATGAAGCCAACAGAACCACATCATCTGCAAAAATCAGAGATGAGATTCTGAGGCCACCAAAGTGAAAGCCCTCCGCCACTTGGCTGCGCCTAGAAATCCTGTCCATAAAAATTATGAACAGAACCGGAGACAAAGGGCAGCCCTGGCGGAGCCCATCACCCACCGGGAACGAGTCCGACTTATTGCCGGCAATGCGAACCAAGCTCTTGCAACGGTTGTATAGGGATCGAATGGCCCGTAGCAATGGGCCAGACACCCCATATTCCCGCAACACCTCCCACAGGACACCCCGAGGGACACGGTCGAATGCCTTCTCCAAGTCCACAAAACACATGTAGACTGGTTGGGCAAACTCCCATGCACCCTCAAGTATCCTGGAGAGGATAAAGAGCTGGTCCAGTGTTCCGCGACCAGGACGAAAACCGCATTACAATACAATCCCCTCATTGAATCGCTACCTTATCGTGGTGGAGGGGTTTGTGTGTCACAGGGATCCCAGGGGCTATGTTGTCTGGGGGCTTTTGCCCCCTGGTAGGGTCTCCCATGGCAAATTGGCCCTGGGTGAGGGACCAGACAAAGAGCGATTCATAAGACCCTTATGAAAAGGACACCGAGGGAACAGTTTACCCTGCCCGGGATAGGGTTACCGGGGCCCCGCCCTGGAGCCAGGCCCGGGGAGGGTGCCCGAGGGCGAGCGTCTGGTGGCCGGGCCTTAGTCCATGGGGCCCGGCCGGGCACAGCCCGAAGAGGAGACATGGGCCCATCCTCCCGCAGGCCCACCACCCGCAGGAGGCGCCATAGGGGTCGGGTGCATTGTGTGCCGGGTGGCGGCCAGGAGCGGAGGCCCTGGCGGACTGACCCCCGGCTGCCAAGACAAGACAATTAATATATTGATATTAATATTATTATTTCCTCTACTTGTAGGCCTATCAGAAATAAGAAGCTTGCAGAACAGTGGAAGCTTTTACTTTGAAAGAGGTGACTCCTCCTACCCCTCCTGTGGATGGCAGGAGGGGCACTTTCTTAAAGGCGTAACTGTTTTTCGCAAAACACCGTGTGCTCTTAAAATCCGGAACTCGTGATCGTCCACAGTGGTAGTTTACTCGCAGCAGTGGGCTTTAACGGCAAACCGCAGCCGGCTCCACACATCGCGGAGGTATTATGCTCTTCAGGCTATGATATATCAGGAGTCATGGCGGGTTGGCACCGGGTAACTGCCTTCTGTGTCGGGCTTTTATTAATGCTGTTGTCGGCACCCAGCTCCGAGAAACCGGCGGGGAAATGTCTCGGCGAAAAGCCTCGTCCATCCCCCAAACCCCCGGTCGTCCTCAGTAAGTGTTTCCTTCATCAATTTATTCCTTAGTTTGTCTTCTGTTGCCAAATAGTTGCACAACTTGCTGTCGTCCGTCAGTTAGCTAATCGGCAGCTGGCGATTTCCAAAGGAGACCAAACTCCATTTAAAGGGGGTCAAATTTAAGTTCTCCTGATGTTTATCAGCCATCATGTTAACTTAAAAATAATTCTGTATTTATCATATTACTACTTGGCAAGTCTTCAATTCGGCTTCAACATATTACACATAAGTCAATTCATTTTGAACTTTTGTAAATGTTTGGCCTGTTGTTGTGCTTGTCATCAGCTGCCAAAACAGAGAAATCCTCGTGTGTGCATCTCGGTGTTCAAGACTCTCTTATGATCAGATAATATGACGTTTCATTATTTTAGCTGTGCTGTATCAAAATAAACTCTAAAATACGTTCCCACAATAAATGCAGAGTTAAAATTTGCTTTCAAGCGAGACGTCCTTAAATTGTTGGCTTCTTGAACGAGGGTTGGTTCGATTTACATAAGAAATAAGAAATAGGCTATCTTCATCTATCTGAAAACAAAAAAAGACATATAGCTGTACTGCTGTGGACAAGACTGACTGATTAACGTTATTTGAGGAAAGATTTAAACCTGCCAGCTGCGTCTGTGCCTGTGTTAAAGGGTAATCGTTTACAGCTCAGCCATCAGGTCATATGACAGAACGCGACTCTTCAGCTCAACAGCCAATCAGCTCCTCCAGACGCTGAGGGAGTCTCCCCTCATACCTTTCTGGGCCATGTAACCTTTAGGAGTGACTTTAAAATAAATAAGAATAAAAAATGAAATGGGTTTTACCTCAAAATCTCATTTTTCATTTCATGTTTTATACTTGTTTGGCTGTACTGTAGACTTTTCTTTTTTTTTTATACAGCTTACAGAATGAAAAGCACAGGTGTAGTGACTTGTTTTATTCAGCTGAAACCTTCCCTGACTTCTGAATGTAAGCATAGCTTGTTAAGAGTTATAATTACACCTGTACACATTACAAGTACTATGTCCGGCATTAAAAATGCCATAGCTGACAGACAGGTAGGAGTATATTAGAAAGAAAAAAAGAGCGTAGTGGAAAAAGGAGAAAGATGAGGATAAGGGACAAAGCGCCAACTGCTGCATTTTTTATTTAAAAACACAAACGGCACTTGAAAGAGAGAAGGGGAAAAATAAAAATAGATATGATCGTGTGAGTGTCACGAAACACATTTTATGAGGAAGAGAAAAAAACCACAATGCCAGAGGCAGAGAGGCCCAGGAGACCCGGACCATTTGTCCCACCCTCCTCGCCCTGATGCCAAGGGGCAAGAGCCCCACACTATCGGAGGTAACTGGGAGTTGACTCCTCCAGAGGCCGCCCATGCCGTCATGAGCTGATGACGATCCCAAGGACGAGTGATTTTCAAGACACATCTGTATCTGCAGCCTCTGGCGCCCCAGTAGTTCTTGTTCGGATTTTTGTCAGAAGGGAATTTTTGCTTCCTTCTTGATACATATTACAGTTTCACACAATCACTCAGCTTTGCTGTTTCTGATTCAGATTCTGTGCTAATTTGAAGTAGTCCCAGTTTCTGTGTGGGGTTACAAAATCACTTAATGCAAGCACCATATTGGTTTTTTAGGGACTTCTCCTGACAGATCATGTGTCCTACACGACAGCTGCTGACATCTGGCTGAAGCCATGAATTGTTTTTGTTTTTTTGGGGTTTTTTTTGCAACTCTGTGTTTAGATTTTATATTTCCTCATTTATTTAACCAGTGGGTCATCCGCCTTGGTCAGTTGTGGCTTGCTTCACACAAACTGCAGTTTTCCCCCTTAACGTCCACCCGTGTGGAACCTGTGTGCAGAAACTGAGCGTCCCTTTGACAGAAGTCTTTAAAGGATTTATTTGTATTCTACTTCATGGACTAAAATAAAAGTACAGTTCACATGGTGTCCACCTATAGTTTTGATTAAAGTGTCACTGGGGAAGTTCTGGGAAGGTTTTTGGAGTATGGGAACAGTAATACAAACTCCTCAACTGCTTCAGACCAAAGGCTGAATTGCAGCTGAATGTCTAAAGCATGTTTTTAAAATGATTGTACAGTCAGATGTGCTGCATGCATGATGAGACTGACTACTCTGCTGGATCCATGGCTTCTTAACCGATACATAATGGCAGATTAAATTTCTGCAGTTCATCCACTCCTCCGCTGGCTTCTTGGGATTTAGAGTAATTTGCACAGCTTCTATATGGTTACATAAGTGCATGTTAATAGTCTAAAGGCTAAGTGCTGATCAATGTCCCTGATAAGTGAATCATTGCTAATGTTGCTCATTGCAGTTCCAGGAGATCTGGGAAACCAGCTGGAGGCGATGCTGGACAAACCCACTGTGGTCCATTACATCTGCTACAAGAAGACTGACACATACTTCACACTGTGGCTCAACCTGGAGCTGCTGGTGCCTGTAGCCATAGACTGCTGGATAGACAACATTAGGTGGGTGTCGGTGCCTGAATTTGTCACGTGAAGAAGAGAAAAGTGCTGTTTGTCAGTCGCTGAATTAATTACCATTAACCAAGTTGCCCCTTTTTACATTACTAGCTTTTATTGTTGTTTGTCTTCATTGATTGTAAAAAATATAAAATCTTAATGTGCTGTTTTTTGGTGGAGAAATGCTGAGGTGCCAATACCTGGATAAGATAGTCCTCCCCTTTATCAACAAGGTCTAGAGGATAACAAAGTGCAATCTGCTCAAAGACATCAGGAATTGAGTAAACCTGTACTTTAGTACAGTCATAAGAATGATAAAGTAAAACATCTGGAGAGAGACGTGTAAGACAAATTCTTACTTTAGTCCTACTTTGGACTCGGATTGACTAATCTGGGTTGACTAAATCGATCATGGAAATTTTAACCTGACTTTCTTTGCGCTGCAATTTATTTTCACAAAGTATGAGCTTTTATTTTGAAATCAAAGCAATGGGAATAGATCGGTTCTCATGTGACTGAATGATTTTTCTGCAAGCAGCACATTTGTACTGCAGCTTGACCAGGTTACCAGGTTTTCAAGGGGTGACTGTATCCCATTATTGTGGCTCTGTGGCTTCAGATCATGCCAATACCACTTTGCATCTCTGCTGTAGAGATCCCTGGAAAAGAAGTGCTTATATTTGCCAATGTTGTTAGTGATCTTCACTTACTGTCATTTCAGTTTTGTTGGAAAAGTCCTTATTTACCCACATTTCTACAAAGGGATGGAAACTGCTGAAGGAGTCAGTCCTACACACATAACAGAATTATTAACTGGAAATACCCCAACGTAAAATGTTAGTTTGGGTTACAGCAGGGTACCTCCACTTGTTGCCTCTATAGTACAATGTAATGGCAGATTTCACTCGAATAAGGAACATGACCAAATGCGTTTAAAGCTTGGCATGTTCTCAGATGCTCATTTCTGCTTTTCATACCAAACATCTTTACTTTCATCTGCGTTGTATATCTACAAACCGCACATGTGGAAGTTGTTGTCACACATAAATAACAAGAAGGTGGAATAACGGAGACCTAAAACGAGAAGTGTTTCTGTTGCCTTGTAAAGGGCGCGCGCGCGTGTGTGTCTTTGGTTGACCACAGATGCAGAACTGAGATAAATTGAATATTGCAAACTTGTGTGTGCAGGCTGATCTACAACCAGACCACACACACCACCTCTTCCCCACCAGGTGTGGACATCCGCGTCCCTGGGTTCGGGAAGACCTTCTCAGTGGAGTACCTGGATCCAAGCAAACGCAGTGTGGGTGGGTTAAATGGCCACATTTTTAACTGACGTCCTCTCACTGTGACCAGATTTTGTTGCTGATCAAATTTACCCTGATACCATATTTAATGCTTAATGTTTTCTCATGTGTGTGTGTGTTGCAGGAATGTATTTCTTCAGTATAGTGCAGGCACTGGTAGACTGGGGTTACACCAGAGATGATGATGTGAGAGGAGCACCCTATGATTGGAGGAAAGCGCCCAGTAAGCTACCACACTTGAAAAACCAGGCGGAAACATGGCCAGAAGTGGTGCATATTTAAATAAAATAAAAAATCACAAAACTGTCGAGGGTAACAGGTGTATTTCATATATTTACCAGAACTGCTTTGCTCCAGTTCCCCTTTCAAAAGTTGATTCTTCTAGACCAGAAACCTCTTGAGTTTTGGTTTCCAGCAGTTGTGAAGATAATGATGGGGATTAAAATTATTAGTTGTATATTTTCTGCCCTCAAACGGGGTCAAATTTCCTTTTACATCCATGCCCAAAGTGCTTGAAGTGAGCGTGTCATGCAAACCGACGTCCACTGTTTATTTTTGAGCAGGTGTCTTTAAAAAAGATCCCTCATTTCTAACTTTCCTCCATAGACCACTTTGTGGTTGTTGCCCATTGTGATATAAGAACAGGCCAAGCATTCACCTCGGCTCGACTGGCGCTCTCGAATTTCCAAATTGGAAACTGCAGTCTGCCTTCTTATATTCTCAGTCTAACTGTACCAGAATGGAGTGAAGCCACCACCAGCTCATTTGTATTTCAGTCCACAGTCTGTTAGAAACAACGCAGTTCAGGCGTGATGACCTGTGGTATCTTGGACATGTGATATTTCAACTAGCTTATTACACAAGCATTAAAGATCTATATGCAGCCAGCTGTTTTGCAGCAGCACATGAGTGACTCCTCAATATTTGGTTGGCCGGGACTTTCCTTAGTTTTCTAATGAACTAGTCTTATGAGGTGATTGCATAACTCTTAACATGCATCTCTTTACTGGAACAGAAGGACATATAAAGCACAGTAGCCAGTATTTTGAAGAACATGTTCGTGCTATAAAGCAGCTGACACATTTGTCATGCACTGCATTTCTGCTTTCATGCCCTGAGCATAAAAAGGAAGGTTTAAGTCTTCCATGATGGCTTTGTCTCTTGAAAAAGTAGACTTGTGTAGAAATGGATGTGAGAAAATTGATTAAACCGTGAGGGCTGACTGGGTTTTCTTGAGTGTTCTTCTCATACTAAAGATTTGCCATCTAGTTTTATTTGTTTGACAGTCGTGAATGTCATAACGTTTTGTGTGTGTCATCATCTGCTCTCATGTCTTCGTCAGATGAGAATAAAGATTATTTCTTGGCGCTGCAAAAGATGATTGAAGAGATGGTGGAGAAGGCTGGAGAGCCCGTGGTGCTCATCGCGCACAGCATGGGCAACCTGTACACTCTGTACTTCCTTAACCAGCAGCCACAGGCTTGGAAAGATCGGTACATCAAGGCTTTCGTCTCTCTCGGAGCGCCGTGGGCCGGCGTAGTGAAGACCTTACGTGTGGTCATCTCTGGTAAGAGACGAACCAGCATTACAAAAAAAGTACTGATATACATGTTGTTGACTGCCCGGCATAGTCACAAACTCTGTGCCTCGGCACCAGAATACTGTGAACAGAACATTTTTGGATCAGACATGCTTTTAAAAAAAAAAAAAAAGTCTCATAATTGGCTTATTTGTGCATAAAATTAAAACAGTTAATGTAATGTAGAGAGGTTGTTCAACCAGCTCACAGTTTGCCACTAAAGATGAAACATTTACTGATGGGAATATTCAGACATATTAGATATACTTGGCTCTATGTTTAGATATGTTACTGTAACAACTGTCCTGCTAATTGAGCTACAGCTACTAGCCCTGACATTAGCTTCCTCATTCATAGTTAGTTCTATGCAAAATATATCGTATGTATAATTAATGCTGAACTGTAGCATCTTAATCGCAATTATCAGACATTTGCTGCTTTAATTGGCCAAAGATTCAGACTGAGAATCCCAGCTGAGCACCAAATTGAGGGCCCTCAAAACTACATCAGCAAAATGTAGTTTGACTGGTTTCTTTCTAATTGCAGATGCAGTCTTCACATTAAAAATGTGTGGAACGTGAAGATGAAAAACATCTTTGCATGCTAATCTAGAAGTTTTTTGCATTTTTGGAAATGCAATGATCAGCTAGAAAAATATTAGTTAAGTCCATCTTTGTGTAATCTTCATACACTAAAACATTTTTTGTCAAATAAATGTCTGGTTTTACAAAGGATATTAGGCTGCAACTGAATTTTACAGGCCAGTGTATTGGTTTATTAATGTCAGACCAAATCTATAATCCACACCGGAGTTTACAGGAATTTAAAATTCTCTGCGACAGCAGTCTTCCACTTTTTGCTCTCTGCTAGCCTACTCGAGAAATGTTCACCAAACTAAAACTGAAACTGACAACAAATATTTGAAATAAAATATCTTCTGCAAGAGCATCCTGACCAAGAGACTGAGGACTGCGGCATATATCAGGTGTTTGCCAGGACATGCTTCCCTTTTCTAAGTCACCACTCAACGAAAGCTTTAGCTATCTTTCAATTCTCCATCCTTTTATTTCTGTTCCACTTTCTAGGTGATAATGACCGCATCCCAGTGATCAGCCCGCTCAGGATTCGCTCCCAGCAACGTTCTGCTGTCTCCACCAACTGGCTGTTTCCCTTTGTCCGCTCCTGGCCCAAAGATAAGGTGTGTGTTTGTTTAAATGGGAATTAATTTTTCCTTCTATGTCAACATAAACTTATTCCTGACACGTTAGAGCAGCCTTACAGCAATGGTTGGTGATGTAGTTTTAGACAGAATATGATCATCAGAGGTGACCAAATCAAGTGTTTCCACCTCCAGGTCTTTGTCCAGACACCTACCGCCAACTACACTGTGCAGGACTACCATCGCCTCTACTCTGACATCAATTTTGAGGACGGCTGGATGATGCAGCAGGACACAGAATCGCTGGTGGCTGACTTCACACCCCCCGGCGTGCCTGTCCACTGTCTGTACGGTGTAGGCATTTCCACTCCTGAAGCATTTCAGTACTCAGAAAAATTCCCAGACGTGGAGCCCACAGTGTTGACCGGTGAGGGGGACGGGACGGTGAACCTGTACAGTGCCCTCCAGTGCAAACGCTGGATAGGAAAGCAGAAGCAGCCTGTGACGTTGGTTGAACTTCCACAAAATGAGCACGTTGACATGCTGCTCAATGTGACAACTGTGGACTATATTAAGAAAGTGGTGTTTTCTCCGTGATGCTGGCTGGCAGGCAGACTGCTCTGTTTGCCTTACACTGACACGCGGAGCAAGACGGGAACTGACGTCTCACCTGTCTGAACAATGATTGCCAAATATTCCCCATTTATGCCACAATGCTCAAGGAAAGTATTACGGTTCTTTAGGACAAATGTAGGTTGATATATATATATATTTTTTGGATTTTTATAGCTGTTACTCTAAAGTCTACATGCAAAGAGTTAAACTCTTTGCATGTAGACTTGCATGTGCTTTAATAAAATGGTTGATGTTTTGATCTTCAATGAGATTTCTGAACTCTGACTGTATTGTGGTAAAATTGTAACTAGTTAAAGCAAATACTGAATTTACAGCCTTTTCATTCCAGCTGATTTTTTTATTTATTTATTTTTTTTTAAATATAAATCCTGCCTTTTTTCAAAATTTCATCTTAGCTGTATATCGCTGGTTGTTAGGATTCATGTTACAAAAAGCGCGTGCTGAAGGATTAGACCCATACACATCTGATTTCTAGGTTTCAAAGATGGTTGAATTTGATATCTTCTTGGACTAAAGACTTCTCCTTTCCCTGATTTAAGCCTTCAAACTGTTCCTGAGGGAAGATGACACACTATTGGTCATAAGATGGAGTTTATATCTACCAAATGGAATTTAATGTTTTTAACTGATTAGTGATTTAATTTGTGAAACCTAGGAGTTTTATCAGTGAAACTTATCGATTGGGTCTCATGAGGACAACTTAATTGGCTTACAAAACTCATAAAGTGGCCAAAGCAACATAAAAGCTACCCTAAGGCTCAGATTTACCAATCAAAAAACTCTTTGTGAGGCTGCATGTAAGGCAGAAAGTCAACTGAAGAATCAGTGCAGTCTAGACACCGGCCCGTAGGACACATGCTGCTCTTGCCATCCTGCTAGTATGGGGTTATCTTATCATTTAAAGGTGGCATTTCTGCTGAATACTAGAAGTATTTCTGGTTTAAACTTTAAATTTATATGTATCAGATCAGTGGGTACCTCAAGGCACTTCACACTGGAAAGTCAGCAGAATAGAAGTCCAATAATCAAACAATCCTTGATGAGCAAGCATTGGATGACAGTGGAGAGGAAGAAATCCCTGTTTAACAGGAAGAAGGCTCCAGGTTAGGTTTGCAAAAGCCATGATTTGGCTTAGAATAAAACTTTTTTTTTTTTTTTTGGGTCTTACCTTCGTTTACTCAAACACTAGAGGTGTCTCACACACATGACACTGACTTCATAACTGATTGTTTACATTTGTGGGTTTAAACTTTACTCTGTGCAGACCTATCAAAGGGTCTGTTTTGGGTTTCTCTCAGAGGGTGAGCCCAACCTGGGCTGGCTAGTCAGGGGAAGAGGGACCCCTTCTGTGTCTGCTACTGAATACACTGAATGCCATCATTTAAAGAGCTGATGCTTTTTTGAAATGCTAAGATGGTTTGTTCAGGACAAAGATTTTAATAAATCCTAAGACTTTTGTATATATCAGGACCGAATGATTCAATAAATTAGTTCTTGACACCAGATTTCATGCTCTGAAGCTTAATTACAGCCACCGGGGGATGACTCAAGACCATGAGATGGGTTTTTCTTTTGTGGATGTGAAAAGTTCAAAATTGGACAGTGTGTTCTGACGTGACTGTATTGTGCCATGCTGCCCCTCACCGGGCCAGACCAAGATGATCTACTTATTCACGTGCTGCCTTCTATTCATTAAATTCTTTCAAATATTTGCAGTGAATCCCTCTTGTATACCTTACTCTAAAGCTCTGTTTTATTTTCTCCATGTATGGATGTTGTTTAGGAAGATTAGGACTATGTGAATTATATGATCAAGTCAGGCACACACAACATTTGCTCTAACCACAGGAAGCCCCAATATTTCTGTTTGCCAGGGGGAGCTAATCAAAAATGTTGAACAAAAACAGGGAACTAAAATTAAAAAAAAAAAAAGGCTCAACTTTAAGAGAACTTCACTTTGACTTAATTCAATATGTGAAATCTAGATTTTGACATTTAAACTTCTTGAATATGAGTGAAACCAGTCGCTGAATTCCTTCCACTGTTCTGGTAAAACGTACAGCTGTGACACTTGAGGTTTCTATGCTGACCAAATCCACAACTTCCTTTCAGCGATTCAGTCATGCATATGCCATAATTCTTCAGCGCTCTCACCACTGTCCCATACGTAATGGAAAAATACAAAAGAAGTAACGTCTTTATTTAAATACATAAAACATTTCAATACTTTTGCAGTTAGCTGTGATTGTGTTCGTTGGGGCGTTTCAGGAGTTTTAAAATGTTAGCAATTCAGTGAACACTGGAGTCAGAGCTGAGGTAACGAGTCTCCCTCATATCTGTGCAAAGACAACATCAGCTTTACTCCATTAGTAACTTCATGTTTTAGGATTCCAGAGCAAAACGGAAAGTCTTGTTTCCCGTCCTGCAGCGAAGCTCCGAGCAGTCCAGCCTCAACACAAATGGTCCGTCTTCGTGGTCGTCTACTAGACTCTACAACATATTCAAAAAATAAAACAAATTCAGTTACATCTACTGCAGCTGGGCTAAAGAACCTGTGCTCTAATTTTGTTAAAACAGAGTTTGATAACTCCAAAATGAAGGAAACTCTGGGTCTTCTGCTCCAGAAAGAGGGTTAACTTTAACTTAAATTCAGTCAGTTAAACTCAGGATTCTGTTAACCAAACCTGCTCGCTGTCGGGTTTCCTTCAACCCGAGTTTCTCTGAGCTCCCCTCTCATCAAGCCTGAAGCAGCTGACTAAAGCGTAACACCTTTTCATTTGTATGTTGATATTAAAGCACATACCAGAACAACTTATTTCACACATGACCAAGGACACACAGATCTTTGGACACGTTTGGATTAATTTTCCAAAACTCTAAAACTCTGTGGCATTACGGCAGCTCAAACAATTACAATACATAACTGAAATTTTCCCTGTTTAAATGAAGCATATTTAAAATACAGGATTACACTATATCCAATTTTATCTTATCAATAAGTAACTGTGAATCCTCCTTTTATCCGAGCTTCACTGATAACTTGTGAAAAGCCAGACTGCTGACCAATCCTTGTTTAGCAGATCCTTTACAGTGAAAGACAACGAGCTGACAATAAAGTAACAAAAATGAAGAGAAGCTGATTTTATGTAATTACTGCTTGGCCACTACAGGTTTTCATATCCCTGTCTGGGTTTAAAGTGCCATTTCTCACAGACAGGAAATGAAAACGGTATATCAGCACTGATGTGTCACCCACTATTATCATAGTTTTAAGAATAATTCAAAAACATTTCAGTCAGACTGTTGCTTATCTGAGATATACTGAGTTTATTAATCACACCTGGACTCGGCTTGCTATGACAAGCAGACTGGGCCCTTAAAATCAACTAAAGAACTACAAAAAAAATCTAACAAATTAGGAGGAACAAAGAAATCATATAAAGATAATACAAACAGATGTCAGTGCTGGGATTTAGGTTTTAGGAAAAATCACAAGTTGTCCGTGTACCTGCAGCTCCTGCATGCACTCCTCCATCTGCACTGTCTGGTCTCCCACACACCAGGCCAGACTCACGTGGAAGGATGGATCCTATGAAACACATTAAGGAACATTATAGGCTCTTTCAGTGCTTTTTTTCTAAAGATGAGATGATAAAATTATTTTTCTTTTTGTAAATTTGCTGTTTGTTCTCTGATGTGTCATATTAAAGTCTCTGCTTGGTATCTGTGTTTAACACCACGCCTGCCCTTCGATCAGAATGAAGAGGCCGGTGCAACATAGAAGAACATCGCGCTCACTAATCAGAACCCTGCATTTAATGTGGCATTACTCTACTGCATACAAAATCATCACACAATAGTGGGTAAAGCTGCAGATTTGTTTGTGTGTGTGTTTAACTGACCTTGTAGAAAGTCTCCAGGCGAAACTCTGTCATCGTCCTGTCAACAGCTCGGATCAGATCCAACATCTGAGCATGCCCAGTTGACACTTCCATCCCCAGGAATGTCCTGCAGGCAAAACACACACACACAGAAACTGGAGCAGCATACTTTTTGGCAGCAGATCTGAACAGTCTGTGCAACAATGACAATATGTGTAAAGTATGAGGACAGTTATGCATCCAGTTTGATGATATACTAAATGTTATGTTTTCCCCTAGCTGGCTGATCTGGGGTGGGTTTTATTTCCTTGTTGAGGAACGCAGCTGTGAGCTGCAGCAAGAGTGCCGCTAACTAAGTCACATATTTTGACTTTCAGCTGTCCAGGATCGATGTCTGTCCACCTTCAAGTTTAGAAGGAAAGCTTCTTTAAACATTTGCTTTCGCAATCTAATCTTTGTTAGTTGCACAGTCAGCTCTTTACTTCTAATGTTCACAGACATCTAAACGTTGATCCTAAAATCTACACGATCTCACAATCAACACCGAACCACGTGGAAGCGCTTCTGTGCAATTTTGTGGCTTTGTCTCAAACAAAGCTCAGCATGCATGTTTTATCAGTACACATGTCAGTGAGCTGGTGTGGATGTGCTGAAGCTGTGTAACGGTCCAAATACTTACAGTCTGACTTCTGTTCGAATTAAAAACTCAACTGTACCTCGTTTTCTCTGCATTAGAGTACACGCGCAGTCTCTCTGCCGAGCACACGAACCTGGCGATGAGCAATGCAACCAGAATAAGTGTGTCACCAGAGTTATAGATGTCTGCATTTTTCTGCACACTGTTTCCTTTATTTTTTCCTCTTTTTACCATCTGGTCTTGTGATTTTAGATTTTTAAACGTTAAAACTCTTTTGCATCTTATAAAATAATGCCACCTTACTTACCAGTACATTAGTGTTGTCACAATACCAGTGTTTCTGACTTTGAAAGCTTGACATTTAAAACTGGGAAAATGCAATAAAACTTCTGATTTTTATTAAAATTAAGTATATTATAGCTGTGCCATGACAACAAGGTTCATTTTATCATATTAGCACCAACATAACAAACTGCTATTAGACTAAAAATTTGTCAGTCACAAATCATTAACCCATGAGTGGGCTTATTTAATACAGCTGATAATCCTATATTTGACACATAGATTGACCTAGATTTATAAAATCAACAATTTCTTACTCAATCTGAACCAAAATGAGTGACTGAGTCCATAAACTCAGCAGGGAAGTGTTTACAGAATTCTGTTTTTCCATACACTTCTATAGGACCTGAGTCTTTTCCCCCCACAGTTATCGCCATCTAGTGGCCTAAAGATTGAATGCAGGATTTTAGGCACTCTGCACTGGCTTCACTTCTCCTACACAGAAGTGTGGCCATGTTTATTTATTTATTTATTTATTTTAACCACCTGTGATCAAATTCACACAGAAGCTTCTTGGGGATGAAGCCAACACAGAGATGCCAAAAGCTGCAGCTCCCTCCAATGGCCACTTGAGGGTGGCTACAAAAGCAAGCCAACACCCACTGGGTTGTCCCGCGTTAAAATACCCAACTTCAGAGATCAAATCTAGATGTTTACAGCCTGGTACACAAAATGTTTTTGACTCTATAAATTATATTTTCAACTTATTTAATAAGTCATTCATCTGGGTTTTGTTAAGGTTTAAAAGTTAAGAGTTTTCCGAAAACTAAACTGGAGGCTTTAAGAAAAAGCAGAGCTGTACTCTACATTAAAAAAAATATAGCTCTCTTTTTGACATCACTGAAGTAAATAATTAATCCATATCATTATAATAAATTAAAAAAAAAACAACATAAAACAACCTTTTGCAGCCTGTAAGACTTGACTTGAGGCTCTGTGTGAACGGCTGGATCCAGTGGTGTCTGAGCACCACTGTCTGGGACAGGCTGAGGTGGAACTCATCCTGCACAGTCAAAACCACACCCCGGGCACATGCTGCTGAGAGAATCCCATCCAACAGCTCCCCAAACTCCTCTTCAGGATGATCTGAGGAGACAGAGAGCAAAGCAGGCACAAGGTGAGAAATCAAGACGTGAGCTTCGTTGACCGGTCGCTTGCTGTACACAGTGACTGCCTTACATGGGAAATAAACGTAGCTAGCCCAGTTTCCTCTTTCATGCTTGAAGGAGCGGATGCGTCCACCATGAAGAGAGCTGTCTTCAGTCTGTGAGTCCACCTCATCTGGAAACATGGTCAAGACACAGCCAGGGAGAGGCAGTCTGCAGAAAGCACAGCCAGGATGGAGTAATTCTTTTTACCCAGCACGCTTTAATATAATTTATATTTTCCTCAGCTGTGACGTAAAGAATTCTGGGCGTCCTGGGAAACGCAGGATTTCTCACTCAACGGTCACTTTTGTTATTGCTTGATTGAACAATTATTTGCTCCAATTTATGTTATTCTATCTGAAAATTTTGTATCAGCCTTGTAAAGATGGAGTTATGTTTTCTCACCTTTTGTTTTGTCTGCGTGAAAAATCCAAAGATAGACACCTGAAAATCTTGCTTGACAAAGAAATGCATCAAATCCTCACAAGTAAAAAGTGGGAAAATAGCAGTTACGTAATTACTTTAAAAAGTTCATAGTATTCAATTATGAAATCTTTTTGGGTTTTGTTCACTGTTTATGATTTATATGGGTATTACTGACCTTCACAGTTTATGTAGTTAGGTCAGTTTGGTGCCAATGACGAGAACTTCCGTTTTTATGACTATTCAATTTGAGAAAGTTGCAGGGAAACCAGGTTATGATCTCATGGGGCAAACAAAGAGGCAGATGGATAGGACAGGTTTGAAATAACATTTATTTATTTATTTATTATTTAGTTTACTTCACATTTTATAGATTGCCCGTTGCCCATACTGTTTTATTCTGTTATATATTTATTTATAGTTTGGGCAGGTTTGGTCTTCCGTAGTTTAGCTATATCACCAACGCTAACACCCGAGAGAGGGTTACACAGCCATGAGACACACCTTGATTTGCGGCTCTCTTCCTCAGTTTTGGGTTTTTTCCTCGTTGGCAAACCATCATCTTCCTCTTGGCACTTTCGGCAGGTAGTTTCACTCTGATTTTTCGCTCCTTCAGCTTCACCGCCAGCCTCACCGTCCTCCTCCGAGCTGCTGCTGCTGTAGCCAACCAACATTTTAAACTACCTGATATTCCGCCACATTATTTAAAATAAGAGATCAACTCACGGGAGCTCATATAACTTTTTAAACCATGCACATAAGAAAGGTGCCTGCCTTCCAGCGCCTTCTGCGCTTCACTTCCGATATAAACAACCTGTTGTAACCATAAATTAGGTTCCGGTGTAACATAACGCCTGCTGTAAATCAGTTCCCCTTTCGATGGTTTGTGGATAAAGAAAATGTGTATATACTGTATCAGCTGTGTATCTTATGTGTATTAATGCAGTGTGAGCTATTCGGAACAAAATATACCAAGTTTAATAGAGCCATTTAGAAAATGGTTTTTTTTCTTTTTTTTTTCTCTATTCTTTAAAGTATAGATACGGAACAGGGATACTTTCTTTTTTTGCCAAATCTTACATTAAAGCCTTCACACACTGGGCTCTATACTTGTGTGTGTCCCGTGCGCGCGGGCAGAGGCTCAGTAGCTAGTCGATACCAGGCTAGCAACTTCTTACAAAATGCACATCTTTCCGTGAGCCGCGAGGATGCCCTAGGAGTCGGACGCACGTTTACGTGAAATGATGCTGTTTGCGGGGCTGATGGTGAAATCGCGGGAGAATTTCCGCGTGTTTTAATGAGCCGCAAATCACATTTTTTTTTCGCCCCCCCGAAGCCACAGCGCTTGAACAAGAGAGCATCCGAGCACCTTTTTGCGGATGTGAGGAAGGGACCCAGCGCTTTTATGGGGAACAGCTAGCCTACGATCACACAGAGAATACTCAGCAGCCTTGACTGGACACTCCGGGTATGTAAATATGGCATTTTCCCATCGTTGTTTACATGAAGGGCTCGTATAACTAGCGTGTTGCTGTTGCTGCTACCTGGCTCTTATTTTGCTGTGACTAGCCTGCTAATCTCCATCGTAAGCTCCTGTGGATGCGTTAGCAAGTGGCTAGGCTAGGTAGCTAAGCTAACCTGGTTACAGTGATCTTCGCCTGGAGACGAGAAACATTATGATGCGCAGACGCTGCTTTCCACTTTTTACCGTGAGTCGGTGGGCATTTAGTTTCGTACATAGAGAGGGGAGGGGACTTCACCGCCACTATTATACCATTTAAATAAAAGCCGGCTCTAATCTTTGCGATCTAAGTCTGTATGTTAATGAGTTCACTTGCTGCTGCTTTCATAGACGTTGCATATCTTCAAACACCCTCACTGTTTACAGCCTAATTGCGCTGGCCTCACCTTGACCAGTATCATTGATCTCGTTGTCATTGCCATGAATATATGCTTTTTGAAGAATGAATGTAAGTGAAGGTCTAATGATGACTGCAATGAGAGAAAGTGCCCACATGTGTAGTTACCCGCACAGTCTGTCATTCACCTGTTTTAAACCTAATGGACATATCTAATGATTGCTGTAAATTTTTAGCTTCATATGGCAAATAATTTAAAATTTTCACACTTTGAAATCTGAGGCAATGTTTGAACACAAATGGCTAAAAACTATTGAAGATAAAAGCCTGATATTTTTCCAGCTTTTCTTACCATAAAAGAGAATCAGGAACTGTAATTTGGGACAATGGTATAAAAAATGTCTCGCTTGTTAAATATGAAAACCAATTCAAGCAGACCTGTAAAGTCTCATATTTGAGCCCTTCTCCTCCTCCTCCTCCCTTTGATTTGCCTTGATCTCACCCTCCTCTGTCACAACAACCCTCTGCATGTTTTCCTTCACTAAATCCATGAAGCTCCCTTAAGGTCTTCCTTTTCTCCTGCCTGCAGCTCCATCATCAATGCCCGGTATATCCTCTATCCCTCCTCTGCACATGTCCATACCATCTCAGCCTTGCCCCTCTAACTTCTCTCTCCAAACTGCTCAACCCTATCTGCCCCTCTGATGTACTCATTTCTGGTGTAGGTCTGGCTTTAAATTTTTGGTTAAACATATAAAGACTGAACAGATTGTTCAGTCTGGGTGTAGGGCTGGAATCATTAGCTTAAAAACATTATTATCATTACTGAATGCCAGTTGCAGTGTTTGTTATAACCCACTTTAATTCTGTTTTTATACAGATACCACCTGAAGGCAAAGACTAAAGTGAAAGTAGTTGATTTACCTTTACTACTTCACACACCTGGTCATCTTTTCCCCTTGGCACCTGGCTGTTTTCTCACCTGCATCTCCACCAAGCAGCCTTTGCATTCCGGTGCCAGCTGCAGACATGGAGTGAGTTTATGTTTCATTTCTCCTTCACAAACACAGAAGCTTTTAGCTTGTACTTTGAAATACCTGTTGCTCTCCCTCTCTTCCTGCAGTTGGGCCACACCAGCTGCCAAGCTCAATCCTTACACTCGAGCCCGCATGACAGAAGCCTGGCAGCAGCATGCAGTTGCACCACCTCAGGTTGTCCACACCATCCCTCCGGGTGCTGAGAACGCATTGGGCTGTGCTGTGTATGGTATCGTACTACAGCCAGACACTACGTCGCTACAGCAGCATGGACAGCAGAGCCAGCATGGACAGCAACACAGTGGGAGTCAGCAGCATGTAGGTGGGCAGCACAGTCAGCAGCAGCAGCACCCTGCCCAGGCCCAGCAGACGTCCCTTCAGGTTGGGACAGAGGGAGGACACAAGTGTGGGGCTTGTGGACATGATATCTCCCACCTGGCAAACCCACATGAACATCAGTGCATGGTGACTCAGGACAGGTCATTCCAGTGCACTCAGTGCATGAAGATTTTCCACCAGGCAACAGACTTGCTGGAGCACCAGTGTGTTCAGGTGGAGCAGAAGCCGTTTGTGTGCGGGGTGTGTAAGATGGGCTTCTCCCTGCTCACTTCTCTCGCCCAGCACCACACATCGCACAACAGCACCAACCCAATGAAATGTTCAATATGCGAGAAGACCTACCGGCCTGGCTCTTCTGGCAGCGCTACACCCAACTCCTCGAGCAGCTCCCAGCAGCCCAGCAGTGATGGGGCGTCAGCCAGCAGCAGCTCGTCCATTCTGCCGTTCCCCTCGGCCCGAGACCGGCCCTACAAATGTTCCGTGTGCCAGAAAGGCTTCAAACACCTCTCAGAACTGACACGGCACGAGAGGGTTCACACGGGGGAAAAGCCCTTCAAATGTGACACGTGCGACAAAGCCTTCAGCCAGTCGTCACACCTGCAGCACCACCAGCGAACACACAGCAATGAACGTCCATTCAAGTGTGCTGTCTGTGAAAAGAGCTTCAAGCACCGCTCCCACTTGGTGCGCCACATGTACGTGCACTCGGGTGAGCACTTGTTCAAATGCAACTTATGTGAACTGCACTTCAAAGAGTCTTCAGAGCTCCTTCACCACCCTTGCCACCCGCAGGGTTCTCGGCCGTTTCGCTGTGCCACCTGCGGTAAGGGTTTCAAGCGGCCATCTGACCTTCGCCAGCACGAGCGCACACACTCAGAGGAGCGTCCGTTCCACTGTGACGAGTGTCAGATGAGTTTCAAGCAGCAGTATGCACTGGTGCGCCACAGCCGCACTCATAAAGACCCCACAGACCGCCCATTCAAATGCAATCTGTGCGACAAGGGCTTCATGCAGCCCTCTCACCTCCTCTACCACCAGCACGTCCACGGCATGGACAACTTGTTCAAGTGTGCCTCATGCCAGAAGGAGTTCAGCCAGTCAGGAGAGCTGCTCAGGCACAAGTGCGGGGAGTCGTCCAACAACTCGCCTGACAAGCCATACAAGTGTGACGTTTGCGGCAAAGGCTACAAGAAGAGTTCCACGTTACAGCGTCATCAAAACTCGCACTGCCAGGAGAAGCCCCTCAAGTGCTCGCTCTGCGACCGCCGCTTCCTGTCCTCTTCAGAGTTTGTGCAGCATCGCTGCGACCCATCGCGGGAAAAGCCACTGAAGTGCCCTGACTGTGAGAAACGTTTCAAGTACTCGTCGGACCTGAACCGACACCGGCGCGTGCATACAGGCGAAAAACCGTACAAGTGCGGTCATTGCAATAAGGGCTTCAAACAACGCGAGCACTTGACCAAACACCAGAGCACGCACTCCAGAGAGGGTCAGTTCAAGTGTGTTTGGTGCGGAGAGCGTTTCAGTGACTTGGGCTCCTTGCAGGACCACACAGTGCAGCACACAGCTGATGGAGGGGGCTACCCTGTGCCCCAGTGCATATAAACCCTTGACTTCTTAGTTTGAACTTTTGTCTGTCCCTTCTGGGCTATTTATTCAGCCTAACATTAACCACACTTTCAGGAGAGTCCTGAATTGTTCTATTCATTCCAACAGTGCTACATCAGGGTTTTGTTGCTCTGCTAATCTGCCCAGTTAATGTTACTCCAAGTCTTGTCATTCCATAAAAACTGAACATTTTTTTGTCTCTTCTTAAATCTGGTCCTTATTTTAATAAACCCAACCCTTACCACAACCACGTAACTCCCAGGAACAAGTGCCATATTGCAGGTTGATCTAGCAGATCCACCCTAATTTCCTCCCCTCAGAAATGAGCAGCAGAAGCATCCCTGTTACATCAGTAAAAAGTAAGACAGGATTTGTTGTTTTTAAAACAGTTTGGTAGGATGTTTAAGAGAGTATTGAGTAAATCATTCAGGCTGAGTCGCAACTTTTAGTATCCACTAAAGTGGAGTCCTCTTGTTTTTCTTCTTCCCCCCCCTCTTGCTACTATAGCCCTTTTCAAACATGGGATGCAAAGCATTCCATTAAGGTGATAGCAGATTGTCATTCAGGCATAGGTCATATTTACGTTATTGGCGCCCATGGTCTCATTCAGACATGCATCAGACCTACTATGGTACTCGTGCAAAATCTTTTCATACCTCAAGAAAAAAAGCTTGAGTGTCATCAGCATTGACTCCAGACTTTAGATTATTTTCTCTGTGTGCGCTGCAGCAGAGAGATGTTTCTTCTGAAATTGGAAAAGCAGAAGAGCATCACAGAGGAATTATTTAACTAGAATTCTAGAAACTAGAATTTGACTTAAAGAGATCAAATGTTTTGCACACAATGAACTGAGGAATTCAGGAAGTCACGTGTGTAATCTCAGTTAACGTGTCCACTTGTCCTGTATCAAAACTGATACTTAAGAGTTTACGAGGTCTGATCTTGTAGGATTGCCATTGCGACTTTTACATAAAAGTGACCCGAGTGCTCATTTACATGAAGTTTACTCATTTCGATGGTGTCAGTTTAATGGAAAAAAACTGCATGTCTGCAATGGGTTTGTGATGACTGCTCTTGGCCTCCCTTCAGTTTCTCCCCCTCTCATTATTACCTACATCTTTCCTCTGCTTCCTGCTCTTCCTGACTCAGCCTGTCACTGTTTAGTATCAGAAGTTTGCAAAGTGTGACTTTCCATACCGCCCTCCAAGACACGCATGCACTCACTTTAATATCTTTGGGTAAAGAGTGGTCTGAAATGCTTTGGGTATCCTTAACCTCCATTTTTATTTTTACTCTTCTTATTAAAGAAGTGGCCAGTGAAGGCCTCATTTTACACCAATTAGCAATAACATAGCAGCCAAAGGTGTTGACCCAGTGTGTTGGAACAAATTCTATCCACAGAGGCACCACAGGCCCCCAAAGATCTGCTGCCAATGTCAGAGCTTTTTTTGGCTCCACGAGAGGCTCTAATGCAATATTAGGCTGGTGGTTTTAATGTTATGGCTGATCGGTGTATGTGAAGTGAAACGGCATTGGGGATTTGGGAATGCGTTGTCCTACGGTTAAATAATTCTATGTGTGAACAGTATAAAGCTACACCCTGTGGTGTGTAGACTAATCAGCCAGCCCAAATTTAAGTCTGCAAAAGCTTCAGCTGTTCTAATCCTTCAATACAGAAAAATATATTTCACACTAATGTACTATTCCTGCAGAGGTCAGTGCTGTCGTGCATTTAAAAGTGTCAAAGTCTCTCATCCTCATCCTGTATATAACTCTGGATGTGTGGGTGTGCTTAGCCAGATGAGTCGGAAATGTCTTTCTTATGAAAATAGGTATTGAAGAGCTGTTTTTGTATTCTTGCTACTTTTTACCACGTGAAATGTTATGAAAAATGCTTTTTTTTCTTTCTTTTTTTTTTTTTTGTATTTCGTTTTCATTTTTGTAGTCCATGTAGTGACTGTGCCAGTGCGTCGCGAGGAGTCTCAAAGAGAAACCCGCACATGAGTCTGAATGCGTGAATGTAAACGGTGTTCTGTCAAACAGGGAAATTCAGACTGAAGTGAATTGTAGTAGAATTATTTCAACCAACCTGCCTTTTTCTATTTCTTTGTTATTACTGTTGTTATTACTAACTGTACTGGTCTTTGTGAGAGCTGTTTCTGCGGGACTGTCCTGCAGCATGTGTTGAATAATTTCCACGGTTTGAAAGACCTGTTAAATCTGTTTGTCCTGCTACGTACGACGTCGTGTCTGTCAGGGTGGGTTTATTACCAGAGAGATTGGCTCCTTCCTCTCCTCTGAAAGCTATGAGATTGTAGTTGTGCTTAAGGGTCCTGGAACACCAGTTAGTTTACATGTTGGGTGTGAACGCCGTGAATGCTCGATTCATGGTTTGAGTGCAGTATTGAAAAGAACCGAGTACACACTGAGGAGACAGAAGTAACTTTATTTTTTTAAATTCTAGCTTGCAGTTCTTTTCTTTTTGTTTTCGCCTTAAAAGTGGGGCCGCGGTGCCTCTCTGCCTCATCTACTCCTTTCTGTTTCTATCCACCATCATCATTATTATTATTATTATTATTATTATCATTAATTATTTTTTTACTTTTATGAATCTGGTATTGAACGATGTTCAGAACAAGGTGGATTTGAGGTTTAAAAAACAAAAGTACTGTAAGTTGTTTGTTTGTTTGTTTTTTAATTAATGTTATTTGAATTGATATGAATATCTGTATTCCTGGAGGGAGAGACCAGGGCCTTGGGGTAGGTGTGCCACAGCTTTGGAAATGCAGAATTACTATGACACACACACACACACATCAGGAATCATTGGGGCTGGGTTCATATTTTGCCAAGAAACGCAAGTGTGCAAGGACTAGTTGATCGGTGCTGACACATCATTAGATGTGTATAATAGAAAATAGTCGCTCAAGTTGCAGAATAATGACCTCACTTATGTGTATTAATAATAATAACAACAACATACAAATGTATGTTCCAAGCCAAAGATTAACCTAATGCCAGCCAAGCAGCACTGTTACAGTGATTAGTACTCCTGACCTTGGCTGCCTGGATGCATTATTTTATTTCTTTTTTGTTCATTTTTTTTATGTCGTAGAGTACTGTTTGGGTCGGACCAAAAGTTACAGCGAGGAAATCTTCAAAATCAAGTGGGGTGGGTGGGTTTTTAAAAATTTGTCGTATCTGATGAGCAAACAGAGGAAAACATTTTGTACAAGCACAAATGATTACTCCCTACCCTCCTGCAGTGAAAGGCCAGTAAAGGCACCAGTTAACCCACCCGTTGTTTACTGTTTCCTTTTCAGTTCCAATAAATAACCCCGTCAGACCCTGGTGTCTCTTGCTCTCTGCATGCTTGCCGTGTTAGTTCCTGTGTTTCTGTCTTTGGGAACCAGTGTCACCAAGCCCTTCCTCCACACAGCGCCATTCCCTCAGATATCATTTCTTCTTTTTTTCCCTTTTTTTTTGTCCAACCCCTCCCTCCCAAATTGTACTGTAGTTCATGTGAATGATGTTGAAAACAAACCTTTGAAAAGAAAAAAACTTTGTGGCGACATACAGTACGTGTACATTCATGCTAAGATTATCTGTATGTATGTAGCATTCAATTACAAACGGCACTAACAAATAAAACTTTTTTTCCATTTATAAATCTATAAGATTAATGAAGTTATTTGGTAAATGGCCTATATTTGTATAGTGCTTTACTTAGTCCCTAAGGACCCCAAAGCGGTTTACACTACATTCAGTCATTCACCCATTCACACACACATTCCACACACTGGTGATGGCAAGCTACATTGTAGCCACAGCCCAAAGCCCATCGGTATTTTGGAACTAAAGCCTTCCTGGAATTCGCACGTTCACCTCGTTAGATACCGAGAAGCCCTTCGACCGTGTCAAAACCTGTATACGTCCATCTGAAAACAGTTTTTCTTGGTTAAAATAAAAATCGGAAATCCAGTGTGTCAGATTATTAGACCATTTCATTTCAATTACCATTCAGACATTACAAATGTTATACAATTCTCAGTTTAGTTCAGCACATACAGCTTCAATCATGGGGAAAACTGCTGACTCGACAGCTGTCCAGATGACGATCATCGATTTGCTGAAACAGCTGGCTGTTTGCAGAGTGCTGTACGGAAGCATATTAACGGTATTATGCACCTTCTACCCTATTATGGTAGGAGACACTCCTGAACCAGAGACGTCAGAGGCGTCTTACCTGGGCCAGGGAGAACAACATCTGGATGTGGACCTCCTCTTAGATGAAGGAACAGAGCGGTAGTGAAGTCCCATGTGAATGTCCTGCACTGTGTGATCATTTGTGGTGCAGTGTGGTGTTGTTGGTGGTTGATCAACTCCAAAGTCAATAGAGTGTCTACCAGGACTTTTTAGAGAAATTCAGTAAAATCTTCTTAAGAGCTTTATGGAGACAGCAATTTCCTTTCAGCTTCTACTCATAATGCCAAAACTGCTACCAAATAGTTTGGTGACCATGTTATTACTGTGCTTGATTGACCAGCCAGTTTACCATCACCTGAACGCCACAGAAACTCCGTGAAGTATTGTCCAGAAGAAAATGAGAAACACCCAACCCAAAAACACAGATGAGCTGAAGGCTCATATCAAAGTAACCTGTAACACCTCAGCAGAGATTGCCTCCATGCCACACTGCACTGATGCAATAATTCATGGTAAAGGAACCCCAACCAAGTACTAAGTGACCACGCTTTAGAATTGGAACATTTCTCTATCAGGAATCCTTTTTTTGATTAATACTGAATTTCTGATTGTCAATCAATAATAATTAAAATTAAAACAAAAGAAGCCTTGATATGTCTCATGAATATTGAATTCATCCATGAAAATATATGAAATTTACCAGACGTTTTCGGCTTCAGATGTAAAATACTATTTAATATTACGTTTGAAATAGCTGATTTTTTTTTTCAATCATGTTCTAATCTGTTTCTTTCTTACATGAAAGAAACACAGAAAGCATAGCAGGGTTGTTGTTATTATTACTCATTAATTAACAAAAAATGGAGAATATTATTGTAGAACTATTACAAAATACTATAGTGAGATATGTATATTCTTTAAGAAAATCCATGCTACCAAGTTCAAATTTAAGGCCAGAGTTGAACTCAAAAGGTAAAATAGAAACAATGAATTGTATTTCATACTTGAGACAACTCCAATTCATATGAGACAAATTTCGTTAAAACAGAGTGAACAGCAAGGGTGGCAATCTGAAAACTGAAGGTTGCTTTTGTAGAACCTCCAGGGGACCTTCAAGAATGTTCCCAGATGTTTCCCTAAAGGTTATTTAAAAAAACAAAACAAAAACAAACAAACTTAAGGGAACCTCCAGGAAAAGCTTCCTAAAGGTTTTCCTCTAGAATGTTTTCACATTTTGGAGAACATTCTAATTGAGCAAGGTTGCGCTTTGCTGGGTGAAAGTGTGAAGATTTTACAATTTTTCCAAGTGCGCTCGAGAGCATATCTAGTTTTAGGAAAGTGACAGGAGCAACTAAAATCTAACGAGTTCTGCCTTAGAGAGGTAGTTTTTGCACCTTGCTTACAAACAGACGA
Source organism: Maylandia zebra (assembly GCF_041146795.1). Lineage (NCBI taxonomy): Eukaryota > Metazoa > Chordata > Actinopteri > Cichliformes > Cichlidae > Maylandia > Maylandia zebra. The sequence continues at coordinate 59,339,030 of NC_135173.1, read as the reverse complement.
GACGACACCTGTTACATACCGGAGCCAGCTTTGTTTTTGTTTTTGTTTTACTTACTTTTGCACTCCGTTTTTAAATAGTTGAGAAATCCGTCACATCCTTTTCACCAGGGGGCGCTGTGGCCCGGCTATCCACTGGAAGGTCTCGTTCCTCATTTTCACCCCGGCAGCCAGCGGCTTTCACATCCGGGCGGCTCTCTTGCGCCTCTTCAATCGCAATCCGCTTCCCTTCCCTGCGCTCTCGACTAGGGGAGGTCCGCAGGTGCAGAAGAATCCCCTTGAATCGTGGGGTCTCCGTGAGCGTGTGGCACCGGGCCTCCGAGACGCTGCTTACCCCGCACAGCCGATCGCACATGACGCTGTCTCCGCCGATGGTGGTGCACGGCGCCGAGCGCTCCCCGTCGGTGCGACATCCTCGCGCTCAAGTAGCATCGCAGGCTACCGTTAGCTAACATCATCGATCTCTCCGCTACTCCACCCCCTCCTCTCCCCGAGATCGATCCCCGCTGTCGATCCACCACATCGGTTTTCGGTTGATAGCGAACACCGGCCCACGGTGGGCACCCCTCATTCCCGGACCAGCGCAGGAAGGCCGCCTGTTTCTCCTCGGATTTGGGGCCCGCAAAGAGCAACGTTAGCCTCGGAGTTTAGACCCGTAATTTTTAGACCACCGACTTCCTTTCCAGCCCCCTCTGTGGCCTTTCAGGGGTTCGGTTCTTCTCTACCTCAGTGCCCCGATGCTTCCCCGTCCCTGTGTGTAACCTCAGCTGCTAATCACTCCAAGATCCACCACCCCCTCCCCGTCTCTGCTGCTTCTGTTAACCCCACCAAGGAGTGCTGCTCGGCGGGCAGTGACTGCGGCTTTTCCCGGCGGACATCCCTGGTTTTCTCATCATTCCTGCCTCCACTTTTCTGACTCTGGTTGCTTATCTCTGCACGATAGCTGGCTGGCCAGCTCCGCTTTACACCCACACACGTTATCCCCATTCATACAACCCCTCCACCCCACCCCCCATTTTAGTCTGCCATCCACATCCCAGCAGATCTCCGTGACAGGCGCCCCACGGCACCCGAGCCACGGGTCTCGCCATGCCGGGTCCGGTGGCCGGTAGCAAAGCCCGTGTGTACGCAGACGTCAACACGCTGAAGACCCGCGAGTACTGGGACTACGAGGCCCACGTACCCAACTGGAAGTGAGGACATTTCTGATTACTGCAGCGTGCATGATAATCGTATGATAAGGGATTTCTGTGGAGGGGAAATATGGCAGATGGGCGTCTATTATTATAAATTTAGCTGTGAGGGTGTGATGACACCATGTCTCCCGACCTTCAAGCCTGCTGTTCTTCACTGTTTGACACTTTCCTCCTCCTTACCGCCATCTCTTTCACCTATCCAGCCTGACTTGTATAACATTTTGGCTTGGTATCAGAACCAGAAGTCAGCGGGTAGAACATTTAGAATCAGCTTATAGACTGGCTTAATTGTATGTATCTGGAAAAAAATTCCTCTCTCCTCATATTCCTGTTTTTCTGGCTGTCCCTATAGCAACCAGGAGGACTACCAGCTGGTTCGAAAGCTGGGCAGAGGGAAGTACAGCGAAGTGTTCGAGGCTATCAACATCACCAACAATGAGAAGGTGGTGGTCAAAATCCTGAAGGTGAGCAGATTGATTGGGACAGCACTGCCATCATGGGCATTTTTATTACATTTTAAAGAATAACTATTATTTAATAATATTTTATTGCCAAATATATCTGCAATAGAGCCTTATACTTACCATACCACCAGTTGTGAAAAGCTATTAGATAAATACACAGACTGTATATAAAAGGTGGGAGAATTCTGTGTAATTGTGTATGCATTTGTCTATGCTAAAGATCCTGAGTTCGATCCCAACAGGAAATAAAAATCTCTCGGGCATTGCATTAAGTCAGATATGTGGATCTACCTGCTGTAGTGAGCCCTTGTGAATATGGGAGTAGCTAAAAGTAGCTTTTAGTACTTAAATACTACAATTTCAACAAAACTCAGGGATAAACTTGTTATAGCACATTTAAATCCATATCAGAGCATTCCATTAAAATGCTCCTAAACCAACAGCACAAATGAGGGTGAGAGAGCTGTTGGCTACAGCTCTTTGCATTGAGGTGCATTTCACCCCTATATAGTTGTTATGAAAATGGATTTTAGCTCTTGAGAACAAAACAGTCTCCTGTAGCACAAAGCAAACATCCTTATTTTTGCTGTAAAGTTTGGTAATTTAACATGGAAGCCTTTTGGGATCGATTTACTTCTGGAACAGGCCTCAAGTGGCCATTTAAGGAACTGCAGTTTTTGGCCGTGGAGATTTCTGCTTCAATTAATGTGAATTTTAAGAAAACCTCAAAGCAGAGTTTGACCAGCATAAATAATTGTTAAATTAATGAATAATGAAGACATAGCTTTTTTTAGTCTTGAGTATTTCCTGAATAATTAGTCTTTTGCTAGGCTAGGCAGGTTATTCCAAACATCCCTTTGCCTGAGTACATTTTCCACCTCCTCCTGGAAGATCTTGAGGCGCTCCCAGACCAGATGAGATGTCTAGTTTCTCCAGCATGTTTTAGGTCAGTTGTGCGTGCCCTGAAAACCACCAAAGGAAGGCACCTACCACGCTTGGGGGGGGGGGGGAACTCTTCCCCCATCATTTTGCAGTAGAGAAACCTGGCCTCAGTCGTGGTGTTGCTGACTCTCATCCCAGCTGCTTAAATGAACCCAAAGACATAATTCTTAAAATTCTGGCAGCGTGAAAGGATTATTTTTTGTCTTAAACCCTGCTAATGCGCTGAGACCGTGTAAGCTGAAAATAGATGCACCTTAGCTTTCCAGTTTTCCTGCATTTGTCAAGTTTAGATTACATGTTTGTTGAATTAGTGATTAAAAAAACTCCAACATCAGAGTCCAAAGTTTTTTCCTGACAAACATTTTGCCAGATGGAAAAAAACAAACAAACTTGGGCCGCTCTGCCCGATCGCCTAAACAGCTAGCGGGCCAGTGATGGCAGCTCTGGGTCACTCAATCACTGCTGATCTGGAGCTAATTGCAGCCCTGCAGTTAAGCCAGCGAGCAAAGCCCCCTGCTGCTTTTGGAAAATCCCAGATGAAGATTAACGAAGTTGGTTCCAGCAGGATGATGACGTGTGGTTACTGTGCTGCAGAGAACTGCCAAACATTTGCATCACATCAGTAATAAATATAACTAATAATAAAGGCAAATATGGGAAATAACCAAACTCCTTAAATTAGGTGCTGACACAAAGCTCCATTTGTAAGACGTAGGTGGTGCGAACACTACAACCGGCTTGGATTGACTGGCTCTATTACTGCTGCCTCACTACTGGTGGATTAAGCTAATTGAGTACACAACATTCACATATCCAAGTCATTTGAGCCCTTCTTAAAAACAGCCACAGCATAAATATCTAGATTTTTAGCTGTAGACCCTGCGTTTGATTCGTTTTTGTCTTGTCACAGTTAGTAGTCACTATTTAACATGGTTACTAAACAACTATATGACTAAGTGCAAGAGGTCTAACCGCTAAAAAAAATTGAGTGATGCCTGTGACAGATGAGGATTAGCTGACAGTCACTTAAATGGAAACCTCAGACTGAGTGAAGCTAAGAGATGCTGAAGAATGCAGCAGCAGCGACAGTGCAAGCAGAGTCAGCAGATATGAGGCGGGAATGAGAAGAAGCAGCAGGGCAGCAAACCTTTCAGATTTGACATCTTTTCCTCTGCTGTTTTTCATTTATTCTGAGACTGCTCTGTTAAATCTTTTTATTAAATCTGGCTGTTTTGTTTTTCATGCTTGTTTTAGCCTGTCAAGAAGAAGAAGATCAAGCGAGAGATCAAAATCCTGGAGAACTTGCGAGGAGGGACCAATATCATCCGTCTGGTGGACACAGTGAAAGACCCAGTGGTAGGCTTGCTAATAGCATGTTTATGTTTTTATGAAGTGTCAAAATGAATCGAGATGTAAAACTAGGGCTAGAGTATGAGCAGCCACAATGTCAGCCAGAGATGCAGCTACTAGATTAAAGTTCCGTCTTTCTGCCTTCTTTGTTTCCCCGTCATTCTCTCAAGAAAACAAACTGTCCCAAGCTCACAGCATTGTGAATAATTACATTTATATTAGGTCTTTGATTTAATGTCAGCCAAATAAGGGATGCGCCATTCTCACTGTTACTTTCCCCCAGATTAAAATGAGTAAACCGGGTTGACTGGAACCATTTCTTTTAAGCTACAAGTTGGTGTCAGTTTAGAGGCTGCAGTGTTTACCTTGAATACTTCCAAGGCAGCCATGTTGTTCTTCCCATTGTATGTTTGGAAAATTGCTGCACTTCTTGGTGAATTGCATTTGCTGACTGTCGGTGAGTGGAGAAGTGTGAACCTAATGGTACAAAAAGATTTTGTAGTATGTTTCAGCTCCATAGGTATTCACACTGTTGTTTTATTATTATTACAGCCAGTTCCCTCTTGTTTTGTTTTCTTTTGGGGTGGCGTTGAGCCAGAAGGAAGCAAATGCTAGCTGCTGTGGTTAGAAATATGCAACTGTAGGTTTTCTGGTTGCGTCACACAGAAATGCATGTAAAGGATGATTTGCTTCGCCTCATAAGTGCACTAGCACCACTGACGAGGTGAAGACGTTCAGTTTGGTGACGAAAATGATCTAAAGCGAGGCTGTTGTGGCGTTTCATTTGCCTCTGAAGACGGATGGTTGAGCTGGGAGTGACTTTACTCTCAAACTGTATTCCAGTAGTGAAGTTGGAAAATCAAGGAAAACATGATTTGCTTTGCTCCTTAGTGAGGTCGAGCTCTTTGTGCGTCAGTAGAAATACAACACGGGGCTCTTTTTGTGCTTAAAAAGGTGCTGCAGCACATTCACGGATAGTGCCTGATCAATGCTCTGCGTACGGCTCATTTAGCGAGTCACAAATGCGCTGCTCTGACTCGAAATCCTACTTCAGGGGCATTGCAGTTGAAAACTGGGAAGTTACACTTCAGCTGGAACTCTATCATGCTAAATTCTGTACATCAGTCTAATGAAAACTTATGAGTTATAAAACAAAATAATTAAATAACCTCCATGCAGTCATCATAAAGGGCCATCGTCATAGCAAGCTTGTTTGCCTGCTGCTGTAAAGTTGGATATTTTAACACGGCCAGCTGTGTGAAATCATTGCTTCTCTTTTGTTTTTGCCTCAAGTGGCCATTTGAGGAACTGCAACTTTTCTTTTTAGCACCTGGATCGCTGGTTTATTGTGCCATTGTGTGCTCACCTGAGCATTTGTTTGTTCGCATGACAAATACTGCAGGAAGCCCCTTACGACATCGTTGTCTTTAGCAAATGATAGACTCTGTGTCGGCACGAGAAACAAAGTAATCTTATAATTCCAGTTTTGCTGTAATTACCGTGTGATTGTTTTGGCTCTCAGCTTCCCATCGGACCTAAAATTTGTGGCGTTTTAATTTTTGTTTTGTAGTCAACAGAAGTTACAGGAGTTTTATCATTTGACCACTTATTTGTTTCTATATTCTGTGTTTTCAATCTGAAATCCACCGCGACGACCAGACTGGATATCTCCTTTTTACAATTTTTCTGAGCTGGGACACATCAACCGACCAGGAAGGAAGGATATTTTTAGGCAGTGGAAATGCTCTGACTAAGCCAGGAGGCCTTGTTCCAGTGCAGCGGTGGGAACCCTGCGGGGTCCTTTGTCTGTTTGTTCCTGTGAACTTCATTGGGTTAGAAAATGATCATTGTATGCACAGCTTTTTGACTGCACGGCTGAGTATCAGGGATGATTCAAATGGTTGTATCGTTCGTCCCGTTTGGGTTGAAATCACATGGTGGGGGCTGCCAAATCACTGGTTTATCAGGTGATTGAATCAGAAATAAGCGTATTCCTGATTTATATATTTCTCTCTCTGTGGTGTTAATTGTTTGTTTTTCCTCCTGATTTCTCTCCACACCCTTCTCATGCTCTCTGTGGTGGCTGTATAGTCCAGAACGCCAGCACTCGTCTTTGAATGCATCAATAACACAGACTTCAAGGTACAATCCTCGCCTCTTTCCTTCATTGCTCGGTGCCAAGTCTCTCATAGCTGCAATCAGTAAGGCTGAAAGAGCAGCAAACCTCAGTGCTTATTTGTGTTATTTTTCTCCCCCTGCAGGAGTTGTACCAGAAGTTGACAGATTACGATATCCGTTTCTATATGTATGAACTACTGAAGGTGAGACATCTCAGCTTTAGCAAACATCGTAGTTTTGTTTTGGATGCTTACATTATTCTACTTTACAGAAACAAAATAATTTCACAAAAACCAAAAACTACCAGTGTCAGTATTGTTAGCCCCCTCGTCTCCTGACCAGTTCTGATGGTATTCTGGCACGGCCCTTGGGCTTCAGTTCACCCCGCAGATTTCAAGTCAGGACTTTGTGCAGGCCAGTCAGTAACGGTCACTTTGGTCTTCTAGAATTCGTTTTTCATCAGGAGCTACATATGTTTTGGGTTGCTGTTGTGTAGGAAGACAAAGCGATGACCCAGACCCAGTTTCACTCCTGACTGCTTGAGGTTTTCTTTGAAAATCTTCACAGATCCTTCTTCCTTTTCTTGATTACTTCCACCTCGACGAGATTCCCGGTTCCAGACTCGCCAACCTCCGCTGTGGGGACGGTGCTTTTCCTCCAAATATAAGCAGTGTCTCTCTGCAGTATATATAAACTTTCTTTAGGTCATTAAAGTTTTAAACTGTTTACAAATTTGATGATTAACCTAATTTTACAAGCTTTGAGTATTACCAATTTAAAGGACGTCATTTCGCAGCAGTGTGTTTTGTTATGGCTTAATGAAAAGGTCTGTTTTTCAGGGGGCTAATAATATTGTCTATAATATTTCTGTTATAGAAATAATTAATGCTGTCTAAAGAAAACTAGTGAGTTTAGAAATGCTATCTTGAAAATCTGTTCTGTTTACCAAAAAAAGAAGCACTTTAATACCTTTTTATGTTGGTGTGTATGTGTGTGTGTGTCAGGCTCTGGACTACTGTCACAGTATGGGAATCATGCATCGTGATGTCAAACCTCACAATGTGATGATCGACCACCAGTTGAGAAAGGTAGGCAGTGCTCTGTGTAGTCTTATTTTGTTCTCCCCTCACACCCCCACACTCACCCTCCCTCACTGGTTATTTTCACCACGGCTTTTCATTCCCATCTTTTGTTATCTCTCTTTTTTTTTCTTTTTTTTCCCATTTTGAAAAGCAGTTGTTATTGCATTAGCGTGGGCTTTCAAATACGCAGCGTCCCTGCGCGAGTGCATTAGGCATGAGAACCTTAAAATAAACACAGATGTAATTTCCATCTACGTAAATGTCAGGCTCACTGCACACTGTTGGTGCATTTTCATTAGCTATTAGAATCAGATAATTAAAGCGTTTATGATCATCAGTCTGCAGATGCCTCAGGTCACTTTTTATAGGTTATGATGTTACTTAAAAAAAACAAGACCTTTCCAACTCTCTCGGTTACTTCTGACAGCATGTAGTCCTACGTGTATGTGAAGGACTATGGATCTATTTTCTGTCGAGAGTCGCTTGCTCCCGAGTGCCTTTCTCCAGAGCGAGAAAGGCACTCCGTCTCTCTCGTCTCTCTTCCACTTCCAGCGTGAGGAGTGAGCAACACTAACAGAAAGGAAATCCACTAATCAGCACAGCACAAACACCACAACAAATCAAAAACTGGTCTGCTTTAACTGCTCACAGCTTTAGTGACTTAAGGTTAGGCAGCTCGCTGCCACACTGGTTATAGATTATTTTAAATACATGAAGATAGATACTTTGATCCCACAGGGGAAATAATTGTTTAAAAGCAGCAGGATAAATAATAAAAACAGTACAATTTTCAATAATTAAATAATGTAGTTAAAGTAAAAGTGCCACAGGCGCATAGTGACGGCCTTAAAATGAGAGAGTGCGAAAGCTTTATAGATGGAACAGGGATAAAATGTGGTTAAACTAAAGAAGAGTAAAAAGTAAGACTGAGATTGTGCAAAGTGTAATAAAAATATGTACATGGTAAAGAAAGAAGCAGTCTAAAGTCTGCCTGGACAAATTTTGTGGGCATGCTACAGTCAAGTCTTAAAATGAGTCCTGTGGGAAAAACTAAGTGCGCCTCACTGCTTCTATATGAATTATGAGGATAAGTAACAGAATCCACCTGAGTGGTCATCAGCAAATGGGAGCGCTTCTATTAAAACAGACATTTTTTGCAGTGTGCTGGTCTGGAGCATTCGGGTGTATAAATGCACCTGCAACCCACAGGCTACATCTCAGTCTACAGGCCTCAGTCAGCATATTAAAGGTTAAAGTTCATGACAGCGCAATTAGACAAACATTGAATCAGGTGTGGCTTGTTTGGAAGTGTTACCAGGAGAGAGTACGGTGGCCCTGAGAGGTCAAACAGACTGCAACATAAGAAGACACCAGCAAATAGAAAAATTGTAAAAGCTCACAAACCTCTGGGGACCAAATAACGTTACAGAACAGTGGCGGAAGTGGCATGCTAACAGTAAACAGCTAATGGCAAACATGTATGTACAGTATTATATGAATATGTGATTCAAAGGGTTAGGGTTAGCATCTTTTCTCATTCACAGCACGGTTGAACCTTCTGCTTTGAGTCTTTTTTGTTTCTGTCACTTCTGCCGCTGGACCGTCAAGTTATTGTGTCCCAAGAAACACTTTCTGTTGTGCTAAATTCAACTTTTGTTGTGTTTCGTGTGCTTTCGCAGTGTTTGTCTATTTTCTGGTGGTTTCTTAAGTCGCGGTATATTTGACGTCTCAGGGCCACTGTAGGAAAGGATGTTCTCTATAAAACAAGAACATCGCAGCATGGTTTAGGTCTGTAAAGTTGAATGTGAACAGATGAGATCGAAGTGAAAATGCTTGGTCACAACATACAGCAGCACATTTGGTGAAAACCAAAGACAGCAAGCATATCAGGACAAATACCGCATATGCACTTTGGCAACAGTGGGAGGGAAAAATGTGAAGCGATTTGTCAATTTGGCCCAAATTGGAATAGAATAATGATCTCGAGCACAGCAGGATTGCTGAAAAAGAAACGAATCCAGGTGCTGCAGTGGTCCAGTCAAAGTCCAGACCTCAACCTGATTAAAATGCTGTGTCAGCACCTTAAGAGAGCCATGCATAAACAAATACCTGCAAATGCATTGAACCAACACTGAACGGAAGAAAAGGCCAAAATTCCTCCAAAGCGAGACTGATGAAGTCATCAAAATATTAAAAGTCCTGTATGCTCAGAGCAAAGCCATATTTAACTCTGACACATTTGGCATTAACAAGCCTTCACCGGGAAGTTAAATACATTTAATGCCCCAGAAAGCCCGCTTTCTAATAATGTATTCACAATAGGAATCATTGACTAGTTTGATATTTTTCATTTTAAAGCCAGTAATATTTATATATCAGATAAGAAATTACATGTTTTATTTGTTTACATCATGGTTTTTTTTGTGCTTTGTGTGAAAGCAGTAGCAGATCCTGTTTCCTGATTGAAAACAATTCGGTTTTTAATGTTGCAACTTATGTAGGTCGAACTGCGATCTTGAGTTTACTCAGAAACAGCAGCGTCGCGGGAATAAAATCTGATGACAGAAGGGGAAAAAAATGGGTTGCTGCAGAAGTGACAGAAATCAAATTCATCAAAAAATGTTGCCAACAGTTAGCATAACAAAAATATCCAAAGGATGTCATCCTCTGTCAGTAAGACGTCTCAAAGGCACACAGGCATTTCCAGCGGTGCCACAAGGAAATGAGCAGCAATGTGAAGCTGAAATGCAGAAATCTGCGTGCAGCAGACGAAAAGCCGACTTCCCCTTGAAACATGGAGATGTTCGGAACAAGCAGAGTGTGGACTTGCAGCCAAAAAGCCTTTTCTCTGAACTGGCAACAAAGTGCTCAAACTCAGCTACACACACAAAGCTCGAGAGCAGAAAAATGGCAGCAGGGAGTCAAAATTTGAAGTATTTGGTTTGAACAGACCACATTTTGTTCAGTGAGCTGGAGGGCACTTCAAGGACGAGTTTCTGCAGGGAACAGTGAAGCTCAGTGGAGGCTATGCTGGGCAGAATAAGTTCTCTGTGGAAAGAAATTCAGACTGCAGGTTTATCTTTATTACAAGAAAAGAAAAACAGACTGTAAGATGTCCAGTAGGGGGCAGCAGGCTGATATAGATGTGACTTCACCCAATTTACCCTTAAATTGCATTAACAGGATGTGTCTCTGCTGTGTGTGTTTTTTAGCTACGTCTTATAGATTGGGGTTTGGCAGAGTTTTACCACCCATCCCAGGAGTACAACGTCAGAGTGGCCTCACGATACTTCAAAGGCCCTGAACTCCTCGTGGACTACCAGGTAACACGCACACTGTTTTCTCACATGCAGATAATTGAGATGTCTGTTTTGTCCTCATCTGCAGTGCTGTTTGATGATTGTGTGTTCCAGATGTATGATTACAGTCTAGACATGTGGAGCCTGGGCTGCATGCTGGCCAGTATGATCTTTCAGAAAGAGCCCTTCTTCCACGGACAAGACAACTACGATCAGGTGCCTGTCACACGAATTTTTATACGAGATGAGACAAAAGAGTAAACATTAAAAACTGATTCCATGCACACTTGCGTTAAAAAACTCAGAGGGTCTGCCTCGGCTCATGGCACAAACACACAGCTGTTTGTGGTGTCCTTTTCTCAGCTAAAGGTACTTTTTGTAATTACTTTTTGTAAAATGTAATTAAACCTTTCACCACCAGGGGTCCTCATTTTACCAGAAGGTTTCAGTGCAGTTGCTCATTCTAACTTAACTTCTGTTGGGAACCTTTGTAGAGCCTACAATGTAACCTGTTTAATAGACGATGTAGTGAGATAGTGTCCTGATGTTTTCATATGTGGCACTAACTTATAAACCAATAAATGGCAGGGTTTGTCGCTGAAGCATAATTTGGCATAATAAATGCAGTAATTGGTCTGAGTTTCCCACAGTTTGGTAGCATAGACTATATATTAAAAGATGGAGGTAACCACTGTCTTAAAGCTTGTGTGTTACATTTTTTAATGTTTTGGAAGGTGTTAAAAGTCTGCTCTGACATGTATGATCTTCCACTGTTGTTTTTTCCAGCTGGTGCGGATTGCCAAAGTCCTGGGGACAGACGAGCTTTTCGGCTACCTGCGTAAATACCACATTGAGCTAGACCCACGCTTCAAGGACCTCCTAGGACAGTAAGTTCACTCGGCCTCAAGAAAAATTACATGAAAATCTAGAGAAAGACAATCGATCAACTCATAAAAGACAATAAAATTAAATAAAACAACAAGGGAAATAAAATGAAAGCAAAACATTAAACAAATAAAATGTATTTGTCTATAAGGATGCTACACTTGATCCAAATGCCAAGAGGAATAAATGTCTTGTTAATAAAGATTTAAATGTGTGTACCATCTGAGCTGTACGGATATGGAGAGATGGATTATTCCATAGACCTGGTGCTAAGAGCAACTGGGTAGGTGACCTCAGAGTACTTACAGGTGTATGAATGTGATGTTCAAAGCTTTAAAAGTAAGCAATAAAATCTTAAAATCAATTCAAAAACGGAAAGGGAACCAATTAAGAGATGTTTGTGCTTTTTAATACCAGTAGAGAGGCAAGCTTCCGCATTCTGGACTAACTGCAACCAAAGATGACTGTTCGATACCAAAGGGAATTACAGTAGTGCAGGTGGGAAGTGATTGAAAATATCAATAACCTTTTCCAGGTCATTTTGCAAGAGATAAGGTTTTACTTTGGCAGTGACTCTGATTTGATAAAAGTAAATTATAGAGGCAGTCCTTATTTGTTGATCCATTTTAAAAAAAAACTTATCAAAAATCATGCCCAGGTTTGTTTGTTTTTTTATTACAGCAGCATGACAGTAACGAGCCGAATGACTCGGCGTGTCAGAAGAGTTGATTGAGGGGTGAAATTTACCAAAGCAAATAACCTCGGGCTTTCTTTCATTAAGATATAAGAAATTTATCATCACACAGAACTTAATGTTGCTAAGAAAGCTGAACTGATGCTCCCATGCATCTGCTTGTCAATTGAATGAGGATATATGCCTGGATGTTATTAGCAAAGCGGTGGAAAGAAAAATTATGTTTTCTAAAGGTCAAACTTAGAGGCAACATATACAATGAAAAAAGAAGTGGGCCCAGGATGCACCCTTGAGGCACTCCATAAGTGAAAGGTGCTGTTGTAGAAGAAGAATCTCCCACATGTACAGAGAAACTTCTATTCTTTATGATTTGAACCAAGTCAGAAGCATGCCTCCAAAAATGGAAACATGTTTGTCGTCATTTGCCTGCAGGCAGAGCAGGAAGCGCTGGGAACAGTTTGTGCAGACGGAGAATCAGCACTTGGTGAGCCCCGAAGCTCTGGACCTGCTGGACAAGCTGCTACGATACGATCACCAACAGAGACTGACCGCCACAGAGGCCATGGAGCACCCCTACTTCTGTAGGTTTTTTGGGTTTAATGACTAAATCAAAAGGAAATCTATTATTCTCAGAGATATTCTGGTTTTTAAACATGGTTCCCTTTCCCCTCGCTCCTGCAGACCCTGTAGTGAAGGAGCAGTCTTTGTCGAATTCTGACAGCAACATGGTTTCCAGTGGCAACACTACAGCGCGATGAAACACAGGTAACGGCTTAAAGAACATCATCAGAGCTCATCCGTGAGGAGTTGAAAGCACACACAGAAGTCCAAACAATAATCAGATGAAGTTTTCATGTGTGCTCAGATTTTAAGTTTAATTTTTCGCTGTAGAAAGAAGTTTTTTCCCACGCAGAGTGTACAGCGGATGTTAATGTTGTCACTTATTACGGAATCAAACTCAAAGTATTGTTAGTATTTCCGAGCTTTAAACGCTGCATGGTTGTACTGTTTACCACACTCCATATTATCCATTGTTGATCTACACACGTGTTCGTTGTTGCCATGGACGTTGCACGCTGTCGTTGTCGTGTCATTGTCATGAGACAAACAAAATCACAGTTTAGGAACGCAACGTGCTTACAGGAAAGTAACAGTAATCTAATTACTTTTTTGCAATAGTAATCCCTTTATAAACTCACTGTGCTTTTACCGCCATATCCAAAATTAGCTGAAAAAGGTGGATGCACACATTAAACGTGGCCAAAATCTTCAGTAATGAGGTAACAAGGAGTTTGCACAAGGATAATCCCCAGGAGCGAAAGGCTCAGGTTGGCTCTGTGTGATGTCAGTGTCTGAAAAAGGTGGACTAAAGCAACTCGTTTGGGGTGGAGGATGGCCTGAGGGCATGTAGTAGGCCTCAGAATCAGATAAATATGTAACTAATTAGGAATCGGTATTGTCTTACAAAGTGTTTCAGTCAAAAATTCAGATTCTCCTAATTGTCAGGTTTCATCCAGGTGTCTGCAAGACTGAATTTAAGTGTAAAAAGTCAAAGTTGATTATCAATAATGAGCATATCGTGATTTAATTTGGCATGCGGTGAGCTAATGGCATCCTCATAAAGCCTGCCAATCGTGAAGCTCCGTGAAGGTGCCTCATTTCCTTGTTGCTCAGAAACAGAAAGTGGAAGGCGACCGGTATTGGCGCTACAGCTGCCCGTCACGAATGAGCTAACTGCAGCGTGCTGTCAGTGTGGTTTTACAAACGATGAAATCCTCGTGTTACGGCTTTATTATCAGCACAACACCAGTGTTTATGTTTGTTATACATCGATAACTCCCTGATGATGTCTGTCTTCTGCTTTAAAGAAGCCTGGAAGCAAAACGTCCGTGAGTTGCTGCTTTAATTGATTCGACTCCTCTCACTCGTTCTTTGTCTCTCTTCACAGAAGCGGAAAAAGAAGTTTGTTACCTCAACTTTGTACCCGGTTGTGACAGTGACTTTGACAAGTGTACAGTGACAATGGATCAAAGTAACTCTGACCAGTTACACACTCACAGATACACACATCAGTGCAAGCACACCTCTACATGTACAAACACAGATGCAGACGTGTATACATAAACCCTCCTCCTCTGTATCAGTCTGTGATTGGCTTGTCCTGGTTCCCTGTCCAGCAGACCTGACCAGTGAGCTTGAAGCTGCTCCACCCCCTCCACCCATTGTCCCCCTCAGCTGGTCTCTGTCCTCACAGCTCAGTTTCATGTTGGCCAGTGAAGACAAACTACAATTCAGTCCCTCCTCCTCCTCTTTCTGTCCAGCCCTCCTTTATAGCGCCCCCCTCTTTGTTTGCATCAGCATGGAGAATGAACAGGAGCGTGAACCTGTACAGGTCCTGCCCCCGACCCTAACTCGTCTGTCTCCTTCCTGTTTTTTCCTCCCCACCCTCTTCCCCCTTCAGACAGACAGGCATCTTAGCACTACTCCAGATCTGAAAGTGGCATGGTGGACTCTCTCTAGATAGAATGATGATGATGATGACGATGATAATAATATTAATATTAATGAAAATTAAATGATTTTTATTTAGATGAACTGCACGCGTTGTGAGTGATTTTTACTGCTCATTTGTTTTGATATGGCGTGACATTTATTATGATTATTTTATATTTTGGTTAATAAAGGAAAATGGGTTGAGTTAAAGGGTTCCAGTTTACCTAAAATACACAAGATGGCCTTTAACCAAAGATATTTGGGTATTAAAACAACATGTGAGCAAAAACTGTGTAGTGCATTTAGTTTTGATGGATAAAAGCCAATATTAAGGTATTTTAAAGTTACTTTAGCTCGGGATGATGAACTCATTTTGCACTGTGGGTCATACAAAGCCCTCTTTGATGTCAAATAATTGCCAATTGATTAGATTTAATGAAATTTAGTGTTTTTCATTTGACAAAATTACATGGAAAATATACATGCAATCAAATTACTTCCGTGTCAGCATTTTGGGCCAACTTTCAGGTAACGCCCAGACTCTCTGTCCAGCCGCCGCCTCCAGCTCTTCTCAGGAGATACCGAGCGTGTCCTGGGTGCGTTAAAGGAAATGGAAAACCTGCACTCAGTGTTGTAAGAGGACACAGACTAAAAGTCGGTGAGCTAATCAACAGAAGTGATGAGGACGTTTGTGCAGTTAGTAACACAAACTTTTAGATGATAGAAAAAATTAAATTTGATGCTTGGGGTTTAAAAAAAAAAAAAAGACCAAAGAAAAGGGTACCTTCATTAAATTTTTAGTTTTACGACATCTCAAAACATTTTCAGTTCAATAAAACGCCTTTTGCATGTTCATCATATATTGGTGTATAAAAGTCTTTAACTCAATTCAATTTTATTTATATAGCGCCAAATCACAACAAAAGCCGCCTCAAGGCGCTTCATAGATACAGAGAAAAACCCCAACGATCATATGACCCCTTATGAGCAAGCACTTTGGCAACAGTGGGAAGGAAAAACTCCCTTTTAACAGGAAGAAACCTCCGGCAGAACCAGGTTCAGGGAGGGGCGGGGCCATCTGCTGCGACCGGTTGGGGTGAGAGAAGGAAAACAGGATAAAGACATGCTGTGGAAGAGAGACAGAGATTAATAACAGATATGATTCAATGCAGAGAGGTCTGTTAACACATAGTGAGTGAGAAAGGTGACTGGAAAGGAAAAACTCAATGCATCATGGGAATCCCCGGCAGCCTACGTCTATTGCAGCATAACTAAGGGAGGATTCAGGTTCACCTGCTCCAGCCCTAACTATATGCTTTAGCAAAAAGGAAAGTTTTAAGCCTAATCTTAAAAGTAGAGATAGTGTCTGTCTCCCGAATCCAAACTGGAAGCTGGTTCCACAGAAGAGGGGCCTTTAACAACCCCTCATTCGTTGCATTTTGCTTCCAAAGAGCCAGACTTTGTATTTTTTAAAGTGGTTTTGAGCAACTTTTCAGGTTGTCACAAAATACACAATTTGTTCCCATTTTGTTAGTGAATTTATGAAAAATACCAACAGTAACCTAGTTAGAAGTGGTGATTCTCAAAGAGCTATTAGCAAAAAACCTGGTATATCGCAGCATGGGGGACAGTGTGTCCTTAAAAATGGGAGGAAACCTTTCCTGATGAAGGGAAACAAGGAGAAAAGGCTTAGTGATCCCAAATTACACAAGAACTGGACTGTAAATCGGTGACAACAAGTCTTATGGAGCGATGTGCTGTATTTCCAATAGGTTTCCAATTTTCCCAGCAAAATATAAAGAAATGAGGGATAGCTCCAAAGTTTTGCACAGTGCTATATGTAGTCCCATTGCTACTGTTTAGCTGATGAGGGGGTATGAGCCTTAATCTTTTGCAGCCTGGTCACTAACTTGTCCTCTGCTGTTTGGTGTTGTCCGTGAAAGTGTGCGCATTTCTCTGTGTAAAAAAACAAAAAAAGTGGCAGAAAGTAAAACCAGTACAAGCTGAAAAATACATAAGTATTCAAAGCATCGAGGAGGACTGCAGTGGCATGGTAAATATTTGCATATTCAACACGTTTGACATTGCAGTCACTCACTCACCATCACAAATCTGAAACACTGTTAATGTTCTTTTCAATACTGTGCTAATAAATTGGTTTTGATTAGCCAGCAGAACCCTGATATTGCTTCAAATTCACATGACTTTGTCATAGTTAAAACACATGCTCCTGGAATATGTTTGCTGCCTGTATCTGGAGGGCTGCAGGGAGTTATGACTTGCAAATTATGCAAATCTCAATTTGGTGCCCAAAACAGGAAAAGTCACAAATTTCCTGCATGTTACAAGATAACAGGGAGACAAAATTTTCTTCTTCTGTTCCTCATCTGTTGGTGTTCACTATATAACATTTTTGAAAACATAACATCAAAAGGTTCTGAGAATCTGGAGAAATCAGGAAGACTTTCAGAAATTACAGTTCATCCACAAACCCAGGTTATAGCTCTATCATGCAAAGAAGAAGCCATATGTCCCAAGACCAGGAAAGGCACTGTATTGTTCATCCTGATTGTCAACACTCAGTTCAAGAGGCTGCATATTTCATAGTATGGGGGTGCAGCTTGCACATCTGGAAAGGCGCCATCGTTGCTGAACAGTATGTACAGGTTTTAGCATCTCCAAAAGCTGCAGCTCTTGTGGGGTGCAAGAAATTAACAGTGCTGATCCAGTGCAGGATCATGTGGGGTCGAAGTTAGTGATGCATGTGGGGAGCAAAGGCTGACCCATGTGGTCCAGAACAGACAAATAGCAGAAAAAGTTCATGATGGTTCTGATAGAAAGGTACACAGTGCATCGCAGTTTGTCGCATATGAGATGAAGGTGCACCGATGCTGACCCCTGTCCACCACCGAAAGTGGCAACAATGGTCACAACGACAGACAACAACAGGAATGGAAGAAAGTGGCCTGATCTGATGAATAATGTTTTCTTTTACATCCCGTGGATGACTTGGTGGGTTTGCATCGCTTACCTGGGCATCACCTGGCACCACGTACGCCGTAGACCACGTAGACTAACGGTGCGGTACTCCCTGATGGATGCGACCCTTTCAGCAGGATAATGTGCCCTGCCACAAAGCAAAGATGGTTCAGGAACTGACACAACAATGAGTTTGAGATGTTGACTCAGCCTCCAAATTCCCCAGATCTCAGTCCAATCAACCATTGGTGGGATGTGCTGGACAAAACAAGTCCAATCCATGGAGGCTCTACATTCACAACTTACAGGACTTAAAGGACTTTATTGGTACGGACTTGGTACCAGATACCCCAGCAAACCTTCAGCGGTCTAGTGGAGTCCATGCTTCCATGGGTCAGGGCTGTTTTGGCAGCAAAAGGTGGACAAATACAATATTAGACAGGTGGTCATAATATGATGTCTGATTGGTGTATGACAACAGCAGGGCTTCATATGAAAAAAAAAGTCTGTGTTCCCTTGATTGGCCAAACCTTTCACCATTTGGTGCATCATGAAATACAAAATACACCAAAGAAGAACCAGGACAGTTAAAGCACTAGAATCCCAAATCAGACAAAGTTCCTCTCACAAAAGTTCGGCAGCTTGTTTCCTCAGCTCTCAGACTTAGACTATTGTTTATTAAAAAATGCTACACAGTGCTAACTTTGACATATTTGTTGCCATCAAATTCAAAATTACCATTTTTTCTTTAAATTGTACATTTTCTACATGTTTTCTATTGTAAATGAATACCGGTTTTATTTAGCATTGGTTTCAGAGACTAAATATGAGATTGTGTTACAGCACAGTCAGGGGACTCCAGTCTATTTGACCTGTTGTTTGTTTATTTAATGTTAAACCTGTACAATGAATGGTTGATCACAATGTATAGCTGTCTTTTACAGGTCACCAGCATTAGTTGCTGTTGTTGTGTCCAGGTCTGAAGTATTGGCTTTCTTCTTATACTGAAAAAAGGAAGGCTTCCTGTCCTACAACCTGACTCCTCGCTCACGTTCGCTTACTCTCCAACACCAACACACACATCAAACTTTTAACAGTAGTGTTGTGTGATCAGCGGTGGCCACTGCACGCTCTCTTTGTCCACACACACATGCTCGTGTGCAAATGTACAGGTGACCTGTAGTTTCCACATTATTTAGCCAGCAAATGAATAATTCTGGGCTGTAAACAAACAGCGAGTTGTGAACTTTGTGATCCTTTTACAGTGACTACTTTTCCATCTGACTGCCTTTCTGTTGGTTCACGTGATACCTCTTCATCAACATGTTTACTTTTACATAGAATTTGGGTCTTCTTTTCTTTGAATAATATGAACACTTTAGCTTCTTTAGTTAAAAAATATTGTGGCTTTATATATGACACCTTTTTGGATTGACACTTTCAAAGAATTCTAGAAATAAGATGCAATTAATAAAGTGAGCAATGGCAGAATTCCATTTATCTACCACAGATTCCTAATATTGTGTAGGTTCGCTCTGAGCCTTACTAGACTCTTTAATAGAACAAAGTCACTGTTAATCTCATTAATTACATCCATGCTTTTATTGTTAAAATGGTGCCTCACGGCTTCTTTGTGTGTTTTGTTCATAAATTACATATTGCTTCACATCTTTGCTGCAACCCACATTTGTACGTCATGTTTGAACTACTGCAGATGCTGTATCGGTCAACAGAAAGTTGATCGTAAAAAAGCCAAGCTCTCGATTTACAGGTCGATCTATATCTCTACCCTCAGTTATGGTCACAAGCTCTGGTTAGTGACCACAAGGTCAAGATTGCGGAAGCAAGCGGCAGAAATTAGCTTCCTCTGAAGGGTGGCTGGTCTCTCCCTTAGAGATACAATGAGGAGCTCAGCCATCCGGCAGGGGCTCAGAGTAGAGCTGCTGCTCCTCGAAAGGAGCCAGTTGAGGTTGTTCGGGCATCGGATAGGGTGTCTCCTAGGTGAGGTGTTCTGGGCATGTCCCACCAGGAGGAGGCTCTGGGGCACACCCAAGACATCCTGGAGAGATTATATCTCTTGGCTGGCCTGGGAACGACTCAATTTTCCCCGGATAAGTTAGAGAAGGTGGCCGGGGAGAGGGAGCTCTGGGCTTCCCTGCTTAGGCTACTGCCCCTGCGACCCGGCTCCAGATGAGCAAAAGGAAAAGGATGGACATGAGTGTTTTCCCCCAAAGCATCTAATTCTTAAGATCAGTAATTAAGCTGTCTTACTTTACAGGTGCATTAGGGCGCTGTGTGACAGTCTTGTCACTCCTACATCTCTTTTTACTTTGTTTCTTAGAATTCAGACTTCCTGGCTCCTGGCTTTGTGAAGCTCTTTCAAAGTTTTCATTCCAGTCTGTGTACCTGATCACTTTCAAAGGAATGTTTTGGTTTTTTTTTCTTTGTTTGTTTTTGAGCTGTTAACACTGATCAAAACCGATCAAAACCCAAAAGAAAGACGTGGCAGCAGATGAACACCTGAAAGTAATTTCTTTAATAAATAGGAAAGAAATGTAGCAAAGACCTGACACAGGACCTTAGAGGTCACGAACACTGGATTAAAAGCAAAAAGTGTTTTCTGGTTAGCGCTACTTTCTCTAAGATGACTCTGTATGAGCCTTTCATTATTATAATGCTTTTCTACTGTAGCCGAGGACTCAGAATGCTTTATGCAAGCCACATTCATCACTCTTTCATACAGCACTTTATTCTACGCCTTTAAGTTCTTTCTAGCTTACACCCACATTCACACTCTGATGGATGGATTTGGAGGAATTTCGGGTTCAGCATCATGACAGAATAATTCAAAAAAGACTGAACAAGAGTGGCTTGTTCAAAGGGCTGTTTAAGAAAAACATTGTAGCAATCTTTAGGTTTTAAAGTTGCCTCCGAACAATGTCCTTTGGACAGATGAGACCACAATGGAAGCATTTGGCCATAATCCAATGCCACATTTGCACAGCATCTCAGCAGAAAGACCTCATACCAGTTGTCAAGTACAGTGGTAGAGGGATGATGATTTGCAGTTGCATTGACCATGAAATCCTTTGCATAACAAAGCATTCTAGAGTCAAAGTGAGTGAGGCCATCTGTCTGACAGCCTAAAATGCTGTGCATAAAACTGAATGCCCACAAACCTCAATGACTGAAAACATACTGCAAGTGATTCCTGCTAGAGGAGAAACAGCAAGCTACTGAGTCATTGGGTGCACTCAATACTTCAAATTCTCTGTCTGATCAAAGATAAGAAGATTGCCCACATTTCACAAACAGAACACCATAAGATGCATTTTTACCCTTCGAGGATACGTTACATAGTCTGATGTCATGTATACTGTTCTTATAGTTTGAACATTTGAATGTAATAACTTTTAATAATATATGACTAAACTAACCAGATGGAGGTGGATGTTGAGTGTGTTAATATGCTGTGGAAGTCAAAGGCTACTTTGAAATCTTTAATTTTAATCTTTTTTCTTTTGTTTTTATTCAAAAGCAAAACATTTTATCACTAACTTCTTAAAGCTTTATTGCACAGATAAATAAACACACAAATAAAACACTGCATGTAAAGAACAGCACAGAGGAATCAGCTGCCATTTTACTATTTTAAACTTTAGGATTTCTGAAACGGTTGACTACCATCACATCTGCCAGAGGTGGCTGTGTCAATACTGAAAGAAACATATAGAACACGCTTTTCTTCAATAAGCAAACAAGGTATAATTATCAAACTGGTCTAAAGTGTTTGAAAAGCAACTACAAAACACAGTTACAAAAACATGTCCAGAGGTAAAGTGGAGGTTAAGTAGAGGAAATTTAATAAAAGTTTGGAGACTGAAGGGGACAAATTGAATTAAAAATAAACATCAAACAATCCATCAAATGATTCTCACCAACAATATCTGGCTTTAAAAATTGTAGCTTTAAGTATTTTTGTCTTTAAAAAAAATCTTAAGAGGAACTCCGCTTTCTAAACCAGGAGGGAATAAGACCATTTCATCCTCTCCTAGTGGGCTGCAAGTCAAGTGTCCGCCCCTCCAGCATCATTAGATAATTCATTAAAGCCTTTTCATTGGAGGGGGACTGAAGATGATGATCTCCCACGTCACCGTGAATGTGATAGTAAATAGGTTTCTTCTGGGTAATAAGTTTGTCTGAAGTCATCCGGGTGTCACGGGTCAGCTCACACGTTTTATGCTGCGCTTGCGCCTGAGACAGCTGGGGACACATTTCTTCTCTGACTTGGCGCCTGGAGACGCTGGAGCCGGAGATGCAGAGCCCTGCTTCCTGTGGACACAGAGAGAAACCAGACACAGAGAAATGAGAAGAGGAAGTGTGATTGTTTGTTCTGGTGGTGACACGGGAGCATTTAATAATTAACAGCCGGCTCCTGTGGCCTCTGCTGGTAGAATCACTGATGTGATCACTGTCCAGTCTGGGGCAGCCAAGACCAGCACAGACACTGTGGTTATTACCCTCATGCATCAATAATGTAGTAATCATCCTAATGGGTGGACACACAAATCTGCATGCTTTTCATTATCACTAAAGAAACTTTCTGAACTTTGCTTCAATCGTACAGATACTGATAGTCAAGGTTGGTCTTTAGGCGCTGCAATGTGAAGCTTTAATAATAAATTGCATGCATCAGCCTTATGTGAGCTATTAACTGGCTCAACCTAACCCAAGCAAAATGGATGAATACAGCCCAGAATCCATTTATTAATGAATTACTGAGCACTCGTTAGTTAATATTTGTTGCTACATTATCACCAGACAGAAAGCTTTAACACCTACATTAGTTTTTCACTTATCACGCCATCAAGTCTCAATAAAATGTATTTAACCATAAGTGAAACCAGACAACAAATAAATGCTGTTAAATTGTTTTTGTTTATTTAAAGGTGACTTGAACATGGTTTGTCTTATATTATTTAAACATAGTCAGTAATATTGCCCTTTAGTAAACTTGGCCTCATTTGAGACTTTTGACAGTTTTTAGAGGTAGCAGCGTTAGTAAGTACTCAGTTTGTTTTACGAAGTCTTTTTGTGTTTGTATCCTTTGAAACATTTCTGTTCTGTTTCATGTCTTATAATTAATGAACCTTAATCACAAAAGATGATACTCAGAAACTCCAGGTGATATTATTACTATTATTTTTTGAACGCGTGCTACACAGTGTAATGATCACCAGGCCAAAAGCTTCACTTTGTGTTTACTGCTAACCAACTGCTGTTGGCAAACTATTATCCTAAAATAAGATACAGAATGCGATACACACTATGGTAACACTATAGGTTTTGGAGACTGCTGCTTTTTGGTGACAACATACAAATGAGGCTTGGACATTGCACATTGAACTTCAGGACGCTACACACACCCGTATTGACTCACCCAGTTTTACTATTACTTTACTTTACATGGACAATACCTTACAAAATAAATAATATACTTTTTTAAACAAACAAACCGTAAAATAACATTTGAGTTTACTGCAAAATACCCAAAATGTTTACTTTATTAATAATTATCTGAGGATCATTATCTCATAGATTTATCATAATTTGTCTTTTTTTTGCAAGCAGTGCACACACCCCATTCGGGATATTACAAAGAACGCAAGCTTCAGGGACTAGTTATTTTATATACAATCCACACACCACATTGGATCAGCTGTGCTAACAAAAAGAAAAAAAAAGAAAACACCAATCAAAGAATACAGTCCTTCTCTAGTCCTACCATCAGCTGACTTACAAACTAGTATTAGCCTCTTTATTACAAGAGAGCTAAAAATGGCGCCAACGATTAGGCTAGCCACTTTCTAAGTGATCATTTATGATACTGCAATTAAAAATATCTCCTGCAACAAGAAAAGTATTTTTCTGTAGACCTCTATTATGAAGGAGAGGACCTAAAACCGCAAACAATATATTTTGTTTAGGCCAGATTTAGGTCATTTTTTTCTCCCTCTCTTTATCTTACACATAGGATGGAGGTTTTATATATATATATATATATATATATATATATATATATATATATATATATATATATATATATATATAAAAACCCTCTATATCCTCTGAATAAGAAATCGTTTTGAATTTGAATACTCAGTTCTCTTTAATTCTTCAGTGATTGCACCTGTTAGTATTTAAAGCTACAGTTACATTCATTTGAATTTTTAACTATTTTCTGTCAATCACAGCCCCGGTTATTGATCACAAACTAAAGATGTAAGTCACCTGGTGGGAGATGCAGTGGCAGCAGCTTCTCTGTTCCTGATCTGCTTCATCACCTTCAGCATGCGACAGATCTGCCGCAGGGTCATCTTAGGAGCGTGGCATGCCAGGCGGGGACGCGGGGCGCAGCGGGGACCCCGATTTGTGAGAAGCGACAAATAGTTGCCCCCTCTGGGTCCCCTTCCGAATAGCTGCAGGGGCTGAACGCTGGCATAGCAGGACACAAACTGGGATTCAAGGATGGAGAGTTTGTTATTTTTAGCATATGCACAAAGTATTTTCCTACAAAATCATTCAGTGTATGAATCATGCAGCTGTGTTCAAGTTCTTTTTATACCCAATCGTGTCACTGCCTGTTGTTTTACCCATCCCAACACTTTTGAGATGTGTTGCTCAAGATCAAATTCAAATTAAGGTAACGTTTGTCATGAAATAGTAAAATATGTACGTTTAAACATGATATATTGTGTGAGATTATTACATTCACGAACTATTGTACCTGCTTTTTATTTACATTCTACACAGTCCCAACTTCTTTGGAACTGTATTTGTTATTTTTGTTCTGCTCTATTTTTGCACACCCTGTTATCTAACAAATCATTCAACTGCTGATGCATCATGGGAAATACAGATAAGTATTTAATTGCATCTCGCTATTGTTGGCTTCCCAGCCTGTTAATCTATTGGAGCATAATAGATACTGTAGCTCAGGCAGCGGAACACAATAGGACCACGCAATCTTGCCTCTGACATTCACACTTCAAATGTTACACACCCTCTCACACACACACACACACACACACACACACACACACACACACACACACACTTTTAATTAGCACAGGAGTGGCTGTCTTCTTGTCACTGACTTGATCGACCTCTATGTCAGAAACTCACACACAAAGGAGGATTGATCTCGCAAAGAGAATTCAGCTCTGCAGATTCATTTACAGGACTGATACTTGATCGCTTGCACTGGCCTACCAACAGTTCTTTATTAATGCAGGCATGATCACACACGCACACACACACTGATCATGCACAAAGAAATCAATACCTTTTCTATTGTCCTACAATATTTAAAATGGTATTACATTTGAATAACATTGAGGATGAAACAAAATTCCCATGCACTCATTCAGCCACTTTCACTGATTCTGCAGCACCACAGTTCATTGACACAATGAAGAATACAGAAATAACAGAACTGACCTATTTCTGATGATTAAGACACCTGCATGGACACACACAGACACACGTAGATACTCACAGGAACGACAGCAGCCATGGAGAACGGTTAATGTAGTCTGCAATAAAGAAATAAGCATGAGTGTGTGTGAGTGGTTTCCTTTTTATACATGGTGGCATGGCCAGGCCACACAACGAGCCAATCATACTTCAGAAACCACAGACTAACTCCACCCACACCACATCACTTCACATCACATCACAGTGAGGTCACTCTCAAAGCACACACACACACACCTGTTGTTTCATGTTACATAGACACCAACTATTATTGAGGACTCTTTTGTTTTGCAGGATATATTTAGAAGCAGCTGTTGTTCAGAGAAACATGGGATAAAAACATGTTTTAGAGCGGGGGGGGGGGGGGGGGGGGGGTTGGGGAAGAGTGACAGAAAGAAGAAATGATAAAACTGGGAAAAATATAGTGATGGAGACAGAAAACTGCTGAAAGACAAAAGACTTCGTCAGTGCGACCTGCCTTAACAATGCGCTGCACTGGTGCATAACATATCGTCAATCAGTAGGATCCTCATCACTGACAGGAAGTGACAATAAATGATTAGACAGGCACTGCAGCTCTGATGCGGTTTCTAGTTTACAGAGAAAACTGTCTCTTACACTTATTGTCTAAGCTCATTGAAATACTGTAAAAAGCAGGAGGAAGCATCACCGCCACCAGATGGTGTGCTGCAGATGTTTACTACTAATATAAGAATACTTTTTAACCAGCGTATAGCATCAAGCCAGTTAAAACTGGGATATTGATCTGCTCGGTTAATTAGCAGAGGGGGTTGTTAATGTTTGGTGTTAATGAAATTAACATGCGGTAGGGTAGAGGGGCAACAACCCTCAAAGTAGAAAGGATTATACAGGTGGAGACCACTAACAGTTTTTCCCTCCTCATCTTTCTTTTTTGTTCCACTAGTTTTGTATCAGTGTCTAATTCCAGGTATTTTCTTTAAATCAACAAATAATACCAAAAATTAATTAATTAATCAATAAAGTACCACCAAAAAAATTACATCTCAATTTCTGCTTTTTTCATTTGCTGTCAGATTGTATGTAAAAATGTACATCCTTTTCATAGTGTGTTCATATGGTGAACATATATAATGAGGTGAGTGAGTGAGGTGAGTTCCTTATCTCCAGGTGTGCAGGATGCAAAGGCACCCGTGCAACAGAAGATGTGGTTATAACACTGAGAAAGTTCAAAAAAGGAGGAAAAAACGCAAATCTTTTACATAGAAAGAAAAAAATCTCACCTTTCCTTTTCTGACTACCGAAATTTAGTTTTTTGAAAATCTTAATTTAAATCTTAAATGTATTCAAACTCTCCAAAATGCCGTGTACGTGTAGCATTGTACATGTGCCATAACTAACTGCTATACTCATACCTGGCTTTATTCCAGTGGGATTCAATACCCCATTTACCTTAAATATGATAATGTTTGGAGTGTTTTTGAAAGAAAAGAAAGATAATTATGGTGTTAATGTGTTATCAATCTTGTGCAAGCAATTTATACATAAATGTCGCTTTTTTAAGACTAAATCAACACTAGCTTACTGGAAAAACGACTTAAACCTGTTGGTTAAATCTTTTAACCTTAGTTAAAAGAAAAAGGCTGCTTTTTTTGTTTCCTTTATAGAAGATTTTGATTTAGTGAGTTAATAATCTGTTAAATTATGTGACCCCATCTTTATATTTTCTTTTTCTTGTATGAAAGTTGCTAATATGTAAGAAATGTCTATTCTCTGAATCTGTAATATATGGTGCATTTTGTTTGTATGTTCATATTACTAATAAAAAAACAAAACAAAACAAAACTAACTGCTATACTAGCGCTGCCGTATTGTGTTACACTAAACGCATGTCAACAATTTATTTTTTTTTGCTAGCTAAGAAAAAAATAATGATAATTTTAAAAAATAGCATGTGTAACTTACACATACTGGGAAATTATTTACTACTACTATTTATTACTACTACTTGATATCTCTATCTGATAAGAAAACTATTCAATCAGATAGTTATTTGTGGTGAATGAAATACAATTATAGTTTCAAGCAGTTTTCAAACCTGTAGGTTTGCTTATAATAATCAGTCCGCTGTAACTGTATGCCAGGTGTTTATTAGCAGCCAACATGAACGTCCGTACACTCGTAACCGGAAGTACACATAACCCCTACAGAGAACCACAGCGACACCTGCTGGAACTCTCCGTAACAGCAGCAACAGGAGGCAGTATGGACAAACATAACATTGCTGTTATCTACATCCCCCTTTTCAGTTTTTTTTTCCTTCTTAATTTTGCACTTTTCAGGCAAACCCAAATCAAACAACACCACCGTAATGGAAGAACTTATCAGGTTATGGATTACACAACAAAATGAAGGTTCAAATATCAAATGAAATTCACAGTAATCATTGTCATAACTGCGACAAGTATGCAATAACATAACACGAGATAAAACACATTTCAAAACAGAAAATACAGCACCAGTGTGCTTTTAATCCACGTATTTACTATTCGGTTTAAACACTCTACCAGATCTGGTTCGGTACAAGTTGTCATCAGAGCGTACTTGGCATTTTGTAGGTGTTATCATCTGTTCTGACTGCTTTGTGCCATGTTGTGGTGGGTCGAGTTGAACTTGAATTGTTTCATGTTTGTTGGTTTGTGTTTTTTTAGGTTCAGTTTCATCCGCTCATCGAGACGTGTCCAGTTCATCTTGTGTTGTAGCGAGCTTTTCGGGTTGAGGCTCACTCACAGGCAGAAGATGTTGTCTGTTGCGCCTGTATTCTTTTCCACCCAACTCAACGACATAAGAGCGAGGTTCAACACATACCTTACTTACAACTCCAATCTTGTCATGTCCTCTCTGTGTTTGTAATCACCACCTCGCTTGGTGTTAATGGACTGAGCAGCTTGCTGGACTTGTCGTAGTGCTGTTTTTGAGTTTTACGCTTTTTTGTGAGTTGAGTTTTGATAGTGGTTGTCACTTTTGCTGTTGGTGTTAGCAGTTTTTTGCACACAGGAAGGGTTGACCACGTTCGTCTTGATAGCAGCCTCTGTACTGGTGTGCCAAGAATGTTGTCTCGTGGCGTGAAAGAGAAATAGAAATAGAAATCAGTTCCATCTCTTTTTGATGTTTCAAGGAGTCTTTTAGCACTCCGGACAGCTCTTTCACTGAGTCCATTTGACTGAGGGAACTCAGTGGCTGTGATGGACCAGGGAAGATCAGGAATTTGGTGTAGTTTCAGGGGTTGTTTTTGTTGGTGAGGCTTTAGACTGTTGCAAATGCTGCATGATTTGACTTTGTTCTCAATGTCAGAGTTTATTGTCAGCCAGAATACGCTGTCCCTTGCTCTCCTTTTTGTAGACTCCATGCCTGGATGTCCCTTGTGTAGTTCCTGCAGATAGGTATCATGTAGTGATGCTGGAACGATGGCTCTGTTGCCTTTCATAATGACATTGTTGTCGATGATTAGTTCATCGTGGTAGCTGAAGAATGGTTTTATTTCTATAGGCACACTACTTGCTTGTTTTGGCCACCCCTGCTGGATGTAGCGAGCAAGTGTCTGTAGGGTAGCGTCCTTTGAGGTGTGTTCGGTGAGCTCTTGTAGGCGTTTTGGTGAGATGAGCTGAAGTGACATTACCTCGAAGTCGCGCCTCTCTTCCTTTAGAGGTTGCTCATCCAGCGTTGGTGTGTGAGAGAGTGTGTCTGCGATGTAAAGGTGTTTGCCTTTCTTGTACACCAGAGTCAAGTTGAACTTTTGTAATCGTAGCATCATGCGCTGTAGCCGTGCCGGGACTGTGAGGAAAGGTTTGTTTTGGATTGTGACCAAAGGCTGGTGGTCAGTTTCAATGACCACTGGCTTTCCGTAGATGTAGTCGTAAAACCTGTAACATGCGAACACTACAGCTAGTAACTCCTTCTCTATCTGAGCATACCTTCTCTCCGTTGGAGTTAAAGTTCTTGATGCATATGCCACAGGTTTGTCGTCCTGAAGGCATGCAGCCCCTAGACCATGCTGGGAAGCCTCACATGTGAGAGTCACTGGCTTCTGCATGTCATAGTATTGAAGTACTGGTGGGCTAGTGAGGCATGCTTTAAGTTTGTTGGAAGCATCCTGCTGATGTTGAGTGAAGCTCCACACCACATCCTTGTGAAGCAACTGGCGAAGTGGTGCTGACAGTTCACTTAAGTTTGGGATGAACTTGCCCAGGTAGTTGATCATTCCCAGGAAACGTTGGAGAGACGTCTTGTCCTCTGGTGGTGGCATTTCATTGATAGCGGAGATTTTAGTTGGATCTGCTTTTAGTCCTTCGTCAGTGAATATGTGTCCCACATAGCTCACTTCTTTAAGTCTGAACTTGCACTGTTTTGGATTCAGTTTGAGTTTTACTTCTCTGGCCCGCTCCAGAACTTTTTTTAAATTTTTGTCATGCTCCTCTATTCCTTTGCCTCCCACTAGGATGTCATCCACAATCACTGCTCATGGATATCCCATGAATATTTGTTCCATGGCTCTCTGGAAGACTTCAGAAGCGGTGTTGATGCCAAAGGGCATCCTTAGGAACGTTTGGAGTGAGTTTCATTGAGTAAGTTACAGGTAAGTCACCGACTTCGTCTTTAAACAGGTCTGTGTATTCATGAAACACTTTCTGCGCCAGTGTCTCATCCTGATCTGTGTCAACCTGGTAGACTTCCTTGCTGAAACTAACCAGTTTCATTCGCACGCTGTCCTTTAATCCGATGGGTTGCACATCGTGTTTTACAACTTGGAATTGCAGGTCATATAACTGTCCAGCTAGCTTGCACTTGAGAGTAACTGTGCCTGTGGTCTTGATCTTCGTGCCTCCGAAAGCAACGAGATTTACCTGTTTTTGTGAGCTCGCTTATTTGGCATATACGCATCGCCTTGGCAAGAGTGAGTTCCGTCTCTTTAAGCAGGGAACATCTGACGCTGTCACTGGTTATACCACATACTAATCTGTCTCTGATTAACTCGTCTTGTAGTGCACCAAAGCTGCAGGTTCTGGCCATGTTCTTTAACGTGCTCACATATGCTTCAATGGTTTCACCGGGTTTCTGTTGTCTTTTGTTAAAGTTATGCCTCTCCATTATGACATTGGTCTCTGGGTTGCAGATCTCCCTGAACTTTCTCTTTAGACATGCGGGGTCTTCCCTCAATTCCGCGGCGACTTCTACTATGCCTTCAGCTGATATGACTGCGGGGGCATACGTGAATGATCGCTCTCTTTCAATGGCCTCTGGTCCCGCCAGATTGAGGAGTAAATAGGCCTTAGTCTTAGCATTTTTGTCACTGTGGGCAGCGGCGATAAAGATGTCATATTCGCGCTCGAACTTACACCAGTTTTCAATTTAATTGTAGAGCATTTGTCATATTGTCAGAATGCACATTGTCTGGAATATATGTGCAACAAGTTGTATTGAACAAAACACACAGTCCACCCTTTTCTGCCAAGATCATGTCCAGGGCAACTCTGTGTTGCATAACAGTTATTCTTATGGCATCAATTTCCTGATTTTGCTCTTTGTTGATGGTGGTCGATACATTTTAAAACAGCCCAAAACGATAATCCAATAGTCAGGGGGTCGCTGTGGTTTAGGACAATTCCTGAATATTGATAACCTAGACTGGCAAAGCTTGTTGTGCATGTCACTTGAGTCATGTTCATAGGTCTGCCATATAATATAGCATGCTGTGTTGTAGCAGGCATGTGTGAGCATATATAACAATCTTTGCCTTCTGTGCAATTATATCAAATCAAATCAAATCAAATCACTTTTATTGTCACATCACATGTGCAGGTACATTGGTACAGCACATGTGAGTGAAATTCTTGTGTGCGAGCTTCACAAGCAACAGAGTTGTG
This sequence comes from Maylandia zebra, assembly GCF_041146795.1. Classification (NCBI taxonomy): domain Eukaryota; kingdom Metazoa; phylum Chordata; class Actinopteri; order Cichliformes; family Cichlidae; genus Maylandia; species Maylandia zebra. The sequence continues at coordinate 59,308,092 of NC_135173.1, read as the reverse complement.
CAAATACAATAATGTAAACAAGCAAAATACAAGAATGGCTACATCTGAAACTAATAAATATATGTACAATATATAATAGTATATGCATTTCTGGATGTGTATACTAAATATTTTTCTACGTGTGTGTGTGTGTGTGTGTGTGTGTGTGTGTGTGTGTGTGTGTGTGTGTGTGTGTGTGTGTGTGTGTGTGTACATATTTTACAAATTAAATAGAGTAAACAATAAATAAAATATATAAAATAAATATACAGAGTGAGACATGTGCAAAACAGTGGCATTACTGTACAGTATGGAGTGCATAATGTTAAAGTTCCAGTAGTGAAGCTGAGGTGTCTATGAAGTGTTCAGCAGTCTGATGGCCTGATGGAAAAAGCTGTCTCTCAGTCTGCTGGTTCGGGACCGGATGCTGCAGAACCTCCTTCCTGATGGAAGCAGTCTGAACAGTTTATGGCTGGGGTGACTGGAGTCCTTGATGATCCTCCCCACTTTCCTCAGGCACCGCTTCCTGTAGATGTCTTGGAGGGAGGGAAGCTCACCTCCAATTATCCGTTCAGAGCACCGCACTACTCGCTGGAGAGCTTTGCAGTTGTAGGTGGTGCTGTTGCCATACCAGGTGGTGATGCATCCAGTGAGGATGCTCTCAATGGCACAGTGATAGAAGGTCCTGAGGATGCGGGGGCTCATGCCGAATCTTTTCAGTCTCCTGAGAAAGAAGAGGCGCTGCTGCGCCTTCTTCACTGTTTTGTTTGTGTGTACTGACCACGTAAGATCCTTAGCCAGGTGTACGCCAAGGAACCGGAAGCTGCTCACTCTCTCCACAGCAGCGCCGTTGATGGTGATGGGGGTGTGTACGTCTCTGCACCTCCGGAAGTCCACTATCAACTCCTTTGTCTTTGCGACGTTGAGGGTGAGATGGTTGTCTTGACACCAGTGGGTCAGGGCGCTGACCTCCTCCCTGTAAGCTGTCTCATCACTGTTGGTGATAAGACCCACCACTGTAGTGTCGTCCGCAAACTTCACAATGATGTTGGAGTTGTTAGTGGCTGTGCAGTCGTAGGTGTAGAGTGAGTACAGGAGAGGGCTATATTATCTATACCAGGCGTTGTTCATCCAGGGATGGATGTGGTCCTGTGTCACTTCAACCAGGTGTGAGTTGTCATATGTCCATGCCCTCCTATGCAAGTTGGCTTCTTGATCCTTTAAGTGCATCAGGGTCCATGCTGAAGGCAGCAGGGCCAAGGTGGTAAACAGAATAATCTTCATGATTACCAGACACACCGATTTACTCTGGTGAGTAGACTACAGGCGAGAAGTAGAAGGCGGGATATACCCAATCAGCCCTCCCTTCACCTGTAGATCACCAAAGAGTCGGGGTGGTGGTGTCTTTAGGTTGTGCTGTCACTCACTTCCACCTTTTTTGCAATAGCTCTGGTGGATCCAAAAGGGCCTCTCAGCGATTTTGCAAGCTGTTGGTGTCATTAGGAGTACTTGGTATGGACCTTATCGCCTGGGTTTAATCTGCAAGAGACTTGAGAAGCGTCGCACAGCAGTTCAAAACAATTACAATCTACAAACCCTCTGTAATTCAACTAACTTTTGATCTAGAATGTAGCGTCATTCACACAATAATTTCATAATCCTCTCACACACACTGCCTTTTAAATAAACTAAACTCTTTGCATTTTTATCTATTTCAGGCATTTTCTGAGTCTCTGTTTTATGGTACCGTTAGTTCTCTCTACTAACCCTGCACTCCATGGGTGATAAGCACAATGATTTCTTATGCTGAATCCTAGTGCTTCAGAGACCTTACTGATCACATCATTGACAAAATGTGTCCCATTGTCTGATCTTACCAGAGAAGGGATACCATATGTTGGAATAAAATGATTACATAAACATTTTGCAATGGAGATTGCCTCGGCTTTTTACTGGATATATCTCTGGTCAGTTTGAAAACACATCTATGATCACTAAGGCATATTTTGATCCTTGACATTCATTCAATTCAATAAAATCCATGTGGATGGTGTGGAGAACTGGCCTCTCTTAGGTCTTAAGTTTCCTTGTGAGTTGTGTTTTTGACAGAATAGGCATGTTCTTACAAATTTTTCGCTAAAGTTTCAAAATTTATAGTGTAAAAATTTATAGTGTAAAAGTGTGTATTGTTTATCTATACTATATTTCCCTCCTGTTGACACATGTGTTACTTCATGTGTCACTACAACCGCTGTCCTGTGTAACGACTCTGGTAATATTGGTTTTCCATCACAGACCATTAAGTCATCTTTCAGTGGTGCTCCACATTTCAGCCACTTGTTTTGTTCAGTGATTGTTGCAGCTTTTTGTTCGTCTCTTAGTACGTCAAGTGGTATTTGTGTACAACGTTCGGATGTTAGAAGCGTTATCATTTGTTGTGCAGCCTGCTTTGCTGTTTGGTCTGCAAAGTTATTTCCTTTTGTGACAACGGAGTTGTCTTTTTGATGTGCTGCACATTTGCAAAGTGCCAATTGTTTTGGCAAGGTGATCACTTCCAATAAGAATTTTAATAAGCTGCCGTGTTGCACTGGGTTACCCATAGAGGTGACCATACCTCTGTTATGCCAAATTTTTGCAAAGTGGTGCACTGCTGAAAAAATAAACTGGCTGTCAGTGGATATATTTATATTTTGGCCTGTGTGCAATTCATATGCACATATGACTGCATACGTGCAGCTGACTCTTTTACTGCCTCTGCTGCGGCTACGTAGGCTTGCACATGCAGGCAGGCCTGACGCAACAGTCTAATTTACACGAGTCTAAGTTTCACTAGGGATGCTAACGAGCGTTGTTTTTCTCCAAATGCCTGTGCTATTACAGCTTTCAGATAATGAGCATGTGTAACATGCTCATCAACTTAGCGGTGTCCACATATTTAATTCAGCTTCTCAATCCTGTAACTTTAGCTGTTGTCTACAGGGTTTGGCTTATTAGTTGTTATTATAGATGTGCTCTATATCTCAGTAATATTTTATCTAGGATAAATGACAGGTTTTTAAGCAGGTTAAGTGCCTCTATGCACTTAATTAGTTTAGATGGTTTCTTTATTTTCTTCATCTCATATGTCATTATACTGAGTTTGAGCAAACCTTAAGCTTGATGCAGACTACTGCATATCAATCGTCCACCTCACATCATAACTGACTAGGTTGCTTCTTATTATTAATATTATATCATTATTAATATTATCATCTTTTTCTTTCTATATGATAACAATAGTATATTACAATATTTTATTAGTGTATATCACTATACTACTACTGAGCCAATTTAATAGTTAGGATCATCTTACTCAGCAAACAGATAATTTAGAATTCATCCAATCTGTGCAAATTTGCTTTTTCTCTGAACAGGTTTGTGCCTACCTTTTAGACTGGTCTTCTGTTTGCCTCATCTCAGATCCAACCTTCGGTCACATTCATTCTCTCTGTTGCATGTCGAACCAAGCAGTTTATTATTATATATTTTATTTTGTATCCATCAAGGGCTTCGGGTGATCTGCAGTTTCACCCTTTCCCAAGCTTGAGACATTTACCTTTTCACACACTTTCCTTGGCTGAACAATGACACAGCCTTAATGTACCTTATGCATCTCTCTATTTATTTAAAAGGTTCTCGTGTGAATTATTTCCTTTTATTCATTTTATACATTCTGGGCATGGCCGTCATGCCAACTATGTTTCATTGTTAATATCAGTTTACAGGTTGTTATCCTTCCTATTATTAGTTTCAATACGTTAAAAATAAATTCTAATTTAATTTTGTCTTTATTTATTTTATTTTTGTACTTCTTATATTTATATCTATTCGGTGGGGTCTGTTTCCAACCTTTTTAAACTACTTTAAACTACTTTGATCTCTAGTTTTCATTTAATAAGGGTTTTATCAGTCACTGCACTGTAGCGTGACCTGATGCTGATTTTACTATTAAAGTATCTTCTGAGAATTGTACTTCCTGTGGTTTTCTGTTCAAAACAGTTTTACATACTCCTGTATCACATAACATCTGCACTGGTTTGTCATTTACATATATTGTCAGTGTAGGTTTGCCTTCTACTTCAGACACTAATTGATAGACATTAAATACTTCTGCGTCACTTTTGTCATTTTTATTTGGCTTTTTCTCCTTTAGTCATTCATTTAAATACTGCCGTCTGTCTGTTTTATGTTTGCAATCTCTGGCGAAATGCCCTTCCTTGCCACAATTCCAGCACGTATTATCTCTTTCTTCACTTCTTTCGCGTAAGTCTGTCTGTCCTACGTATCTCTGGCCCTTTCCTCTAAATCCTCCTCTTTCTCTGCCTCTATTTCCTCTCCTCTGTCCCTGTCTGTTACCTTCTAAATCCTCCTGAAAATGCGATAAACTCTGTTTCTGGATCTAATGTGAAAGTACCTGTGCTTGCAGTTTTTTTTTTCTTTATTACACGGAGCGCGTGCTCGGCATGTTGCAATGCGTCGGCTAGTGGTCCCGTATTCATTGTAACCCAGTGTTTTTCAACGTGGGATTTCACTGAGGGTAGCAGGCCATTCAGGAATGCATTTTTTAGCTGTTGTTGGTAAGGACCGTCAGGACCTTCGTTATAATCCATTCCTGAATGTTGCCTAAAAACCGGACGCAGGCGATCTAAAAAATCGGACGCTGTTTCATTTTCTTTTTGCTTCACTTCGCCAATTTTGCCATAGTCAGCCTTTGGTGTCACGATCTGGTTACAGGGACTCAAACGCAGAGCGTTTAGGTGTCTCCAAGGTGTAGTTTATTTACAGTGCCAGTGCAATATATGTACAGTGAAGGGATCCAAAACTCCAGGGAATCACAGGGTAGCTCTCTCACACTCGCTCACGTCTTCTTTGCTCACACTCACACACGTTCACACGGCAGGGAGGTCGCAGGTCCGACTAATCACTAATCACAAATCATGAATTATGAAGCACAAGTCCACAGGAGCTGTGAGAACACTAACGTCAGTAGTACAATCATCCAGCGACGAGAGGATCTGTGTTCCAGCCTCAAATAGTGCTCCCAGTGATGACAGGTGATTGTTGTCAGGTGTGTGTGTGGGCCAAGGGCGGGAGCCCACAGTGAGCTCCACCCAGGCAGAGAGGGAGAGAACAGAAACAGCAAATGTAGCCTTGTGGGGCCGACCGGGCAGGCACGGAGACCATGACACTTGGAGCTAATCGTACTCTGATGCGATCATATAAATTTACGACGGCGGTTTCTAGGTCTTGACTTACAGGTGCTAAGGGCGTTCCATCAGTGGCACTACCTGTGAAATTTCCCCTAACCGTTCCCATTTTTAAACCTAGTACGTCTTGTATTACTTGGAACATTTCATGACCATTTAAATACCACTGTCTTCTGATCTTTTCTACCGCATCTCTCCAGGGTATGAAACCTTCATTAAGAGGGGGAACGTCTTTTAACACATTTTGCCTATCTTTTTGTGACCACGGCCGAAACACGAATGTATTTGGGTTATTATCACGTTGTGCCCCTCCATCTACTTCACCTTCCCCTGTGGGTTGGCCGTATCTGGGGTTTGGTACTACTATCATGGGAAAAATGCCAGGAGGACCAGGTGGTTCGACATCACCTCCCATATCTCGTCCGTAGCGATCTTTTCCTATTTTTTCTGTGGATTTTCACCTAGTGCCATTTTATCTAACATGTTTTGTGCCTCTGCATAAAGACCAGATTGAGGTCTAAACAGATCACAGGATAGTTTAAGGGGGGTCGCAGCAGCGGGAGTGGGGGTTGGCTTCACAGCAGCAGGAGTGGGGGTTGGCTTCAGTATTACAGTTTTTTCTGATTGCTTAAGCACATTTTTTGTAACCATTGGCTAATTTTGCAAAACTCTTCACACAAATAAGAAAACCTGTCACCCAATAATCAAAACATTGTAGTTCTCTTGCAAAAGCAAACACAGCTAGATTAACTCTTCACACCTTCGTAAAAATGGTGTTTCCGTATCAAACAGTACACACAAGCCATCATCTACTAAGCACACAATGCGCCAACTGCACACTGATGGTATGAATACAAAACACATCTGGCTTTTGCTTTCTCTGTGCACAAGGTAGGCCATGTCAGTTTGAGCTCATACTTCTGTCATAGATCCATACAGAGCGTTCTCACTCCCGAGGCGTAACATGTCGACGTTTTGTCACGTCCCGCGGCGTTCCTGAGGAACGCGAAAGGAGACCTTCGGCGTTCTTATGGTACGCGGCGGGTTATGGCTGGGATCCAGTGCAATGACGCTTCCGCGGTAATAGATGTTCCAGCCCTGTATTCCAGCCCTAAACCTAACCTTATCCCTAGCCCTGACCATAACCTTATTCCTGACCTTAACTAGGACTTTAATGAAGTTAAATAGCGTGTTTCTAAGCGATTTGAATAAAAAGAGTGAACATGTGTAGATTCAGTCCAGACGGTTCTCATATTTCCTCTTTTTTCCGAGGTCGTCATTTAGGAACGTGGTGGGTAGCCGAAAACGTAATATGGTGACGATTTGTCACCTAGCGTAAAATGTTACGCTTTGGGAGTGAGAACGGGTTGATCCATAAGCATAGAGGGATCCAAACTTCAAGTACTGGTGTTTATTCAACCACATCAAAACAAACACAAGTGTTCATTTCCAAGTATAGGATTATTTGCAATCGCCATAATGACTATATGGGTTACTTGGTCTGCAGTGAACATGCTTCCTCTGCCCCCAGCATCTGGTCATCTAGCAATTCTGTAAAGTAACAATTTCAGTATTTTTACATCAATGGTATTGGTGTGTTTCTCATTGGCATATGCCAGTGCTACAAATCTTTGTGCGAAGTGACTGTACTAACCGATTCTCATTTCAAGATGTCCTTATGGTACTTGCTACAGTGTAGCGGCTCGAGTTAGGCTGGACCCGTTGGCCAGCTACCCTCAGGGTCATTCCACGGTTGATTACATGGTCCACTATTGTAGCTCTGATGTCATCAGCAATTCTATTTCCTACTCTTCCTACCCTTCCTCTCCCCCCTCCTCATCCTCCTCTCCCCCCTCCTCATCTTCCTCTCCCCCCTCCTCATCTTCCTCTTGCTCCTCCTTGTCCTTGTCGTCCTCTTCATCCTACTTCTTCACCTCCACGTCCTCTTCCTCGGCCTCCTCTACTTCTCACTCTTTCTGCTCCCTCCATTGTACTCCGCACACACAGCTTACCTGTATTATAGTGCTTAGGCTGATTGCAAAGTGAACTAATTATCTAAAAAGTTTACACATGTGAAAGTGTGCCAGACAGTTGGCAAATTAGTGTTAATGATAGCCATACATGTGTATACTTTTGCTAGGAGTGTGTTGGAAATTTGGTAATTGAGTGTTGTGCAGTGAATTGTGCCTACAGTTTTGCAAAGTGTGTGTTACAAAATTGCAAACTGAGTGCAAAGCAGTTTTTGTGCTTTTAGTTTTGCAAACTCAGTGAGTGGTTTTGCTATAAGTCTGAATAGTTTTAGAGATTGTGCTACAGGAATCACAGTTAGGGTTTAAGCATTCAGAAAAAACTGTAATGCTGCTCCAAAGAGCGGTGCATATGGTGGGGGGTTTGATACTCCTGCCTTTTCTTTTTTCTTTTCTTGTTTCTTTTGTTTATTCTCACATCGTCTATCTGCCTCTCGCTTCCATACTTGGAAATATTCTAATTCTTGTGTGCGTTTTCCTTTTTTCTTTAAATCTTTTGTCTCTCCTAGTTCTTTCAGTAATGCTCCTTTAAGTTCTGATAGTGCAGATGGGCTACATTTTCCTTCCCAGGTGGAACATTTGGTCTTTTTAGGTTTTCTCCATCTTTGCACACTAATTTGTCCGGCGCCTGGACATTTTTTTTTCTTTCTAACCACTGTTCGTCAACAGTAAACTTAGTGGGCTGATTACCCATTAAAACAGAACTGCAGAGCTTTCTCTGGTATTAGACTTAAAGAGTGGTTACTGACTACGCCCTTCTCCTCCACTCTATTTAGTGGAGCGGTGTTAGTTTTATGAGGCGGAACTCAACCCTTCTCTTTTGTCACCAGTACTTCAGCTACTGACAGGAAATAAAATAACAATAACAATGAGAGTGATTCAGCAACGTATTGTGCTGTTTAAGTCAATTCACTCTCAACACACAGAAAACACAAACATTTACACAGAGATTTACACAGTCACGCAGACCTTTTCGGCAGGTCAGTCTTAAAAGTTCCCAATTTAAAATCCTTTCGGCAGATTAGTCCTCTTTTTACAGATCCGTGCAGTGGATCAGACTCATTAAATCCTTTCGGTGGATTACTCCTAAAACCTTTATTTTGAAAATCCTTTCGGCGGATTACTCCTAAGTTCGTTTTATGCGAGTGTAAGTGAGTGGTTTCTTTACCTTCCCAAGATTCTCTGGCTATGTTGAAAGTCAGCCACTGGATCCCAACGTCGTGGACCACTTAATGACACTGGCCAGAACCCGAATTTCACGTCTCTGGACTTTCACTCCTACCTAGAAGAGGCTGTCGACAGACTTTCAGTGCAGTTTCCACGACGCCAGGACACAGCGACCGATGCTTCCTATCCGGCTCGAAGGACCAAGAAAATGTGAGGAGAAAACTGTTTAGAAGATAAAGAAACTCACAACTCAGATATCTATTTTTTACATGCGCATGGGCGGTCACTGTTCGATCTGCTCTACACCAGATGTGCACAGCAGATGTGACTCAGAAAAACCGCCCAGGGCTTTCAGAGCATTCTTTATTTATACTTCAAGCAAGTTTCCACAGCAGTAGGAGTGGCATGTATGGAACTGATCATATCTCCTTAAGAGGACAGACCTTTAGCTTGTCCGTTGAAACAGGAGATAACTTGGTATGTATAGAAAACAAAACATTCCCTTATAAGGAGAGAAAGAGAGAGAGAGAGACCGTTAACTTGTCTGTTAACACAGGAAGTAGTATCGTATGTCACAGCATTCCTCTGCACATATGTTTTCACTCCCTTTCTCTGTGGTGGTTCCAATTCACAAGCTCTTCTTCCTTTAAATGAAGCTACAAATAAACATAATCACAAAACTCAAAAATCTTTCATCAGATGACATTGGAGAAGTTGTATTACCTCAGCTGAATGAGAAATCACCTCAAAACCTTGAGCCCTCAAAGATATCCTCTGCAGCTTGCAAGCCTAAAATTACAGGTGATTCAGAGGTCAAAGAGTTGAAAAATCCCACAAAAGATTCTTCTGCAGATGACAGAGTGTCTCAGCAGATGTTAAAAGCTGAGGATGAAAGACTCAAAACAGCTGTAGAAGTTCTGGCCGGGAACCTTATTACAGTTTTTTCTGAATGCTTAAACCCTAACTGTGATTCCTGTAGCACAATCTCTAAAACTATTCAGACTTATAGCAAAACCACTCACTGAGTTTGCAAAACTAAAAGCACAAAAACTGCTTTGCACTCAGTTTGCAATTTTGTAACACACACTATGCAAAACTGTAGGCACAATTCACTGCACAACACTCAATTACCAAATTTCCAACACACTCCTAGCAAAAGTATACACATGTATGGCTATCATTAACACTAATTTGCCAACTGTCTGGCACACTTTCACATGTGAGAACTTTTTTAGATAATTAGTTCACTTTGCAATCAGCCTAAGCACTATAATACAGGTAAGCTCTGTGTGTGGAGTACAATGGAGGGAGCAGAAAGAGTGAGAAGTAGAGGAGGCCGAGGAAGAGGATGTGGAGGTGAAGAAGTAGGATGAAGAGGACGACAAGGACAAGGAGGAGCAAGAGGAAGACGAGGAGGGGGGAGAGGAAGATGAGGAGGGGGGAGAGGAAGGGTAGGAAGAGTAAGAAATAGAATTGCTGATGACATCAGAGCTACAATAGTGGACCATGTAATCAACCGTGGAATGACCCTGAGGGTAGCTGGCCAACGGGTCCAGCCTAACTCGAGCCGCTACACTGTAGCAAGTACCATAAGGACATCTTGAAATGAGAATCGGTTAGTACAGTCACTTCGCACAAAGATTTGTAGCACTGGCATATGCCAATGAGAAACACACCAATACCATTGATGTAAAAATACTGAAATTGTTACTTTACAGAATTGCTAGATGACCAGATGCTGGGGGCAGAGGAAGCATGTTCACTGCAGACCAAGTAACCCATATAGTCATTATGGCGATTGCAAATAATCCTATACTTGGAAATAAACACTTGTGTTTGTTTTGATGTGTTTCAAGTACACTAGTACTTGAAGTTTGGATCCCTCTATGCTTATGGATCTATGACAGAAGTATGAGCTCACACTGACATAGCCTACCTTGTGCACAGAGAAAGCAAAAGCCAGATGTGTTTTGTATTCATACCATCAGTGTGCAGTTGGCGCATTGTGTGCTTAGTAGATGATGGCTTGTGGGTACTGTTTGATACGGAAACACCATTTTTACGAAGGTGTGAAGAGTTAATCTAGCTGTGTTTGCTTTTGCAAGAGAACTACAGTGTTTTGATTATTGGGTGACAGGTTTTCTTATTTGTGTGAAGAGTTTTGCAAAATTAGCCACTAGTTACAAAAAATGTGCTTAAGCAATCAGAAAAAACTGTAAGTGGTTCTTCTGCAAAATGGAGATGAAATGCGACAAAGAATTCTGCCAGTCACTAAAGAGGTTGTTGTTCGTGAAATTCTGGGCTGAAGTTGAGGGGAAAAACTTAAATATAACCCCAGAAAAGATTATAAACCTGGAAAAGAAAATTTACAAAGCTCTCCATAAAGATGTGCGCTTGACTCCAGCTTTACTATTAACTCTAACAACGGAGGGTCAAGCACTCTTTGAGGGGGTGCTTAGTTTTTATTTCAAAAAGTATCTTTTCCCAAAAAAGAAACCATCTATAATCAAACGTTTTTTCTCCACAATACGCAAAGCCATCTTTTCATGTTTCTTACCCAACAGTCACCCTCAAGTAACTGCAGCCATGACTTTCACTTTTTTTTAAAGATGAAATTTAGGGCTTCACTTGTTTAAATTCAATTGGACACAAACAACTGATCACCTCAAATTGGCCAGTAAATTTTAAATATAACCCAAAAAATAACTGGCTAAAATAAAATTGTAAAAAGAACTTCTCCCCCAGCCAGTCGCAGCAGATGGCTGTCCCTTTTTGTGTCTGATTCTGCTGAAGGTTTCTTCCTATTAGAAGGGAGTTTTGCCTTCCCACTGTTGCCTTGTGCTTGCTCAAAAGGGATTTTTGCTGGGTTTTTTCTCTAACACTGCAGGGTCTTTACCTTTGCAGTATAAGAGACCTTGAGGTGAAAGTTGTATTTGGTATTTTTTTGTTCAGATAATAATACCAAACAAATTATTCATTAATCAATAAAATACCACCAAAAAAATGACATCTGAATTTCTGCTTATTTCATTTGCTGTCAGATTGTATGTATTGTACTTATTCTATTGTATATAATATTTTATTCTATTTTGCATAGTATGTTATTCTATCTTATCTTATGCTACTGTATTGTTTTTTTTCTTTTTCTTAATATTTACTGCTCTTAACTTGTACTTTCTGCAGTGACCAAAAAGCTTCTTTTGGTCACTGCAGGCCTAATAAAGGCTTATCTTATCTTATTGGTAGTGTAGTGGTGATTCCATTGTTTGTCCAACCAAACATCCAATAATTTAAAATCAACAAGTCACTGCTGCTGTAATTCTTTGTACGCAGGCAAAACAAGTACAATGTCCAAAACTTGAAAGTTGCATTTTATGATTTATTTATCCAGTTTGGCAAGCAATAAACAAAAGACCAATTTTTATTGTTTCCTGCTGCTTCTGCTGTTCTGGTAAAAAAAACAAACAACATAGACCCACCCCAGTGCATACTGGTCCTACACCAGTCCCTTTACTTATAAAAAATGGCCCTACACTTCTTCCTGGCTGACTTAACAAGATAAACAGCCAAAAAAAAAATTCAATTCAATTCAATTCTTTATTTATTTGTCACATGTAGTTATAACTAGTACAACACACAGTGAAATGTTTTTCAAAAAAGAAGGGAAAAAAAGAACCCCGCCGGATCAGGGAGGTGTGGAAAGCCAGATCGGGCGCCCCCCTTCTGGCTCTTCTCTCTGCTCTCTCCTATCTTGTCCCCTTTGTCTTACTTATTTCTATCAACCTTTTCTATCCTTTTGAAGGAGTTAGGCTCCATAAATGCTAAAGAGGTAAGTATTATTTCTCAGTTGCAGTGAATAGAAAATTAAACTGTAGGAAACTTAACAGAAGAATGAAGAAGAGAAATAACAAGTCTAGTCCTTTTTACTGAATCAAAAAAAATTGTAAATAACCCCAAAATATAAGTAAGCCAACATCAAAATTTCAAAATAATAAAAATAAAAAGCTCCAACAGGTAGAAAATAAAGAAAAAGAAAATCATGGAAATCGGAGAGGATTGGACCTGGAATGATCAGGTGTTAAATGAGGGATTTCCTCCCTATGGTGAGTGAGTGAGGTGAGTTACTTATCTCCAGGTGTGCAGGGCGCAAAGGGACCCCTTCAACAGAAGATGTGGTTAAAACACATCACACACTTCAAAAAAAAGGAGGGGAAAAAGCACACCTTTGGCAAAGAAAGACAAAAAAAATCCCACCTTTCCTTTTCTGAAAACAGAAATTTGAATTTAAATCATAAATGTATTCAAAATCTCGGTTTTTAGTGATCCAAAATTGCCGTGTACGTGTAGCGTTGTACATGTGTCATAACTAACTGCTAGCGCTGCAGTATTGCATCATACTATGGTTTATGGTTTTAGTTATTACACTTTTCAGAGCAGCTGGAAAATAGATTAGTATTACAGTTTTTTCTGATTGCTTAAGCACATTTTTTGTAACCATTGGCTAATTTTGCAAAACTCTTCACACAAATAAGAAAACCTGTCACCCAATCATCAAAACATTGTAGTTCTCTTGCAAAAGCAAACACAGCTAGATTAACTCTTCACACCTTCGTAAAAATGGTGTTTCCGTATCAAACAGTACACACAAGCCATCATCTCCTAAGCACACAATGCGCCAACTGCACACTGATGGTATGAATACAAAACACATCTGGCTTTTGCTTTCTCTGTGCACAAGGTAGGCTATGTCAGTGTGAGCTCATACTTCTGTCATAGATCCATAAGCATAGAGGGATCCAAACTTCAAGTACTGGTGTTTATTCAAACACATCAAAACAAACACAAGTGTTTATTTCCAAGTATAGGATTATTTGCAATCGCCATAATGACTATATGGGTTACTTGGTCTGCAGTGAACATGCTTCCTCTGCCCCCAGCATCTGGTCATCTAGCAATTCTGTAAAGTAACAATTTCAGTATTTTTACATCAGTGGTATTGGTGTGTTTCTCATTGGCATATGCCAGTGCTACAAATCTTTGTGCGAAGTGACTGTACTAACCGATTCTCATTTCAAGATGTCCTTATGGTACTTGCTACAGTGTAGCGGCTCGAGTTAGGCTGGACCCGTTGGCCAGCTACCCTCAGGGTCATTCCACGGTTGATTACATGGTCCACTATTGTAGCTCTGATGTCATCAGCAATTCTATTTCTTACTCTTCCTACCCTTCCTCTCCCCCCTCCTCGTCTTCCTCTTGCTCCTCCTTGTCCTTGTTGTCCTCTTCATCCTACTTCTTCACCTCCACGTCCTCTTCCTCGGCCTCCTCTACTTCTCACTCTTTCTGCTCCCTCCATTGTACTCCGCACACACAGCTTACCTGTATTATAGTGCTTAGCCTGATTGCAAAGTGAACTAATTATCTAAAAAAGTTTTCACATGTGAAAGTGTGCCAGACAGTTGGCAAATTAGTGTTAATGATAGCCATACATGTGTATACTTTTGCTAGGAGTGTGTTGGAAATTTGGTAATTGAGTGTTGTGCAGTGAATTGTGCCTACAGTTTTGCAAAGTGTGTGTTACAAAATTGCAAACTGAGTGCAAAGCAGTTTTTGTGCTTTTAGTTTTGCAAACTCAGTGAGTGGTTTTGCTATAAGTCTGAATAGTTTTAGAGATTGTGCTACAGGAATCACAGTTAGGGTTTAAGCAATCAGAAAAAACTGTAAATATCACGGCATATCTATGTATGTTTTTATGTTTCTTAACTTTGCATTGGCCTAGGGGCACTGTGAGGACCAATACCTATATGGGATACAGATGTTTTATAGAAATTACACATTCGACAGTTGAGTCGAGCATCGAATTGCGTCACACTGCAATGATCGCAGCGTATGTTTTTGTATGCCTCCTTTACACTGGCGCACGACCTTTGCAGATGAAAATGAAAAAAAAAATGTCCATTTTAATCACGTGTGAAATGACTGATTGGAAATTTTCATCTGTGAGGTTCGTTGTGCAATTTGATGTTTTCCTGCCCCCTGCTGGTATCGCACCCCTCTAACAGGTCAACACATATCGAGGGTTGTAGTCCCTTGTATAATAACGCTGTTATAAATGCTCGGATTTGCTTTTTTATGTTCTTAGCTGGCCATATTATATAGCAGACTCCAGTGTATAATGTCTATTGTATAGAACGGCTTATTTTACTCTATTGAAAGATTAAATATGAATGTTATTGTTTTGTTCGCTTGCATGTACATGTGCCTGGTCGAAAGTCACTGTTGTTGCAGACTGATGCCAACAGCTATGCAGGCAATTTTTTTCATTACCGCCTTTGGAGATGCCTTTGAGCAAGACCAATACCACTAATGAGATTTCTAAGTTTAGGTGATGCTTTTAACTAAGTGGTGTCTAACTCGAATAGAAGTAGTACACTGTACTTCAAGCACTCCGTCATATATAAAAGTCCTGCATCCACAAAGTTTCTTATTAGGAAAATAGACCCAAAGTATTAAAATGATAAAGCATTCAATGCAGAATAACGGCCACAGATTTTAAAACATTCATTATCAGGCATGACATACCCATCATCAGCAAAGAGTCATATGACGCCACTATGAGTCACAGAATAGTTTAATTGCACTTCATATTTCGATCACTTTTTCCACCGAGGTTTTGACACCGTTTTAACTAATATTTAACGAAACACGCAGGACGGCGCTCTTGGACAAAGGCTGGGTCTTATGTCGCCTTCACGCTCACGTAATTATCGCATCTCTGTCCAATTAAAGCATAACAATTCACAACCACATCGGGGTTTTCATTTAGCATCCAAACGTAAATAACTTAAAAAAAAAGTCTGAATAGGCCGTCCAAACCAAAGTTTCGTCTTTTTTTAAAATATTTACATTAAATTGGTTTTTAAATAGCTGTAAAATAAATACACAATAATAATCATTATAACAACGATACGTTCTTCTCTCGCCAAACATAACAAATTACAAACGAGTGTTTTATTTTTTTTTTTAAAAAAAGGTTTGTTTATTTAAAGAAAAGAATTCATAAACACGATTTTGTAGCACTCCTTAGTACCAAATTTACTTACACTTGGAAAAGCACTTTTTCCAAAACCACGTGAATGCAACAGCGACCTTAGATGAAATTTCAGAGACCCTTTAAAAACTATAGACTACCCCTTCAACATGATACATTCAACGCGTCCTGATGTTAACATGAAAATTTCATGGGTGAATACATACGTGGTCTTTTATAAAAGGAAGGAAATATTTATTTAACGTTGAAAAACTGCGCAGCAAACGCCAGATTTTTATTGATCAGGAAGTGATGACCAATAACGTGACTCCTCTTTATGAATGTGATGTCATCTGACTGACGTCCTTTAACGGTTTCATTTGGAATAATCAACATGAGAGATGTTAATTTTCAGCTATTATATTGTAAAGCAATTTATAATAGTCTTTAGCAGCAGGTTGGGTCCACGGAACAGACTTCTTAAGCGGTTGTGTCGCTTGTATCGGTTTAACAGCAACAGGTGCTTAGGAGAGTTATGCTGTATTCGGGGAGGGTTTGCTTTTGCTATTGTGTAAATATAACGGCTTTTCTGGCTACTGTTATAAAATATTAAAATAAAATATTAAAAATCTGCAATCATAAAAAAAAGAATAAGTAATCACCGTAGCATATTATTTAGAAGTTTTCGATGCGCGTATATGCAGACGTGATTGTAAGTCAGTTTAAGACCTACTAACTACGACTTTGGTGAACGCCTCACAAACCCCGCCTCTCTCGTCCGTGTCTCGCGAACGGCAGGAGTTTAAAGCCTCCGGTGTCATTACGAAAGTCAGTTCATTAGTCAGGTCGACTGTCCACTGAGGAGGACTTGCTCTCAGTTTTCAGTTCAGGTGGACCTTTTTACATCTCCACTAACAGGATGTCTCCGTCCACGTCCCCCCGCTTCTTCACGGAGACGGAGGTAGCCCGCCACTGCACCAAGGAGTCCTGCTGGGTGCTGATGGGGACCAGGGTTTACGACGTGACAGCCTTCTTGCGGATGCACCCGGGTGGGGAGGCACTAATACGCAGCCGCTCCGGCAAGGACGTGCGCCAGGCGATGGAGGGACCCCCACACCGGCACTCGGAAAACGCCCGGCGGTGGATGGAGCAGTACTACATCGGGGAACTGAACAGAGACAGCGTCACCGGCGAGGCACAGGTACCTCCCTTCCTCCCTAACTAGCTAGGATGACACCGCTGACCTCAGAGTAAACAACTTAAGAGGAATATATATAGAAATAAAACCTTTTTCCCGCATCTTCTGTCGATGTAGTTAAAGATGTGTTAAAGTGATATCTCATTTTTGAACCACACACCTGTTGAAAGGTTAAAGTTTAATATCTTTCTTGTGAACTTAGCTCTGTGGACTTTAGAGTCATAAAAATGTAAATCGATCCCAGATTTCCGTTGTCAACTTTCAGAAGTTTCTCGCATGTTTGTCATTTGGCGTCTTTAATCCCCCCTGCCCCCCCCTCCCCACGAGCCCTGGCAGGTGAGATCAATATTCCTCACACCTTGTTAAAAAGCTGTCAACAGTCTCACATTTTCTACTGTAAGGAGGTTTAGAAGTGTTTATAGACTTCATTTGATTCCAGACCCAGAATTAGGAGAAGGAAACTAGTCCCGGGCTCTTGGAGCAACAGGTGTATAATCCGCTCTCATTTGACTTTATTGGGCGTTTTCCTTAGGTAACGAGGAAAAGGGAACTGGTATTGATCATTGAGGACGGGAGTAAGGTGTTGGTGATGGAAAAGCAATGCTTGTGTAATTCCTAGGTGGAGGAGGGAGGGGCTAACAGGTGACATGAGAGACCTGTGGGGTTTTGGTGAGCTCTGGTGGGTGTGGAGGGGTCAGACCTGTTAATGAATGATTCAAGGCCTGTGCCTGTGTGCGTGTTTCTGAAAGAAGGCGAGAGAAGGAAACTGGTTCGTCTTGTCCCGGGAGAGGGGGGCTGCAGACTGGGGGGAAACATGCCCCCTTCTGTCTCTGTAAAATGAATCCACACCCAGCCAGGTCCTGCAGGTTTCTGTGTTTCTGTGCGTGTGAGGAGGGAGTTTGCATAAATCTCTTGCAGACACAGTTCACATTTACATGGCTTGCCCACTCTCACGTGTGTCCTTGCTTGTTGGTTGCGTCTCTGCACAGAAAGTTTACACAACTGCTCTAACAAAATGCTCTGTGGGACTTTGAGGGTTAGTGACTGATAAGCTGTAAGTACAAAGGAAATTACTTTTGGACCCCTTTGTCTGTCAGCTGTGAGTTCTGCACATGCATGTAGTTGACAATGCATGCATGTGCATTGGGGGGGGGCTGACAAAATGTGGGTGAGGGTGCTATGACTACAAAGGAGTCAGATTGACCCAAAAGATGCCAGACCCTGCCTTTTACTACCACTGGATCCCCACACTATAGAGGCCAAGCGTATGGGTTTTTCCTTTAATTTGTCATTTTTAATGTCTTGTCTTGCTTATGGCTGATGGAGGATCTGCGTGGCAGTTATGTAAACACACATTTTCACACCGTTTCACATGAGCTGTTTGTGATGTTGGTGTTTGTCTCTTGAAGCAACAACAGCAGCTAAGAAAAACAATGTAAAAACGAGTTTTTCAAGACTAAATTGTGCCTCATTTGGATGCAGTTCACGACTGAGGTCAGTGACTGGGTGTATGGAGGACCTGTTTTGACTCATGTCAAAATAATCCGTATTTCATTCGTCTTTTATGTGACAGAAGCCATTTTAACTAATCATGCCCTTCAGGATTGAATTGAATTGATTGATATACCTTTATTAGTCCCACAAGGGGAAATTTCAGATGAGACTTAAACCAGCTTTCTTGGGATTGGCTGTCCCTCACAAACCAAAAGGGTTAAACGGCATGTGGGAGGGGCTTCTGGGTTCAAAGGCAGATTGGCACAATGTCTGCTCTGTACCAGAATGTGTTCTGCACAAGGGCAAACGAGGCTTCTTCCTCCCTTTCACAATAAAAGTCCTTGACTTATAGATCACCGTGCATGTAAACTGTTTACAGAAGTGTATTGAAGCAATTCACAACAATTTCAAGCAAAGTGAGAAGAAATCAAGAGTCAGATGAAACGAAACCTATAGAAACAAGAGAAAAAATATAAAGGGGGGTGGGTACAAAGTTTTAACAACAGCAAGAAGTGTGTGTGTGTGTATGTATGTATATATATATATATATATATATATATATATATATATATATATATATATATATATATATATATATATATATATATATATATATATATATATATATATATATATATATATATATATATATATATATATATATATATATATATATATATATATAACTACCGACCAATAACCTGCCTCAGTACTACATGGAAGCTCCTGTCAGGCATCATATCGGCTAAGATGAACAGGCACATGGGTCAATACATGAGCGGGACACAGAAAGGAATTGGCAAGAATACCAGAGGCGCAAAACACCAGCTACTGGTAGACAGAACAATCAGCCGAGACTGCAAGACCAGACTGACCAACCTGTGCACTGCCTGGATTGATTACAAGAAGGCCTATGACTCAATGCCCCACAGCTGGATACTGGAATGCCTAGAATTGTACAAGATCAATGGGACCCTAAGAGCCTTCATCAGGAACTCAATGGGGATGTGGCGTACAACACTAGAGGCCAACTCCAAGCCCATAGCACAAGTCACCATCAAGTGCGGGATCTACCAAGGAGATGCTCTGTCCCCACTGCTGTTCTGCATAGGCCTGAACCCCCTCAGTGAGATCATTAACAAGACTGGCTACGGATACCGACTACGGAACAGAGCAGTTGTCAGCCACCTCCTGTACATGGATGACATCAAGCTGTATGCCAAGAGTGAACGAGACATCGATTCACTGATCCACACTACCAGGCTATACAGCAATGACATTGGAATGTCGTTCGGACTGGAGAAGTGTAGTCGGATGGTATCAAAGAGAGGGAAGGTAGTCAGAACTGAGGGGATTGAACTACCAGAAGGCAACATTGCAGACATAGAGGACAGTTACAAGTACTTGGGGATCCCGCAGGCGAATGGGAACCATGAAGAGGCCGCTAGAAAAGCTGCAACCACCAAGTACCTGCAGAGGGTCAGCCAAGTCCTGAGGAGTCAGCTGAATGGTAAGAACAAGATCCAGGCCATCAACACGTACGCCCTGCCCGTGATCAGGTACCCTGCTGGGGTAATAGGCTGGCCAAAGGAGGAGATAGAAGCCACTGACATAAAGACAAGAAAGCTCCTTACCATGCATGGAGGGTTTCACCCCAAGTCCAGCACCCTGAGGCTGTACGCTAAGCGGAAGGAAGGGGGCCGGGGACTGGTGAGTGTCAGCACCACAGTCCAGGATGAGACAAGGAACATCCAAGAATACATTGGGAAGATGGCCCCAACTGACCGAGTGCTCAGTGAATACCTCAGGCAGCAGAAACCCAAGAAAGAGGAGGGAAACGAGGAACCATCATGGAAGGACAGGCCCCTGCACGGTATGTACCACCGGCAGATAGAGGAGGTGGCTGATATCCAGAAATCCTACCAGTGGCTGGACAAAGCTGGACTGAAAGACAGCACAGAGGCACTAATCATGGCAGCACAAGAACAAGCTCTGAGCACAAGATCCATAGAGGCTGGGGTCTATCACACCAGGCAAGACCCCAGGTGCAGGCTGTGTAAAGATGCCCCAGAGACAATCCAGCACATAACAGCAGGGTGCAAGATGCTAGCAGGCAAGGCATACATGGAACGCCATAACCAAGTGGCCGGCATAGTGTACAGGAACATCTGTGCCGAGTATAACCTGGAAGTCCCGAGGTCAAAATGGGAGATGCCCCCAAGGGTGGTGGAGAATGACCGAGCTAAGATCCTGTGGGACTTCCAGATACAGACGGACAAAATGGTGGTGGCTAACCAACCGGACATAGTGGTGGTAGACAAACAGAAGAAGACGGCCGTAGTGATCGATGTAGCGGTTCCGAATGACAGCAATATCAGGAAGAAGGAACACGAGAAGCTGGAGAAATACCAAGGGCTCAGAGAAGAGCTTGAGAGGATGTGGAGGGTGAAGGTAACGGTGGTCCCCGTGGTAATCGGAGCACTAGGTGCGGTGACTCCCAAGCTAGGCGAGTGGCTCCAGCAGATCCCGGGAACAACATCGGAGATCTCTGTCCAGAAGAGCGCAGTCCTGGGAACAGCTAAGATACTGCGCAGGACCCTCAAGCTCCCAGGCCTCTGGTAGAGGACCCGAGCTTGAAGGATAAACCGCCCGCAGGGGCGTGCTGGGTGTTTTATATATATATATATATATATATCACACACACACATATATTAGGGGTGCAACGATATTCGTATCGATATTGAACCGTTCGATACAGTGCTTTCGGTTCGGTACGCATATGTATCGAACAATACAACATTTGTAATTTATTTTATCAACTTTCCTTCTGACGATGCTGTCTGTGTTGAACCCAGAAGCCCCTCCCACATGCCGTTTAACCCTTTTGGTTTGTGAGGGACAGCCAATCCCAAGAAAGCTGGTTTCAGTCTCATCTGAAATTTCCCCTTGTGGGACTAATAAAGCGCTCAGTGAATCTGCGTTCGACTACTCCGCCTAGGCTGCACTGTCGAGCGCAGATCCACTGAGCGCTCAACACAGACAGCATAGTCAGAAGGAAGAGCGCAGGGCACCTCCCCCACCCTCATTCAGATCTGGCGTTTGGAATTATTTTGGTTTTCATGTGACGTATGACCCTGAAGGTAAGCGAGTCATGGACTAAAGTAAAACAGTATGTTGGATGTGCCATGCAATGCTCAATTACATGGGTGGGAACTAGTGTGTTAGCGCAGTTAGCTTGTTAACGTGTTGGCCGTCTAGCCCCATGCACGGGGCGATCGGCGGTAGCTCGTTAACGGAGATTTGCCGTGTTGTGGCGTTAAGGTCATTTCAACGAGATTAACCTGAAAGCACTAGTGGGAACACAACGAATATGACTGCACATTTACGCTGACATCATCCTAGTGCAAAGACAAAAACAACAAGCATGCTACTAACTTTAGCCGAGTCATTTAGACAGCTGTTAGCACATGATTCTCCTTATGCTGCTGAGAATATAGCCCAGAAGAAGCGGATAGTATAGCTTTTATTTTGGAAAGAGACATTTCTCTGTAATAAACTCTCTTTTCCAAAGATGAGTGATTCCTCAATCAGATACAGGGCTCGCAAAATCGCTAGCCCGACGTCCTGGGCTAGCGATTTTTTTCAGACGGGCTACCCTGCCCGTCGGGCTATTGTAGGAAGGAAAAATATATGTCAATGCTTTTGCATTCTTTCAGAAATGTAGCTGGGTAATTATGTCATTGGCATCGGTGAGCCACTGTCAATATGTGACATATTGAAATCGCGTTTGAATTTCCGCTTGTTTTTTTGCTTTCACTTTGCAATCGTGCGAACTGTGTATAGAGAGCGACAGCACTGATCTGTGAGTGATGATAATTTGCGCACCAATTCCTCTGACATCGTCTTATTAATCATTAGCTTACTAATCGTTAGCTTACTATGCAAACATGACAAGTGCAATCTCCCGCAGCAAGCTTAAACATGTGAGAGGTTGATCGCGCAGAGAATCGCTGAGCTTATGTGAGTGCGTGTGTAAAACCAGCAGAATATATATTTTAGTTCTGCTGAGCCAAATAAGACAGGTCAGGGTGAAGAAGTGACAGCCAAAGAAAAGCTTACCACAAAACGGAGAAGTTATGACAAATGAGACTATAAGGCAAAAAGAAAGTGCAGCTTTATGGTTTCATGGACAAAATAATTTCTGTGGCTGCAATATGACGAGCTAAATAACCAGGGCTGCACATAAGTGGTCCGCAGGTGCGCATTCGCTGTCAAAATAAAAAGCACGCACAAGGTTTAGGGTTAAATTTAAAAACTGTACTTTTGAGTTAAAATATATATTTATAATTTTAATAAATGACAAATTAAAAAGGCATGAACATTTTTTTGTATCGAAAAAATATTGAACCGTGACACCAAAGTATCGAACCGAACCGAACCGTGAATTTTGTGTATCGTTGCACCCCTAATATATATATATATATATATACACACACACACACACACACACACACACACACACACACACACACACACACACACACACACACACGTACGTATGTGTATGCCTTGCCTGCTAGCATCTTGCACCCTGCTGTTATGTGCTGGATTGTCTCTCTAATCATTCATTTAGCAGGAAAAAAAAATCAGGCTTGCTGGGTCAGCTCAGGTCAGATCTTAAAGATATGTGCTCTTAATATCATATAACGCCAAGAGTAGATTATGTTGTCACTAGATTACTTTTCTGAATGATGACTAATTATTGATTTACCATGGGTGTGAAATTCTGAAAGTATGAACACGT
This sequence comes from Maylandia zebra, assembly GCF_041146795.1. Taxonomy (NCBI): domain Eukaryota; kingdom Metazoa; phylum Chordata; class Actinopteri; order Cichliformes; family Cichlidae; genus Maylandia; species Maylandia zebra. The sequence goes on along the minus strand of NC_135173.1, from coordinate 59,285,150 downwards.
AGGTCACATGACAGACCAACTGACTCAACAGGATATTCCAGTCATTTCAGTGAAAGATCACATTTGTATAGTTCGTTCTCTATTCATGGCTGACGAACTGCTCACCCTCTCCCTTCCCAATGAAACTGCTGCGAATGTGTGTGTTTTGTTTTGTTTTTTCTCTTTAATAATTTGCTGATTGGCTGTAACTGGCATTGTCACATCACCAGTGCAGAAACACACTCTGAGACTTTAAAGCAGTTTTAGTTCTTTGTTTTTTGATGGAAACAAATTAATAAATCAACCGTTTAGTGATAAATGTGATATACATTTGTGTGGACTGGAGAGAAAAATCAGTGGAAGTACCACAGTTTGGGCTTCAGACATGAATCTCAATACTGTTATTATTCTTATCAGCTATATTATTAGCCAGAGGTGGGCTTTCTGTGTTTGTGGGAAAATCTGCTTGCAGAAAAAGAGAAACCAAAGTTTAGTGCTAAACTGATTTCGTGCTTATTCCATAACTGTAATAAGAAAGAAATAGTCTTCTAAATATTAAGCCACTGTTTTAGATGCCATCTAAAACACTCCCATTAAGACATTTATATTTTTGAGTCATCAGTAAATAAATTAATTGTTCTGCATGTTTGATCCCAGCTTGAGGTCGATGCTCCATAAGAATGCTCCTAGTTTTCTTATTCTAGGAAGAAGCTGTGGAGCAGCGGGTTAACCCCCTGCTAAGTAGAAAGACGTACAGTCTATTCTCTGTCTCAGGGGAGACTGCCTCATAGGAAAACTATAAGACTGCAAGCAAGTCTGTATCTAGAAAGCTGTGAGCTTGTACAGCGTGCTGTTTGAGGAAGCAGCAGTATTTAAGAAAAAAAAAAGAGATTAGAAGCAACAATTTCGTAGTAGGAAGCATGCATCCTTGAGTGAGAAGGAAGAATCTAATTGTTTTCAATCTCTATTTTTTTTTTTCTAAACGGTACCTCAGAAACTCAAATGTCAAGATCACCTGAGATTGGCAACATCTCTTGAGTGATAATCTTTCTAAGAACTGCCAGTTAAGAGTTGATCTTCAGATGGTAGATGCTGCACTGCAGTCAGAGCAGGAGGCAGGACTCTCTTTTCCCAGGTGTGTGAATGACAGGTTGTATGTGTATACGCATTTGGGAGGTTTACTATCAAACACTAGGTAATGTTTACACTATCAGCAAATCGAACTGGTTTGTAATAGTTGTTCATTTCTCCTACTGACAAATGGTGTTTTGAAATTACTTTGTTTTTAAATCATGGAAAAAAAAAAAAACTAAAACAGGAAGTAGTGCAGTGTCTTCTGAGATCGACTGCTCAGATAATGTGTAACCATAGATAGTTTAACATTAAAGGTGCTAAAAAAAAGGATTTTCGTATACTAAATGATACTAAAGCTCACTGTTGTATTAATAGTACTCATTCGCAACAGTATTGATTTGTTTCAATTTTTTTTTTTTTTTTAAATTTAAATATATACTAGAGGACTGAATCCGAAGTGGACCAGTAAGAAGAGAGCAGAGGCATCTATCACTGTATTCATAACAGCTGAGTTCTTTTTCAATAGGTGTGCATTTTAACCCTCTTTTAAGAGCACTTTAAACCTCTCAAAGGTTGAAAGTGCTTTTAACTTCATTCACTTTTGTTTTTTGTTTTTGGTATGACAGATGATCCGTTTATCCACAAAACCTGCTGACACTCACATCAATACTTTTTTTTTCTTTTTTTTCTTTGTCTTTTAGGCTACTGCAAATTTAGATTTAGAAAATCTAGTCATCTTATTAGACCTGACTCTACACAAATGTTTGACTACGCTGAGAAGTTCTCCTGTTGATTAGTAACTATGCATAACATTGTTTCCATGTTATTAAAGTGAACATGTGATGCATATTTTAAGCTCTGTATTGTTGTTCTTACAGCTCTGTCCTGTTGTTCTTCTAATAGAGTAACGTTGTATGATTCAAATTTCAAAGTAATCCCTCTTTATATTAAACTGGGACTTGTTGAACCTTACCTCTGCCTCCTCCAAAAACATCCTTTTTTTAAAAAAAGAAGAAGAAGCCAACCTCCTTTTGATTGGCTGCTCTTTGTAAACAGAAGGTTTTGAACAGCAGGTGGGTGGGGCTTCTGAGCATGGTCATCACTGTGAGCACATCCTGTGTATCATTTAGAGTGAAAAGTAGAAAAGCTCTCTTAATTGTTTTCATTGATTACTTGCACATATGCTGATATCATTATGTGTGATATCATTTGTGTGCGCATTTGTAGCAGACTTAAGTGAAGTACAGGGTAGAAGCACTACTGCAATTGCATAGCAATTTCTGTTTTGCAAAAATTGTATAAATTCTCCCACTGATTATCCACTTCAGCACTTTCTAGTTCTCTTCATGCATATTTCAGGTCAAGTGAAAACAGAACTGCACATTCATTCCCAGGTGCAACTTTGTTCTGTGACCCTGCCCCTGTTGTCTTGAAGGAACTGAGCCAACACTGCCTATCAGCCTCTGGACAGTATGTGGAAATACCTGGCCCAAAAGTGCTGAACACATTCCATCCATTTTGTGTCATTCAGCTTGTTTGTCGCACTTGTTCTTTCTGTAAACTGCAGACAGAGAACAGAAGCTGGCATGTAAACTCCTCACATGCAGGAAAAAGGAGCTGCATAGTCATGAACTTGAGAGCATAGTAGCTGTATTCTTAAATGTGAATCTCTAATGAGGGGATTGTGTACATGAATGAACAACAGCTGAACAGAGAGTGGCCATATTTAAGATAGCAGTGTTGGAGTACAACAGCCTAGTTATGTACTTTTTGAGTGGGTGATGATGAATATAAAGTATAAACTCAGGCGTGCCATGATGGTGGCTGTTAAGTTTTGTGGACTGAATTCTGGAGGGCGTCCAGTTCGAGCTGGTGGATCGTAGGAATGCAGACCTTCGTGTGCACAGGTCTTTCCCCACTCAATGGCGGGATTGTCTTTTATCAGAGGGCACAGAGAGGAAGACGGAAGGACCTGATCCAAATATTACCTTTTAATATCAGTATTAAAACATGCTAACTGCCACATGTGTGTGGCCTCTAGCTTTCAGAGCAGTGAAATGATTGTTTATTAAAGACTTTGTCCTTCAGAGCAGGTTTTTTGACCTACATTTTCCTTTTCCTTTAAAAAAAACAAACAAACAAACAAAAAGCCCTCTTCTCCAGGACCTGTGTCATCACTTCTCCCTCCACCAAGCTGTACAAGTGAATTACCTCTTTTACTATTCTTAAGCGCCGCCTTTCCTCTATCGCCATGGTGATACATTACCAGTAACATTGTTGACCTTTGCTGCTATAGGGACTGCAGACGCAGCAATTAGTGCACAGGTGCAGGCCTCAGGTGGCTTACGCCATCACCACAGAAACACCTGAGGAAGGGTGGGGGTCAAGGTGGAGGTGCACTAGGTGGATGGTCAGAGGGGAACAGAACAAACATATGCCTGAAAGATTAAGGTAAAGGTCCCACAGGAGTGACACCGAAGCCTGCCAGCAGTCTTTTCTCTTATTGATTCATTTCACCACAGCATTCCTTAAATATTAATTTGTGTTCATGCACACTGGTCTCAGGGTACGTGGTTGCCCTTAACAACTTACAATTTTTAGTAGTTTTATCCCCAAGTACCCTGACCTTAAAAATAATGTCCTTTTTCATCCTCCACAACTTAGGTTAAGGGTTTAGGGCAGTCTCTGTCAGCTTTTGTCATAAAACAAGACCCCCCCCCCCCCCCCCCCCCCAAAAAAAAAAAAAAAAAAAAAGAAAAACCCAAAAAACTTTGTGGAGCCACAAAGTGCGTCCAAGCCTTTCTAATTAAGGTGATGCAGATTATCAATTATAAATGAAGCCGTCAACATTACTAATAAAAGCTTTTCATTGTAACTGTGTGAGTTCTTTCTTCTGAAATATATATTTATATTTGTTAAACAAATACCACAACATGGAGGGGAAAACCTGCTGTTTTATTTGTCGTGATTAGCTGAGAGGTATTAGTCATTAAAATTCCTTCCACCCCACCTCTTTCTCTAGCTTTACACAATGATAAAAGCACTCTTTCCAGCATGTAGGCCTTGATGGGGCTATGTGTGTGTATACAGATTTCGTGGATGCAGCAGGTTGACTAATAGCTCAGGGGGAGAGCCCAACACATTGACACACATGCATATGCTCAGAGGTGTGTTGTTTCAGGAAAAACAAACAGTTAAAGGTGTGGGAGAAACAGACAAGACTTTCAGACACACCCAGAGAAGGTGCAGGAGATGAAAAGGCCTGAAGAACTTTGCAGTATCGTCTTTAGGGAGCAAAAGTGTTATTAAAGGGGGAGACTTTGTGTGCAGTACAACGTGGCTGCTCATCAGGTTAAGGTCTCTAGACAAACTTTTGTCTCTGGGGAATGCTGTGAAATGAGTGCGACATCTTAGTGTCTGGTGAAAAGAGTTGGCTCACAGCAGTACACAGTGGGAGCAAGAGATAAATGTGTCAGATATCTGGGGAATTTGCTCCTGCCTTTTGGATTTGGGTCTTGCTTATGGTCACAATATATTATACACCACAGGCTGGAAACCAGAGTAAACATACGGGAGAAAGCTGTTAGGCTTTTGGTCCAGGGAGAGTATAGGTATTAATAAGAGGTGTGGTCATTAAAGTCCTGGAATTTTCTTGTGCACCTCTGTAATGGGTTATGTGCAGCTGCTGTTTTTCTTTTTTTTTCCTTCAGATTACTCTCTACACTCTGTTCTGAACAGTTTTCTCTCGTGTTTTTGTGATTGACACACGAGCGTGTCAAATCAACAGCTAAACACTTGAAGTCAAAGAGAGCCAAATCTGGGTAGTTGGGTGAGAGGTGAGGTTTCGGTGTGCTGTGTGACAGTTGTGAAACTATAACATGCACTACACTTCAGTTAGGGTTGTTTTTTTTTGTTTTTTTGTTTTTTTCCCGTATTACAGATGGGTTTTGATATTACAGAGACTCCTGGGGTAAAATGTACAGGACACTGCTTCATGATTTGCTGGTGGGGTGTAAATGACAGTCATGCTACTGGCTGAACTTCTGCTAATTCCTCCTCTCAAAACTGCTGTTTGGTTTGTATTCAAATACTTGTTTTCTTCATCACCACCACAGTCATGTGACACCCAGCCTCGTCTGACACAATAATTAATGTCAGCTCTCTGCAGAAGTTTGAGCTCTGCGATAAAGATACAAAGGAAGTGGTCAGAATTCTGTAGCGTAATTCTCAAATAGCAATATCTGGATGCAATCCAGATATTTATTTCACACTGTGGCTTAGCATGCCCATATGGAAAAGATCTATCTATCTATCTATCTATCTATCTATCTATCTATCTATCTATCTATCTATCTATCTATCTATCTATCTATCTATCTATCTATCTATCTATCTATCTATCTATCTATCTATCTATCTATCTATCTATCTATCTATCTATCTATCTATCTATCTATCTATCTATCTATCTATCTATCTATCTATCTATCTATCTATCTATCTATCTATCTATCTATCTATCTATCTATCTATCTATCTATCTATCTATCTATCTATCTATCTATCTATCTATCTATCTATCTATCTATCTATCTATCTATCTATCTATCTATCTATCTATCTATCTATCTATCTATCTATCTATCTATCTATCTATCTATCTATCTATCTATCTATCTATCTATCTATCTATCTATCTATCTATCTATCTATCTATCTATCTATCTATCTATCTATCTATCTATCTATCTATCTATCTATCTATCTATCTATCTATCTATCTATCTATCTATCTATCTATCTATCTATCTATCTATCTATCTATCTATCTATCTATCTATCTATCTATCTATCTATCTATCTATCTATCTATCTATCTATCTATCTATCTATCTATCTATCTATCTATCTATCTATCTATCTATCTATCTATCTATCTATCTATCTATCTATCTATCTATCTATCTATCTATCTATCTATCTATCTATCTATCTATCTATCTATCTATCTATCTATCTATCTATCTATCTATCTATCTATCTATCTATCTATCTATCTATCTATCTATCTATCTATCTATCTATCTATCTATCTATCTATCTATCTATCTATCTATCTATCTATCTATCTATCTATCTATCTATCTATCTATCTATCTATCTATCTATCTATCTATCTATCTATCTATCTATCTATCTATCTATCTATCTATCTATCTATCTATCTATCTATCTATCTATCTATCTATCTATCTATCTATCTATCTATCTATCTATCTATCTATCTATCTATCTATCTATCTATCTATCTATCTATCTATCTATCTATCTATCTATCTATCTATCTATCTATCTATCTATCTATCTATCTATCTATCTATCTATCTATCTATCTATCTATCTATCTATCTATCTATCTATCTATCTATCTATCTATCTATCTATCTATCTATCTATCTATCTATCTATCTATCTATCTATCTATCTATCTATCTATCTATCTATCTATCTATCTATCTATCTATCTATCTATCTATCTATCTATCTATCTATCTATCTATCTATCTATCTATCTATCTATCTATCTATCTATCTATCTATCTATCTATCTATCTATCTATCTATCTATCTATCTATCTATCTATCTATCTATCTATCTATCTATCTATCTATCTATCTATCTATCTATCTATCTATCTATCTATCTATCTATCTATCTATCTATCTATCTATCTATCTATCTATCTATCTATCTATCTATCTATCTATCTATCTATCTATCTATCTATCTATCTATCTATCTATCTATCTATCTATCTATCTATCTATCTATCTATCTATCTATCTATCTATCTATCTATCTATCTATCTATCTATCTATCTATCTATCTATCTATCTATCTATCTATCTATCTATCTATCTATCTATCTATCTATCTATCTATCTATCTATCTATCTATCTATCTATCTATCTATCTATCTATCTATCTATCTATCTATCTATCTATCTATCTATCTATCTATCTATCTATCTATCTATCTATCTATCTATCTATCTATCTATCTATCTATCTATCTATCTATCTATCTATCTATCTATCTATCTATCTATCTATCTATCTATCTATCTATCTATCTATCTATCTATCTATCTATCTATCTATCTATCTATCTATCTATCTATCTATCTATCTATCTATCTATCTATCTATCTATCTATCTATCTATCTATCTATCTATCTATCTATCTATCTATCTATCTATCTATCTATCTATCTATCTATCTATCTATCTATCTATCTATCTATCTATCTATCTATCTATCTATCTATCTATCTATCTATCTATCTATCTATCTATCTATCTATCTATCTATCTATCTATCTATCTATCTATCTATCTATCTATCTATCTATCTATCTATCTATCTATCTATCTATCTATCTATCTATCTATCTATCTATCTATCTATCTATCTATCTATCTATCTATCTATCTATCTATCTATCTATCTATCTATCTATCTATCTATCTATCTATCTATCTATCTATCTATCTATCTATCTATCTATCTATCTATCTATCTATCTATCTATCTATCTATCTATCTATCTATCTATCTATCTATCTATCTATCTATCTATCTATCTATCTATCTATCTATCTATCTATCTATCTATCTATCTATCTATCTATCTATCTATCTATCTATCTATCTATCTATCTATCTATCTATCTATCTATCTATCTATCTATCTATCTATCTATCTATCTATCTATCTATCTATCTATCTATCTATCTATCTATCTATCTATCTATCTATCTATCTATCTATCTATCTATCTATCTATCTATCTATCTATCTATCTATCTATCTATCTATCTATCTATCTATCTATCTATCTATCTATCTATCTATCTATCTATCTATCTATCTATCTATCTATCTATCTATCTATCTATCTATCTATCTATCTATCTATCTATCTATCTATCTATCTATCTATCTATCTATCTATCTATCTATCTATCTATCTATCTATCTATCTATCTATCTATCTATCTATCTATCTATCTATCTATCTATCTATCTATCTATCTATCTATCTATCTATCTATCTATCTATCTATCTATCTATCTATCTATCTATCTATCTATCTATCTATCTATCTATCTATCTATCTATCTATCTATCTATCTATCTATCTATCTATCTATCTATCTATCTATCTATCTATCTATCTATCTATCTATCTATCTATCTATCTATCTATCTATCTATCTATCTATCTATCTATCTATCTATCTATCTATCTATCTATCTATCTATCTATCTATCTATCTATCTATCTATCTATCTATCTATCTATCTATCTATCTATCTATCTATCTATCTATCTATCTATCTATCTATCTATCTATCTATCTATCTATCTATCTATCTATCTATCTATCTATCTATCTATCTATCTATCTATCTATCTATCTATCTATCTATCTATCTATCTATCTATCTATCTATCTATAAAATTTATATAATGAAACTTGTATGTTTTGGATACTTACTAAAACAATGTATGAAAGTAATGAGAAAGTGGCCACTTTCATGAGTAATCACATATAAGTTTTTACTATCTCTTTTCCATATGGGTGCTCACACAAACAGCATGCTCACACAAAGAGAATACCAATGTAAAAATAACATTATTTGGGGGGGCAGCATGTATATTTGATATTGGTTTGATTGGCTTGATCGGCATCTCTTAAAAAGTGACGTAGCTCTAGTAAAATAGATTTGAATGTTAGTAAAGCTGAAATCTAATTAATAATAATACATTATTTATAGGCGCCTTTCAGACCCTCAAGGTCACCTTACAGTAGCACGTAAACAATACCATAAAAAACATTAAATTTAGACATAAACGGTCATAAAAGTATAAAAGCAAATATAAAAACTGAGCAAGGTAAAAATGGCCTAATCAGGTGTATGCAATTCTAAACAGATGGGTTTTGAGTTAGTGATTTAAAAGTGGTGAGACAGTGTGTGGTCCGTAGAGCAAGTGGAAGTGCATTCCAAAGTCTCGGGGCAGAACAACTAAAGGGTCTGAGTCCCGTGGTAGTCAGGCGAGCAGGTGGAACTGACAGAAGGGAAGCTGAAGAAGAGCGGAGTGTATGAAGGGGCGAGTATGTATGGAGAAGATTGGATAGATATGGAGGATCAAAGTTATGAAGCGCTTTGAAAGTGAGAAGCAGGATCTTGAAATTGACATGGAGGTGAATTGGAAGCCAATGGAGCTGTTTAAGAACAGGTGTTATATGTTCAGTGGATCTAGTTCTGGAAATAATACGAGCAGCTGTATTTTGAACCAACTGCAGTTTATGGAGGGATTTATGAGGTAAACCATAGAGAAGAGAATTACATTAATCTAGACGAGATGTGACAAGAGCATTGACAAGTATGGCGGTACTGTGTGGTGTGAGTGAGGGACGAAGACGGTTAATATTATGGAGATGAAAGTAGGAAGACAGAGTGATATTATTTATGTGCTGTGAAGGACAGAGTGCTATCGAGAATGACACCAAGACTCTTAACCTGAGGGGAGGGTGTGACAACAGAGTTAAATGGTAAATGGCCTGTATTTATATAGCGCTTTACTAGTCCTTAAGAACCCCAAAGCGCTTTACATATCCAGTCATCCACCCATTCACACACACATTCACACACTGGTGATGACAAGCTACATTGTAGCCACAGCCACCCTGGGGCGCACTGACAGAGGCGAGGCTGCCGGACACTGGCGCCACCGGGCCCTCTGACCACCACCACTTCACCAGTAGGCAACGGGTGAAGTGTCTTGCTCAAGGACACAACGACCGAGACTGTCCAAGCCGGGGCTCGAACCGGTTACAAGGCGAACTCCCAACTCTTGAGCCACGATCGCCCACAAAACTGAGTTATCAATGGATAACGAAAGACTGGTTGGAACTGTAGTCAGTTTTGATCTGGTGCCTATTAAAATTAATTCTGCCATTAAGTTTAAGAAAGTTGGGAGTAAACCAGACCTTGATTTCACTTAAACAGTCAGAAATGGATGTGGGTGGGAGAGTAGCTGTGGGTTTGGAGGATAGGTAGAGCTGAGTGTCATCTACATAGCAGTGAAACTGGATGTTATGCTTCCTAAAAATATTACTTAGGGGTAGGAGATAGATGATAAAAAGTAAAGGACCCAGAGATAAGAAGTAAACCATGCGAGTACTGTACCATTGATGCCAATAGATGCTAATCTGTGAAGGAGGATGCGGTGGGAGATAGTATCGAAAGCTGCTGTAAGGTCAAGGAGAATGAGGATGGATATAAGTCCAGAATCAGCTGCAACCAAAAGATCATTGGTGATTTTTACTAGGGCTGTTTCTGTACTGTGACATGAACGGAAGCCGGACTGAAACTGTTATTTCCAATGAGATGATGATGATGAACCTGTGCAGCCACTATCTCTTCAAGAATTTTTTGCTAGGAAAGGGAGATTTGAAATTGGCCTGAAATTATTTAGATTGGAGGGATCTGAACCGTTCTTTTTCAGTATTGGAGTTGTTATTGCAGTTTTAAGAGAAGAAGGAACAGAACCAGATATGAGAGAGGAGTGTACGATATTAGCAATCAGTGGGGCAAGATTTGTCGGTAGTGGATCAAGTTTACATGATGATGACTTTAAGTTAGTAATTATGGAAGATAGCTGAGTTATTGTGGGAAGTTCCAAATGGGATAGAGAGGATCACAGCTGAGAAGGACAAAAAAAAATGCAGATAGAACAATTGACCATTTCACAGGACGAGGGCAGTTGTTGATGAAGATTCTCAATCTTGGTGTGTTTAAAAAAAAAAAAAAAAAAAAAAGTCCATAAATTTGTTGCAAACTGTGGCAGAGTGTGTATGTATGGCAAAGGTATCTGGGGGTTTAACAATATTATGCAATGTAGAAAACAAAGTGCGAGTGTTTCCTTCAGCAGATTCAATAACACAGGTGTAGTAAGCAGATTTAGCATGATGAATAGCTTCTTTATAGTGTTGTATATGACTGAGATACATGTCCTTGTGAATAGTAAGTCCTGTTTTCCTGGAGAGACGTTCTAGGCAGCGTCCAGTAGCTTTAAGTTGGCGAAGTTCAGATGAGTACCATGGTGCAGAGCGAGAGAAAGAAACAGTTTGAGTTTTTTGGGGAGCCAAGGTATCTAAGAGGTTGATAAGTTCATTGTTATAGTGAGATACCAGGTCGTCTATGGAAGCTGAGGCATCAATGGTAGGTAAGTTATTAATGCCATGGGAAAGAGCTGATAGATCAATGCCCCTACTATTTCTAAAAGTAATTGAGCGGTTTAGTTTATTTTTGTATAGTGGGAGACTAGCATTGAATAAAACTAATTTATGGTCTGAAAAAGGCATGTCCAAAACAGCACAATTCTTAGGGGTGACACCAATACAGCAAACAAGATCCAAAATGTGTCCTTTGGAGTGTGTGGGAACGTCCATATATTGGTGTAAGCCAAAATTGTCCAGACAAGATATAAAATCTCTTGTGGCTGAATTTGATGTGTTGTCCATGTGGATGTTAAAATCGCGCAGCAGTAGTATATTTGGAGATAAAAGTAGGGTTTCAGCGAGAAAGTTAGAAAAATCAGTTAAAAAGTCAGAGTTGATTTTAGGTGGATGGTAAACGGCAACTGATACTGTGGGGGTTGGTCCATTAATTTGAATCAGCATGGATTCAAACGAGGAGTAGGCAGGAGCAGAAAGAGGATACCTTATACTTGCTGTTGTACAGGATCGCAAGGCCACGCCCATGTCCCGACACACGGGGCTGGCAGGTGTAAACAAATCCAAAAAAATTAAAAAATTAAAGGGTTTATATATGACTACAAATAGGGCTGTTCGATATAACGATATATATCGGATGACTATTTAAAAACGCCTATCGTTTCATTTTACGCTATCGTTTGTTTCGTGGTGTTGCAAAATAAACTCTTTATGGCAATTTTTTTTTTTTTTTTCACCGTTTTGATGGTCACTGTAGTGGCTAGATTCATTTCTTAAAGTTCTCTCTTTCTCTTATATTTAATATAACCACACTAGGGACGGACAAGCGCCTGTTTTTATGCGTTGTGGTTAGCAACAACGACTGTAGCAACAACGACTGTAACACCATCGCGTGTCCGCTTGTTTATGTTCCACATAAACCTTTCACAATAAAGCTCAAGATCCTGTTGAGACTTTTCAAAATAAACTGAATCACGCGAAAGAGCAGATTATTTACGGATGAAAATTAAAAAAGAGCTGCCAGGTGCTAAAAAATAAACCTTAGACTCAAACGTTAGAACGGGCTTTTCCCCGCAGCACGCCATGTAATAAATACTCACAAAGAAAACAGTGGCCATTACAACTTATGTCTAAAAATGTATAGTTTCATGCATCGGTTAAAACACTGGACTCCAGCTACATGACGCGCAGCTGGAAACACTTCCTGCAAGACGATCTGCCTGAGATTCACAGAATTTACAGAAAATGTTACATTTTTGTGATTTATATCGTTATCAGGACGATACAATTTTTATATCGGGATATGAGATTTTGGTCATATCGCACAGCCCTAACTACAAATAATCCGAACAGGTGATTGGTGTGTATCTAACCAGGTTATGTCGCCGAATGAATGAGGACAGGAGAATGAATTACACATGCGTACGTGACAATTGAGCAAAAAAGATCTGCAAGGGAATAAATATTTGAATGGAGTACAGAAAGTCTGAGAGCCTCACAGTGTTCTGATCCATTACCAGTAAACTGTCACCTGATATTGAAATTTAGTTGAATGGAAACACTTCCTCTATAGATTGATGCAAACAGACACAAATGTTTTGCTGCTTCCATGACTAATGCAGCTGAGGGAGTCGAATACCTTCAATAGCATTAATTGTAATTTTATGATCAAGGGCCTTCAGATTCGGTCTGCTCGTTGCTTATGTTGTTTCATGGTCAAAGTGCATAAAGAGCATAGCAGCATAGTGAAGGAGGTTGCATTGTGTTTGTATGACACTCACTACTTAACATGTGTCATTGTGGGGAATATGACACTATATGGACAAGCTGGCTAGCTACAAAGAGCCTTTGATTCTTGCACAGACAAAAATTCACAACAGCCAGAGAGATGGAGAGGGTGGAATCTTGAGCCCTGGTCAATCAGGTTTGACTGGTTCTTTTAGTGATCTTGTAATCAATGCACGCACACACATACAGTTATGCGTCATCGCCCTCACCCACCCTCCATTCCACCATCTTTTTCTCCCCCCTCCCACCTCATGCAGGATATTTGCCCCTCTGTGCAGAAGGTCTGCCTTTCTAGATTCCTCCATAGTTGCAGCTGATTTGGCATTAAACAAATAGATACAGGAACAGTACAACCCTGTGTATTCATTGTACACCTGAAATGTTGTTTACATTGACACATTCTGAAAGAAGGTGATGACAGGGACTTCTTTTTATTTATTTATTTTCTTCTTAGGTCTTCCTGTCAAAGAAATCATGGCGATAGCAGTGTAGTCAGTAGTCGGCAGCGTTAGTGCTCCTATTTGCATGTCTTTATTCACTTTTTTCCTAACCAGGTAAAACCCTTATCACAAAGATGTTGTAGTAGTTTTTTGAGGTTTTGCTCAAACGGCACTGGATAAATGAACATTTTATTTTATTTGGGGGGGGGGGGGATTCTTTTTAAAAATCCAACTTGTATGCACAAGTTTTTATTTCAGCTTAATGTGTGTGCCTGTCACGCTTTCTGCCATTTACAGCTTCTCTCCCCTCCTCTGCTCTCCGTTTCACCGGTCCTGCACCTTCTAAATATACAAGAGAATTCTTTAATCCACTCGGCAACAACTAGTTATATGATTGTATCTGAACTGGAAACTTTATGGGAAATGTTAAACGTAACGTGCCGGTAAATCAGAACTGAGGACCTGTTTCCTTTCACCTGTATTTCGGCTTTCCTAAATGAACTAAACATGGAACAGCAGGGAATTTAATCAAATGGATTGACCCATAATTAGGGAGGCAGAGCAGATCCACAACCAAAATCAGTATCTGAGCTACAGACTTTGGATTAAAGATGCATTGAGTCGGAAGAGTTCTGACCTACACCTGAGGACAAAGGGTTTGGCCACACTTATCCTAATCCTGGTGTGTGTTTGGCTAATTTGGGAGCGGTGAAATGTTTCATCAGTGCATAATGCATGTTGAGTAATATAAATAATGGGTGCAGGTGCAGCTGTTTCTATATTCATGGAAGAGGAGAGGTGACTGTGCGTGTCTCTCTGCATCTAGCTATCTGTGTGTGTGTGTGTGTGTGTGTGTGTGTGTGTGTGTGTGTGTGTGTGTGTGTGTGTGTGTGTGTGTGTGTGTGTGTGTGTGTGTGTGTGTGTGTGTGTGTGTGTGTGTGTGTGTGTGTGTTCAACCTTCACAGAAACTCATGTGATCTTCCGGCTGACACTGATGTCATTTTTATCAAATCTAAAAAAGCAGGAACAGGCCTGGGCTTATGAATGAGCAATAGGCTAATAACATATATTTTAACTGGTTGTGGTGTACTTTATTCTCCCCCACCCTCACACGCCACACACACAGAGCCAGTATGTGAGACTTTGAGATGTTTTAATGCAGAATATATCATCAATATTTGGTCATCACCATTGGCCTCACTGTTAAGACAAAACACTGACATATGTATTTATTGGTCACAGGTTTTATACCGTGTCCCTGATTAAAATCTGAAGCATAGATGAGCTCCATCGTTCCTATTGGATTATCAAGTAAATAATTTACTTGAGGTTTTCTGTAAAATGTGTGAGTGATTGCAGATAAGTGATCATCAGGATTCAGAGCTCACGGCCTTTTCAGTGTTATCAAACCCTCTGCTGAACTTCAGCCTTTACACGTGTATTCTACTAGGCAACGGCACCTGACACGCCCTCACATACATGTTCAAACACACGCCCACACAATGGTCACAAAGCTCTTGCACAGGTACAGTTTTTCAGAATAAACTGCTCGCTTATCAGGTTCCGCTTCAGGTTTTCCCAGGCTGCCCTCAGACTTTTAGTCCCCATACTGGACATAAAGTTGGGGTGTGTTGTTCGTGAGATATGTGGGGCACACAGTGTTTTTTACATACCCTTTAATTCCATGACAATAATTCTCACTTTTATTTTTTGCGTGCTTTGTTCTGACTTGCCTGACGTGAATCGTAAATGGTACAAGAAAGTTTGTTTTCTGTGCACAGGTTTAGAGTGGCTGATGTGGAATCAGGAAGGGTCATAAAATTTAAGAAGATATAAACAATAATAAATGTTTAATCTAAATGTTTTATTTTTTGATGGCAGAGGTTTTCTATGGCCCTGCTTAATCTTTATACTATCTTTCTGGATGTAATAAACCCCATCAGCCTCCCCAATTGCGCTGACTCGCCCTCCTCCTTCTGCTTTGTAACTAGAGACCAGTGGTTATAAAAGCTGTCCTGTGGATCTGCTGCCTTAAACGGGGCCTATCCTTTGTTATATATGTATATACTGTTACAGTGGCACAGCCTCATACTGAAAATGGTAAAAAATTCAGATTGTGAGGTCAGCATATGTTCTCAGGCTTCAGAGTGCTCGAAAAACCCTGTTATAAGGTTTGTTTGTTCTGTTGGCTCTATATGATGTCATTGATTTCTGGTTGTTAGCACAGAAGCTCCACCCACTTGTTGTTCCGTTTGCAAAGGGGAGCCGATCTGAAGAAAATTATTCACACTCATACAGAGCCAAGAGTTAAACTGTCTGAAATCAGGCTTGTAAAGGAGGATTTATTTGCACATATGCTAATCTTGTTATCTTTGGCCCTGTTTTAATGTGTGCGTCCATTATTGTAACATAAGGGGAGATATAATAAGCCTTTGTGCCCCTCGCAGCCCTCAAAATGTTTAATTCCCTCTCACCACATTCATTTAACTCATCCACCCACCCATCCTTTCTCCTCCTCCCTCTCTCCCCATGGCCCCTGACTATAGTTTCAGTGTTGTGTTGGTACCAGGCCACATTTACACCCCACTCTAAACATCTCCTTTGTTTGTTTTTTTTGGTCTGTCATTCTTGCAGATTTCTCCTCCTCCTGTTGGGACAGAGCGCTGCTTATGTGTTACTCCTCTATCTCATTCCCTCCATTAAATAAGATTATTCAATCTTTGAGTTTTCTTTCTGAAGTGTTGAACCATTCTCATCTTATCATGAGAGGCTAGTCTGAGCTTATGATCTCCATGAGCTTTGGCTTGAAGTTTGGGGGTTGGGGTTTAAAAAAAGGCCTCAAAGGATTTCTGGTGGTTTAGAATATATGTTGTGAGTATATGTAAGCTTGCTGTATGCCCATTGTATAAGACAGAACAGTAATGCCAGGTCTTAAGTGTCCTGCTTCTTTATAATGCAGTCAATAGGTGTCATTCTTGATGTTCTAATGGGTGAAAGTCATATCAACATTGCAGGCATACTACCCATTGTCTCTCTTAAGGCCTGTGGTGTGTACATAGGCACTCCTCCATAGATACAACTGAAGATGGACAATCAGTTACTGACCTCCCTGAAATGTATGAAAGCGAGTAAACAAACAAAACAAACTTATAAACATCGGTGCCAAGGTTGCACATCTAATCTTGGACACTTTTAAACCCGACCCTTCCTGGCCGCCAGAGATTCTACGCGGCGCGGAGAACAACAAAGTACGGGCCGCTCATCCGAGGCGCAGAACAAAGAAGCGCCGGGGGAAACGCGCTGGTATTAGGAACAGACTGAGACAGCAGGCGCATCGCGCACCACTGCCCAGTGTCCTACTGGCCAATGTACAATCCATGGAGAACAAGCTCGACGACCTAAGAGCAAGGGTCACCTTCCAACGTGACATGAGGGACTGCAACATTCTGTGCTTCACGGAGACATGGCTGACCCCCACCGTGCCGGACCAGGCCGTAACTCCGTCGGATTCATTCTTTGTGCTCCGCGCGGACAGAACGGCAGAGTCGAACAAAACCAAAGGTGGGGGAGTGTGTTTCATGGTAAACAGAAAGTGGTGTGATGCCAGGAGCATTTCTACTCTCTCCAGCGGCTGCTCGCCACATCTGGAGTTCCTGAGCATTAAGTGCCGCCCTTTCTATCTGCCCCGTGAGTTCACCTTGGTCATCGCCACGGCGGTCTACATCCCACCCCAAGCGGACACAGGTATGGCTTTGTCCGAATTACATGATGTGCTGAGCTCGCTTCAAAACAAGGACCCGGGCGCAGCCCTCATTGTAGCAGGAGACTTTAACAAAGCGAACCTCAGACAAGTCATGCCAAACTTTTACCAGCATGTCTCGTGTCCAACGAGAGGGGATCGAATTTTGGATCACTGCTACACGCCATACAAGCAGGGCTACAAAGCTGTCTCACACCCGGCTTTTGGGAAGTCTGACCACAACGCCATCTTCCTCATCCCCCAGTATAAACAAAGCATACGGAGGGAAGAAGTAACCACGAGGGAGGTAAAACGGTGGACTGCCCAATCAGAAGCTACGCTACAGGACGCACTCAACTACGTCGACTGGGACATGTTCAGAGCATGCGCAGTCGACATCAACGAGTTTACGGAAGTAGCAGTATGCTTCGTCAATATGCTAGCGGAGGAGATTATCCCCACTGCGAGAGTCACCACATTCCCAAACCAGAAACCGTGGATGGACAGATCGATCCGCACTGCAGTAAACGCCAGGACCGCCTCCTACAACGCGGGTCTCGCCACTGGCGATATGAGCGCCTACAAAGCGGCCTCATACGGCGCGCGGCGCGCGGTGAGAGATGCCAAATGCCGGTACCGGGAACGTGTGGAGTCCCATTTCCACCAGGGCGACACACGGAGTATGTGGCACGGACTACGCACCATTACGGACTACAAAGCCAGGGACACTGCGCTGATCAACGCTGACTCTGCATTCACCAACGAGCTGAATCAGTTCTACGCCCGTTTCGAGGTTAGCCAGGCGGCTAATGCTATCTACCGCCTGACTACCGAGGACAGTGACGTCATCAGCGAGAGACCGGTGACCAGCATCGCGGAGCATGACGTCCGAGCGGCACTGAGGAGAGTGAACACAAGGAAAGCGGCGGGGCCAGACGGCATCACCGGACGTCTGCTGCGCTGCTGTGCTGACCAGCTAGCAGGTGTGTTCACTTACATCTTCAACGAGTCTCTGGCGAAGTCTGTGGTCCCCACATGCTTCAAAAGATCCACCATCATCCCTGTGCCCAAGAACCGCAAACCCTCATCCCTGAACGATTACCGGCCAGTTGCACTGACCTCGGTAGTAATGAAGGTGTTTGAGAGGCTGCTGAAGAACATCATCTCCTCCTCCATCCCAGACACCACAGATCCGCTGCAGTTCGCCTACAGATCCAACAGATCCACAGAGGATGCCATCGCCCACGTCCTACACACCACTCTCAGCCATGTGGACAAACAGGGTAACTATGTGCGAATGCTGTTTGTTGATTACAGTTCAGCGTTTAACACAATAGTGCCCTGCAGACTGTTCACAAAGCTGAGGGATCTGGGACTTACAGTTTTTTCTGATTGCTTAAGCACATTTTTTGTAACCATTGGCTAATTTTGCAAAACTCTTCACACAAATAAGAAAACCTGTCACCCAATCATCAAAACATTGTAGTTCTCTTGCAAAAGCAAACACAGCTAGATTAACTCTTCACACCTTCGTAAAAATGGTGTTTCCGTATCAAACAGTACACACAAGCCATCATCTCCTAAGCACACAATGCGCCAACTGCACACTGATGGTATGAATACAAAACACATCTGGCTTTTGCTTTCTCTGTGCACAAGGTAGGCTATGTCAGTGTGAGCTCATACTTCTGTCATAGATCCATAAGCATAGAGGGATCCAAACTTCAAGTACTGGTGTACTTGAAACACATCAAAACAAACACAAGTGTTTATTTCCAAGTATAGGATTATTTGCAATCGCCATAATGACTATATCGGTTACTTGGTCTGCAGTGAACAATGCTTCCTCTGCCCCCAGCATCTGGTCATCTAGCAATTCTGTAAAGTAACAATTTCAGTATTTTTACATCAGTGGTATTGGTGTGTTTCTCATTGGCATATGGCAGTGCTACAAATCTTTGTGCGAAGTGACTGTACTAACCGATTCTCATTTCAAGATGTCCTTATGGTACTTGCTACAGTGTAGCGGCTCGAGTTAGGCTGGACCCGTTGGCCAGCTACCCTCAGGGTCATTCCACGGTTGATTACATGGTCCACTATTGTAGCTCTGATGTCATCAGCAATTCTATTTCTTACTCTTCCTACCCTTCCTCTCCCCCCTCCTCGTCTTCCTCTTGCTCCTCCTTGTCCTTGTCGTCCTCTTCATCCTACTTCTTCACCTCCACGTCCTCTTCCTCGGCCTCCTCTACTTCTCACTCTTTCTGCTCCCTCCATTGTACTCCGCACACACAGCTTACCTGTATTATAGTGCTTAGCCTGATTGCAAAGTGAACTAATTATCTAAAAAAGTTTTCACATGTGAAAGTGTGCCAGACAGTTGGCAAATTAGTGTTAATGATAGCCATACATGTGTATACTTTTGCTAGGAGTGTGTTGGAAATTTGGTAATTGAGTGTTGTGCAGTGAATTGTGCCTACAGTTTTGCAAAGTGTGTGTTACAAAATTGCAAACTGAGTGCAAAGCAGTTTTTGTGCTTTTAGTTTTGCAAACTCAGTGAGTGGTTTTGCTATAAGTCTGAATAGTTTTAGAGATTGTGCTACAGGAATCACAGTTAGGGTTTAAGCAATCAGAAAAAACTGTAACAGCCGTCTGTGTGCATGGGTGTTGGACTTCCTCACTGGCAGAACTCAGGTGGTGAGGGTGGGCAGGTGCTTCTCCAACAGCATCACCATCAATACAGGAGCACCTCAGGGATGTGTCCTCTCGCCACTGCTCTACTCCCTCTACACTTCAGACTGTGTGGCCACCCATGGCTCCAACACCATTGTGAAGTTTGCTGACGACACAGTGGTGTTGGGTGCCATCTCCAACAACGATGAGACGGCCTACATGGATGAAGTGAAGAATCTGGCATCGTGGTGCCAGGACAACCACCTCCAGCTGAACGTCGGCAAGACCAAGGAGCTGGTGGTGGATTTCAGAAGGGGTCAGCACAGAGACTACAAGCCCATTATCATCAATGGAGCTCCAGTGGAGAGGGTGCAGTCCTTCAAGTATCTTGGTGTCCACATCTCCTCAGACCTGACATGGGCTGCCCACATTCAGGTCCAGACCAAAAAGGCTAGGCAGCGCCTGTATCACCTACGACAACTGAGGAAGTTCAGGGTCTCCCCAAAGATCCTCAGGATTTTCTATACAGGCGCTGTGGAGAGCATCCTCACACAGAACATGACATCGTGGTTTGGGAACAGCTGTGTGAAGGACCAAAAAGCTCTCCAGAGAGTGATCCATACAGCAGAACGCTGCTGCAGGATTGCTCTCCCCCCGCTTCAGGACACCTACACCAGGAGATGCCGGACTAGAGCAGCGCAGATACTGAAGGACCCGTCCCATCCTGGCAACAAACTGTTCCAACTTCTGCAATCTGGTAGAAGGTTCCGCATCTTCCGGGCAAGGACAGAGAGACTCAAGAGGAGCTTCTATCCCCAAGCCATCCGTGCCCTAAACACACACACCCGCCCTCTCACATCATCTATAATTGACTGAGACAGGACTCTTCCAGACACTAAACCAACGCACAATGTACATTTCAATTCCTTTAATTTTAAATATGTTTATATTGTCTATCCTGTAAAATAGTCAGATGTCTATTCATATTAATGTACAGAATTCACCTGCTTGCTGCTACTACTGCACATTCACCCAGTGTGTGTGTGTGTGTGTGTGTGTGTGTGTGTGTGTGTGTATACTTCCTCTACACCCCCCCCCCCCCAATTTTTTTGCACATGTCGAGGAGCGTGTCAGGCTACATTTCACTGTGTGTTATACTTGTATAACTATGCATGTGACAAATAAAGAACCTTGAACCTTGAGTGGAGGAGAAAAGGCACTGGGGTTGAAGTGTTAATCAGGAGATTAGCGCAGCTTTGTTGCTTAGTCCCAACCCTCTTTGAACCTTTACCTGAGTAAAACTAATTTGCATTACATACATTTGATTCCTATAGTTAAGCCACAAGTATTTTAACCAAAGTGGAAAATCAGTACAGTTTGAGTACAAAGCAAAGAGGAACTCTGAGTTGGCTTGTGACTGCTGTTCCTCTTTGGTTAAACAGCGATCAGCTTCACCACACTCTCATGATGGGGTTTAGAGCTTCTGATGTGACTGTATCTGTCCTCATGCAATGAGTAGAATTCCTAATACTGCCTTGCTCCTTTTAGGGGTGGACACTGGGAATCATCTCCCTCTAGCAACTCTATATTTAAAAATTGTTTTGGTTTTGGGCAGTCTTAGTGCTGGTATGTGAGGTTAACTTTTGGCTGTAGTGCCAAGTTATCGACTAATGCTAGAAAGCTTGGTTAGCAACGCACAGATGCACATAACTGCTAATTAGTGCTAAGTAACAGAGTGTGTAACTATAGTATGTTATTAATCTTTGAGTCTGTGTCACACAGAGCCATATTATTTCTATAATTCTACTAAAAACCCAAAACACTGTGGATACGTCCAGCTCGCTGAGACCAAATGGGGAAAGTCAAAGAAAACAGTCTCTTAAATATACATAGCGATGTTTAGTTGAAAATTTCATTTCACAGTTTACTGTGAACCAACCAATATTTAGATATACTGGTTTTACAGCATCCATGGTATGAACATTGGTCTACAAGTATGCTCAAGTATGTAATTTCCTCCTTCACTTCCTGGTGGAACTTAATGTTAATTTTGCCTTGAAATCATCACCCACCAACACTAAATGGCTCAATTTTTTTTTTTTACTTAATGTATTCTTGTCTTTGGATGGGGTTTTGACTTAAACTAAGTAAACAGATTTCTTTGTGGATGCAGATGTCGTTAACATTTTTAAGGTTTTGTGTACCATAAAATTACTACCCCTCAGTGCTTGTTAGAAATTGTTATGAATACAATAAAACTACAAGCAGATTCATTAATCATGGATGAAAAATGAGAGAACAAAACTGGATTGTATGAAGTTATAGTTTTGGTATTTGTTCAAGTCCTAATGTGTGAAAGTTTGGGTTATTAGAGTTGATGCATGTCTCTTTTTCGGTGCTCTGTTTAAAATTTATGTGATTAACAAATGTCTAGATATTAGGGATGTCTTTCCTTAAGTGGAAAAGTAGAACCACAAAGAGACGCCACATCTCTTCATAGTTTTCAGTTGCATTCCGAAAGACTGTTGTGGTTTCACTGTGTTGTTTCAGACTAATTTAAAGTAGGTCGCTTGCAGCCTAGATGGGGGTTTTGTTTATTTGTTTCAGGTAAATGGCACACATGTTTTATTTGCTTGAGGGAAACCATATTTGCTTGCTCAATGGCAACAGGACCTGTGATCTTTTTTTTTTTTTTTTAGTCTGCCACGAGAAATAAGGCGATTGATATCAAATACACAACAAAGGAAATTGCGCAGTCTGCACTGAGAGTACTTATCATTTAAGTGTGTACACGTATCAAGTGTGAGGGGCATTCTTGTCAATGTTAAAAGAATAATGTAAAATTCACTTTGTTTTTCTGTCTAAAAGATACAGTTTAAAGGTGAGGTCATTTAGCTATAAATAATAGTGACCACTCTGTTAATTGCTGAATTGCTGCCTGTCTTGGTTATTCCAAGTCAGGTGTGCAAACAAAGCGAAACTTTGGCGACTTGTTAGATGAACAGCCTGAGGGACACCTTGTAACTATGGCGCTGTGGCTTTAAATTTCCCTAATAGCTATTGTTTTTGTTTTGTATTACTATGCAAAACCTCAAAGGCTCACCTTGGCACACTCTTACTGTCGCTGCTCTTTCCTGTGTCACAGAAATGTCCTTTGTTGGCTACCAAGCTGCCATGTGACGCCTCTCAAAGGTGAATGTTAAAGCCGTTGATGGCTTCGCACATTTTGCTTTTGCTATCATAAAAGGTAATCATTACAGTTGGTTTAGTGAAGTTTTATCCTCATTTACACCTTCAGTGCTTAAAGATTACTGGTGAATAACTCCAGGAAAAGTCATCAGACTATCCATGTTATTGATTTGATGTTTCATGGTTAAACAAGACAAATTTCATGTCTTGACTTCATTTGCGTCTTAAGACTGAACACTGTTGTTCTGATCTAAATTGAATTCTTATTTAACAGTAGCAATGATAAGTATAACTGAACTAAATAGCAGTTATTTACTAGTATAGGGTTGTGTGTTTCACCTTACAAAAGAGGGGGGGAAAAAAAAACCAAGTGTTCCGAGTATGTAACTGTCAGAACTGCCGAGTACTACACCTTTCTTTCACATCCTAAGTAATTTAGTGTCAAACAGGACAAAAGAACTTGAGACTTTCCACATTATTCTTAAATTTGGTTTGGTACATGCCCATTGCACAAATTTGACCGCTTTAGTTTGACTGTTTTGTATCACGCTTGTCCTGTTCATCTAGCCTGTTGATGCTGTTCCATTTTATTGCCAAGAAGAAGAAGCAAACAGACACAACATGAATGTAATGTTGTTTGTTGATGACGTGAATAGCAAGTCTGTCATCCACTCACTTTGTTTGCAAGTTTGAGATTAGCATGTACTTTATGCTGGCAGCAGGAAGTTTGATGTTATCTCTTGTTTAGCAGCTGGTTTTGAGCTATTAAACAAACATGAAATGCTGTTATTTTATTCCATAACTTCTCATATCGATTGATCAGATGTTTTGTAAACAGCTTAAATTACACTTTTGTAAGAGTAAAGATTACTGTTATTTATATATATATATATATATATATGTATGTGTGTGTGTGTGTGTGTGTGTGTGTGTGTGTGTGTGTATATATACATACATACGTACATACATACGTGTGTGTGTACACACACATGTAATTTATTAATTAGGGGTGCAACAACACTCGTATCGATATTGAACCGTTCGATACAGTGCTTTCGGTTCGGTACGCATATGTATTGAACAATACAAAATTTTCTGTTGAGCGCTCAGTGGATCTTCGTTCGACTACTCCGCCTAGGCTGCACTGTCAAGCGCAGATCCACTGAGCTAGCAAGACAGAAGCTAAGCTCGTTGCAACATGGCTACTGCCTCAACGCTACCCGAAACTGAAGCTGTGTCCCAAAACGTCGGCTGCATCCTTTGGAGGACCCGGCCTTCGCGGTCTACGTGGGCCGGGGTCCTTCACAGACATGGACAAAAGTAAAACAGTATCTCGGATGTACCACGCAATGCTCAATTGGTGGGAATTAGTGCAGTTAGCTTCTTAACGTGTTGACGCCGTCCAGCCCCACGCACGGGGCGATCCGCGGTAACTCGTTAACGGAGATTTGCCGCATTATGGCGTTAATGTCATTTTAACGAGATTAACGCTGACAGCACTAGTGGGAACACAATGAATATGACTGCACATTAACACCGACATCATCCTAGTGCAAGACAAGTGGAAGCAGACAAAAACAACAAGCACGCATGCTACAAACTTTACCCGAGTCATGCTGCTGAGAATATAGCGTATAGTATAGCTTTTATTTTGGAAAGAGCCATTTCTCTGTAATAAACTCTCTTTTCCAAAGATGAGTGATTTCTCGATCAGATTTATTATTTTGTTGTTTCAGCAACATTAAATTTAAAAACTGTACTTTTGAGTTAAAATATATATTTATAATTGTAATAAATGGCAAATTACAAAAAAATGTTCATGCCTTTTTATCGAAAAAATATCGAACCGTGACACCAAAGTATCGAACCGATCCAAACCGTGAATTTTGTGTATCGTTGCACCCCTAATATACATGTGTATATTTATACAGAATTTCTCTTTTTCAGTATAAAGTTGACTTGGGTTTACTGATCTTACAAAAATGATGACTTGAATCTCAACTGGAGGATTGAAACTAAAAGATCCTCTGCTGCTCTAATGCGAGCATTGTTCCTGTGTACTTATATGTTTGTGGTGTGTGGTGCTGAGTTCCACAGTGGGTATGATTTATTGTTAGGGGGTTATGTAATAGAGGGTTCACATGTAGGGTTTGTGTACTGTCTTTACTAAAGACAATTTACTTTAAAGCGGTATGTGAAGGTTTGAATGTATTTGTCAAGGCATGAACGTGAGGTGTGTGTTTGCATTACCTGCTGACCGAGACTTGAACAGGTAATATTATATTTATTTTAAAAGTTGGTAAATATTGATGCATATTTAGTGAGGCTTTGCTTAGTAACCAGATGAATGAGTATCTGCCTGCTTTTTGGGGGGATTTTTAAGCTACTTTCATGAAAATGCAGGTAGTATTTTTTTACGTTTTGGGGAGCTGGGTGTCATTTATGTTTTTCAAGCACAGTTTTTGTTTAGTTTTTGTTTTCTTTTTTCACATCAGACTTGCTGTCTAAAATCATCTGTAAAAGCCCAGTTGAGTCAAAAATCTAACACATTGTTAGTTCCTGCACACTGGGCGTGACTCTGATCACCTGTTCTCTGTACTGAGTCCTTCTGCAAGCCGCTTTGCAGCCCACATCAACCCCAGTTCCTCAATTTCATGCTTTTTGTGACTTGGCCATTGTCATTTCTTTTTCTTTTTCCCTCTGAGGGTATCCTGGTGCTGATCTCCCTGATTTTTGGCTTTCCATGAATGTACATGAGAGGTTCCCAGAACAGAGCGACACCAAAGCTTTGAACATTTAAAAAAGAAAAGGGGAAAGTATTGTTTATTTCCTGACCTTTTGTATTTATTTCTAGCACAAACAAATACAGGCTCTGTAAACCTGCAGCAGCTTATCCAGGATCACTAACCTCATCCTTGCCAAAAATAGGCCGCAGATCCTCCCATTTTAATGAAAATCTGGTGGAAAATTTACATTCGCAGTAATGGCCACCCTCACCCTGAGCTCACCACACCTGCAGGGTTCACTGACGGAACAAGGCCTGAGTCACATTTATTCGATCATATGTATAAAGTGGGACGAGGTAGAGCTCAATAAACATTGCATTGCTCACTGTTTCACGTAGGCCATGGCTGCTGCAGATACAGAGGGTGTGTCTGTTTATTGCTTTCGCCATTACGTGTGTGTGTGTGTGTGTGTGTGTGTGTGTGTGTGTGTGTGAGTGTGAGAGAGAGATTTTTTTTAAAAATGGAGGCGTGGTAGCAGCTATAAGCTGTTAGTTTCTGCTTCTAATTAGCGTCACGAGTATTCTCATATCTGAACCACATTGGTCATAACCACCAACTTCTTTATGAAACTGGCTTAAAGGATTTGGCTTGTTTATAATATTTCTGCTGTTTTAATTTTAAAAAAAAAAACAAAAAAAAACTGTGGAAGGTTGTTACCGGCTGTAAATTCACAGATACGATGATTTATTGTAATATAAAATAAGGCGCGAGCGAGAGTCACGAAGATGAGAATGTGAAAATCAAGTTAAAGAAACATTGAGCTCTGCTAGTTCAGGGTGAGCTACAACTTCAACACTATTCTCTCAGGATGAGTATGGTGTGATAATGGGGGGAGGGGGTGTAGCGTTGCCTCTGTAGGTGTTGAATTGCCAAGGCGATGTTAGTAACAAACCATAGGAGGCCTTATGTGTGACTCCAACCAGCTGATGAATATTTCACCTGACTGACGTGGGCTGTCGATCAGAACAGGGCGTTAATCCGACAATTCCCAGAGCTGACTTCATACAAACAGAATGTAACTTGACATGCATTCTAATTTTTTTATGAAGGCCGCAAGGATAATCTGCCCACAGTCTACTGCATGAAGACTTGGCAGGTGGCTTTAAAAGGCCAAGCTGCTCTTATTTTCATGGGAAAGAGCTAATGTATCTTTTTGTGGGTTTTTGTCCGTTTGTTGCTTAGTGCAGTTTTGCATAAATCAATTAATTTGACTAATCAAGGCTTTGTTGACAGAACATCAGTCTATCACAGACCTTTTTGTCCTTTTTTTTTCTTTTTCCTTTTTTATTTCTTTGTCATGTGACCTCTTGTTGTTTGCATTTTGCATCTTGATCAATTAAAAAAACAAAAACAAAAACAAAAAAAAAAAAAAATATTACGCAAGCCTATCAGTCATTAATTGGCTCCAACTCATATAAGGTAGAAGAGATATCAATATCAGATGGTTATGTGCTGTGTCACAATTTGGCTCTGGCAAAATATTCAAGAATGGTGTGATGAAGACCAGGACACATGTTTATTCTTTATAATGAAGATAATGAAGAGGGCGATCGTGGCTCAAGAGTTGGGAGTTTCCCCTTGTAATCGGAAGGTTGCCGGTTCGAGCCCCAGCTCGGACAGTCTCGGTCGTTGTGTTTTTGCGCAAGACACTTCACCTACCGCCTACTGGTGATGGCCAGAGGGGCCGATGGCGCAATATGGCAGCCTCGCTTCTGTCAGTCTGCCCCAGGGCAGCTGTGGCTACAACTGCAGCTTGCCTCCACCAGTGTGTGAATGGGTGGATAGGTGTGTAAAGCGCTTTGGGGTCCCTAGGGGGGACTAGTAAAAGCGCTATACAAATACAGGCCATTTACCATTTCTTTAAAAGTAAATGATGCACTACACAAAACATCTGTTGTGCTTTTATAAATCTTCAGCACTGTGTCTGCATTAGCTACAGCTCATCTTTGGATGTCAGTAATCAGAGGACAAATCTGATCAGCAAAACACTCAGATGGTTTTGGACTCCTTGCATATTCATATCACCTGCTGTCATCATTATCCACATGGCTTCTCTCCAGTTGCAACAGCTGTGCCTTCAGTGCCTTTTTAAATAAGAATTATGTAAACATATGTTTGAGTCATTTGTATTGCGTATTGTATTACATTTATATCTGCATTTCCTTCTGTGTAGCAGAACACAAACTAAACATCAAACCAAAGTAATGACTGACTGTCAGTGTTCCAATATGTGATAGCATGATCCTTTGTTGGAGATGTCCAGCGATACAAAACGATTTGAAGGTTGAAAGCATTATGGTATATGTCACACGTGACTGTAACCATTAAAACCCGGTTTATGGGGCTGAGGTAAAAGGGCAAAGGGCAGATGGGCCATAATTGTCAAAAAGACTGACTCCTGTTCTATTTATATATCTTTAATGAGACATAGCCTATGTAATAGGTACTATATTGTGCAGCTGTCTACCTGTTTTGCATAAGCCACGCACTATAAATATGTGTATCTGTCTTTCTCCATCTGTGGTTGGCTTAGGCCATTTTAATAATAAATTATACTTGCTAATGGCATCCTTTTTTCTTTTCTTCTTTTTTTTTTTCTCAGACTCTGAGAGCGAGAAATAAAGCCAATAAACAGACCGAAGGAGAAAGGGCACAGCAGACGACAGAGGCGAAAGACGAGGATGAGCGCGACCCATACAGCCTCTGCAGCTCTGTGGACCTCGATAAGGTGGGTGCGTGTTTTGAGACGGGGCTAATATGCGATCAAATGAAGAGTGCGTCTTTTCTGCATCTTTTTTTGAGTCAATGTGTGCTTTTGCTGAAATTATGCAGCAATCGATCAGACACTGGAAACAAAAGGTGGAGGATGACCTAACAAGTGTATTTGCTTACCCGTGACGGGGTAGGTGAACAGCCATCTGGTTATTCACCCTGCTTCATCTGTTTGCAGATTGCATGATTTCCCACACTGCCAGACACAAGCATGTACAAAACAGAAGACAAAGCAGCATTGCTGAACTCCTAAATCTAAGCCAGTGCTGAAAGTCTAGACTCAAAATGGTGCAGGTGTTTTTTATATGTTCATACTAGAAGAATTTGTCCCTGCGTGCTGAAATCTACCTTCAAGCACACACAGTCAGACATTCATTTAAACTATGCTCATGTGATGGTGCAGTTTGACACGTGTTTTTCCACTTTAACAGGCTCAGCACCACAATGACAGATTCAACCAGTCTGTCTCGCTCTCTCTGCTGCCAGGCAACGCTTTATTGAACGAGACCCATGACTCTTGACTTCACACACTTAAGTTTTGCAAGGCCGGTTTCAAACACCAGTGTTTTTGTGACACAGGGATCTGTCAGTTTAAGCCTTTCATTCTGAGGGTTTGCTTCTTCCAGTAACTTGAATCCTGATGCTCGGACACTCCCTTCACACATCTCAAACATGGGTAACTGTACCCATGTGCAACACTCATGCAGTTTCTGCGCTATGCAAAATGTTGTTATTATCACCAGCACACTTGTCATGTGCTAGCCTTCCTCATTTAAAAAAAAGAAAAAGGCCCGCTTTTTGTTTTCAAACTGGTTAAGCTGGATCGTAGCCGCTTTAATGTCCTGGTTGTTCGATACTCACCTTTACTCAAGCTAAATCAGTCCGTCCACATTTGCAAGCTGCGTAACACCAGGAATCTGAAGCATGTCTTCACACTTGGCTTGGCTTTGTTCACCTGTTATTAAACACAGAAACCGGTTTCTGTATCTTTTCTTATGCAAGCAAAGCACCACTGTAAATTTTCAGACTTCTTGATATTTAGAGTAAATGTTGAGCTTGGGGCTTTATATAACCAGCAAATGCTAGCTGGATTGTCTCTTTTTTTTTTTTTTTTTTTTTTTAAGTCATCCCAGTATATCCATCAGTAGGTTACACTCAGTGACTGTACAAGTATAAAATGCAATGTTTTCTACTGTCATTGGTTCCACTTCAATATGACAACAGTGGAATTTAATGTGATCTTCCAGCTTTTTTTTTTTTTTTTTCTTTTTGTGTGAAATCACTTGTTTGTGGGAAGCTCCTTGCAGCATGTGACAAACACAATTTCACTTCTTTCTTTTTCTTGTTATATACAAGACGGTGTTGTAAAAATTAAACTTTCTCTTTGTATCTCTAAGAGTTTGTCTGCAATCACATTTTCTGTTTTAAAGGTTTTTGACTTTAACATTTCTTTACTTTATTGTGCACATTTATTATGTATTTTTCATCGATATGGTTTTGGTTAAAGCAACAACCAAACTTTGTTATGGCAAAGAGAAGCTTCTATTTTCTACTGGCATTGTTTCATTATTCATGTGTGAGAGACGACTGGAAAATGTGTTTTGTATGTCAATTACTGCAGTGAGAAGTAGCAGAAAAGGCAGATTTTCATTCGCTTGGCAGGTGTTCATAAGTCGATCTGCATATGGGCAGATTATGTAAACATGTAACGTCAACGTGTTGACAGATACTTGTGCCTGGTGTGTTCACAGCTCTGATGCAATTCTACCAACTAATTTCCCCCAAAATAAATAAAACAACACGCTGATTTTAATAAATCCAAACCCGAAGGTGTGCTTGTGTATATAGTATACCAGAGATGCATACAATTGAATGGATGTGAGCTTTCTCAATGAGTTAAACTGCCTCGGGTGATGCCAGTGTTAGTTGGGACTTAAGCATACAAATCAAAAAATAAAATAAAGATAGATATGCAGAGAAGTGTGGGGATGACTGCAAGTGAGCTTACCAGAACCTCACCCTCGGGATTAAATCAAGTTAGACGTTTGCTTTTCGAGTAATTTACAGTTGATGCCAAGAAACGGAGAGCATGTGAGACAGAAGATGCAGCATCTCTGGTTTTGCTTTGTTTTTTGGCTCCCCCCTTATTTAAAGTTGAACTTTGTAGTCGTATCAGCAGCTAATCTGTAGTTCACAGCTGTATTTATGCCTTGAATGAGCAGGGGTAATAAAGAACAGAGATGGTAGTGTTCCAGCGCAGCGCTTCTTCAGGGTCGCTAGCTCCATTAAAACAATGTGATATGTGTCCGGTAGCTAAACAGTCTGCTGCAGTAAACAGCCAACACATGATTAATTGCCGCACACGGAACAGTAAAGGTCCGGTGATTGTGCCTGATGTCATGATAGGGGTGTCTCTCACACACACAGTCATCATCACATGGTCACTAAGCATCATTTTGTGACTAATCACAGGAAAGTGTCAGGGTTAAGAGGAAAATTAAGATTAAAGAGTGGACTTGCTGCTTCTCTTTCACTCTTCTCAACTCACACCAGTGGGGCCATAAGGTCAAGTTCTGACTCAGGACTCCTTCCCACCCTGTTTCCTTACCAGAATGATTCCACCTGATATTTCCAAATGTTATAGTGTGAAACCTGACAGTCTTCGCATCACACACCATGGCAGCCCATTTCCTGTGTGGCTGTAAACACAGGGAACTTGTGAAAAGCTTGTAAAAGCTTTCACTTAGACTTAAGTAAACCTGCAAATGCACACGCACGCAACAAGCAAATTTCACATGCAACACTTCCTGGTCTGACCAGTCCTTGGAGCAGTATAGTTTTTACCTCTATGCTGCCACCTGCTGGAGAAGTTTTGTTTTACTTTTTGGATTTTTTTTCCCCCCCCTCCTCGTGTATAGAGAACGGGTTTTACTCATTTCATTTCGTTGTACTTCTGCAGGATTTGGTGGACTGGCGGAAGCCCCTGGCATGGCAGGTGGGCCACCTCAGAGAGAAATATGATGCGTGGGTACACCAACCAGTTGACAGACCTATCAGACTGTTTGGAAACCCCATCATGGAGGCCATCACTAAAACTTCTTGGTAAGAAAGGAAGCTTGAAGAAAAATTAGCCATTTATCAGATAAGAACATACATTCAGTTTTGCAGGCTTGGCAATCACTCGTGCAACATTTTCACAGAATTTTACTGTTATTTATTAAGTTTATATTTATATATCAACCAGCTGGAGGTGAGGGACCCGAGACAGGACAAAAGAGACACTGCTGAAGAGAGCTAGAGATTAATAATTCCTAATGACTAATACACTAGCAGTTTATAAACATACAGGGAGTGAAAAGAGAAGCTTGGACCCATTGCAGCATAACTAAGAGAGAATTCAGGTTCACCTGATCCAACCCTAATTATGCTTTATCAAAGCCTGATTTTAAAGTATAGAGGGTGTCTGTCTCCTAAATTCAAACTGGGAGCTGGTTCCATGGAAGACAGGCCTGAAAGCTCTGGGCTCTGCCTCCCATTCTACTTCTAAATACTGTAGGAACCAGACATAAGCCCGCAGTCCGAATGTGAAGTGCTCTAGTATACAGGTACAATGGTCCAGCCTAGAACTAATAAATCACGAACTAGTTTTTCAGTATTACTCTGAGACAGGATGTTTCTGTGTTTGCAGGTATTGCACAAATACAAGAAAAGTGTCCTGCATACTTGTTTGTTGTGGTCTTTGAAGGATACATCCTGGTTTAAAAAAAATAAACAAATAAAATAACTCCAAGTTTCCTCAGTATTACTGGAGGCCAAGCAATTACTGAGGGAAAGTAAATGGAAACATTTATGCAATGGTTTCCGCAAATCATTGTGTGTAATGGCCACACGATGAGGGCTCTGATGTAAAGAATATTTCCCACCTTGAAAATTCTGTCGGCAGTTCTGTGATTGCCAAAGGATAAGCAAACACATCTGCTTCAGTGGCGTGATCAAAGATTGAATTATAATGAAAAGTGCAATTTTATAAATGTATGCAATTTTATGCTTGTTCAGCCTACCTCTGCAAGCTACTTTGCAACCCACCTTCACCTGAGGTTCCAGTCATTTCCGATTTAACCAGTGTCACACCTGTGGTCACGTCCTGCTCTCTCTTTTTCCTGTTTTGATGCATCGTGGACAAAGCCATACACCAGGGGTGTCAAAAATAATGCCCAGGGGCCAGAAATGGCCCAGCAAAGGCTCCAGTCGGGCCAGCTTGACAACTTTGTGAAATATGAAGAAGTGCATAGATTTTGTATTTTTAAAAGATTTACAACTTTTTCCTATTGATGAAGGACCCCATATTCATACTACACCAAAGTAATTAAGTAATAGATTAACAATTAAATGATAAAGTTCCTGTTTATTTTTGTTTCTTTTTTATTTATTATTATTATTATTATTATTATTTTATTATCTACTACAGAAATCCCTTTCTATACCAGAAGGGGAAATAAAACAACGTAGTACAACAAAATGTTTTTTATAATTACTGGAAAGTCTGGACTGAGAACGTTTCCTGTAACTTTACCTCATGTCGCTCACCATTCTGGCCCAGTTCAGATTAATGGCCCACATCGTAAACTGAATACACTGTCCTCTAGTAACAGAGTGAGAGCGTGAACTAATGCTTACACTCTCTTGCTTTCAGGTATTGGGTACCTATTGTGTGGCTCCCTATTGTGTTTTATCTGAGCTGGCACTGCTATACCACCCTGGCACAGGGCACCACCAGGCTAGCCCTCACTTCAGGTAACTCACACACACCTGTGTTTGTGCCACAGTCACTTGTGTTTTCATTTTCATTTGTGTGTCCACATTTCTGTTTGAGCCATCTATAGCCGAGCATGTGTGTGTTCCCAGGCTTCTCTATCCCTATCCACAAGTACTTTTTCCCTGTCCTCTTTATGATGGGCTGGTTCTTGTGGTCATTCATCGAGTACTGCATCCATCGCTTCGTCTTTCACATGAATCCACCAGCTCATAACTACTACCTCATCACGCTACACTTCCTCCTGCATGGACAGCACCATAAGGTATGAACAACCACTGCTGAGGTCACAGCTGTGAGTCATCAAAGCAATATTTGTTTTTGTTTATAATCATCCTTTATGGCACCAGCTGAGGTGGTAATCTTATATTGCAGGGAGGAGGGGGGCCGCAAACGTCGTCCTGTTTCCAAATACTTTTATGAACTGAATACATATCAAGTATAAGTAGTTACGGATGTGCAAATATTGTAAGTTAAATTATTGTAACATTAACCACAGTATAGTTTAAGCCACAGGGGGAAACTGATTTAGCTTAGCTTAATAAAGAGTTAAAATAAACAATGCAGAAGCAGTGTGTGGGGAAAATGCTGTTCATCTCAGTTTCTGTTTTACTAGGTTGTAAAATTAGAGTATTTTTTTATTAGCTTCTTCTATGTAAAACCTTATAACTGATAGTCGGTGTAATTAGGAAATGTGATGTTTTTCCTGTAGAAGCTATAAAAGTCGCACTACAAAATCTCACAAACCCCCCGATTCCAAAGATTCTGGGACTATCTATAAGCTGTAAATAAAAAAACACAATACAATGATTTTTCAAATCTTACTAATCCATATTTTATTCACAAAAACAAACATTAGAAAAATATTGTAATATTCAGACTCTAATCTGAGTTTGACGGCAGCAACAAGTTGTTGGGAGAGGCTGAGGAAAATGCTGTGAAAGATATCGCCACTTGCTGATCATTTTTGAATTACTGTCTGATGAATACCTGTGATGGCTTTTTGTTGCGGGGGGGAAAAAGGACATAAAATGGCCACTGTACATAAATCTTTTTATTTATTTTTCTCTCCAGTCTCCGTTTGACGGCTCTCGGCTGGTCTTCCCTCCCGGCCTCGCCTCCTTAGTAGTGGCGGTCTTCTACATGTCCATCCATTGCGTGCTCCCAGACATCCTCGGAGTATGCGTGTTTGTCGGTGGGCTGGGCGGCTACGTCGTATACGATATGATCCACTACTACCTTCACTATGGCTCTCCGAAGAAAGGCTCATATCTGTACAGCCTGAAGGCCTACCACGTCAAACACCACTTCGAGCACCAGAGATCAGGTGAGGATTACATTTGCTAACGGCCTTAGAAGAAATATGGTTTTGTTTTTTCTTTCTTTTTCTGATGGGGATCTTTATTTTTCTCACCAGGTTTCGGGATCACCACCACATTCTGGGACCACCCCTTCAACACAACCATCCCTGATGAAAAATTCTGACATGGAAACGGCTCCCCCGAAGGGCCACAGGACTTGTCAACCACCCTCTTTTAGCCCCCAGCCTGCCTTCTCCAACCATCCCAACTCCTTATTTACATCTCTGCAGCCATATAACTTCCACAGACTAGGAGGAACTTCAGGGCCACTGCATCCAGTCCATTAATACTCTGTGTAACACATTAACCAGCACCACAATATTACCTTAAGCTCAGTCACCTGGGTGTGTGTCAACCTGCCTGCACTATTTACTCACTGTGATCATTTCCACTAAGATGTGAGGGCTTTCAGTGCCATTTTTTCCTTCTACTACTTCTTCTTCTGTTTTCATTTAAGAAATCTGCCCCCTGTGCTTTACCAACACCAACCTATCACCTGATCACCACTCAGAATGTCGCCGCATACAGCTGGGAGGGGGCCGTGGAAAGAAAAATCTCTTTTGTGATGCATGTGGTCAATTTGAATTAGATTTAATCTTTTAGTCTAAAATCATACAGGGGGACAACTGTGATTAAAATTACTAATCTGACAGCACAATGCTCACACAGCTCACAAACGCACACTGTTCAAGAGGTAACAGCAAGTGATAGATGGTAGGTGAATGTTGAAGACGGGTGGAGCGGAGGGGGTGAGAGATGATTAGAAAGAGTGCATGTGAGAGAGAAAGTGTGACAGAGATTGAGAGAGAGTACGCTAACTATTTAATCTACTGAGGAAAAAGGCTTCTTCCCGCCTTCGCATCATCTACAGCTTACATATTCCTTGTCACTGTCACTTTTCTCTGCTACGCTGCTATAAACTGTTGCCCTGCTAACAAATCACAAAAGTTCCCTCCACCACATTTGGGTTCGCTTGATTTAAGAAGCAGCCGTGCCTGGAAAACCTTCAGTTTCACATTTGTTTTTGCTGAGATACGTTTAACTTATTATCACCAAATCTGCAGGAGTGAGTTTATACTGTAGGAGGCTAATTCCATGTACTGTTAATGTGATGTAAAAGCAGAGTTCAGAATGTCTGAAACCCCTGTGGAGATATATTTTTGCAAGTCTGTAATATTTCCATCTTTTTATTTTTTTCCTCATTAATAATTCAACAAAGATGTAAAAATAATATTTTGTATGAAGCTTTGTACAGTAGAGGAGATTCTTTAATCGCACAGTCTTCATTTTGTCAGGTTGACTATATGTTAGAGAGTGAGTGTGGTTGTCAGGGTGACGGGGGACAAATCTGAAGGCATGAAGCCAGGCTGTCTGATTTCCTGCTGTGGGGAGCTTGGGGTCAAAGGTCACAGATTTTTGGAAGTGTTATTTTCTAAAAGTAATCTTGACATAGAGATTACTTGCTTTTAAAGGGGACCTATAATGCAACTTCTAACACCATGTTTCAAGTGTAGCTTGGCATGACTCACACGTCAAACTAATGCTTATTTACATTATACTAACAAACCATCTTAGCTCTCTTATCCCCTCCTCTTAAAGCCAACTTTCTTCTGATTGGATGCCTCTCAGAGCTGTGTTCCTTAGTTGAATATATATAAGGGATATCTCCTCTCTATGACATCATACAGAGCCAGGAGTAAAGGAAAGCTATCTGAAACTTGAATGTTTAGGGTAGTTTGAAGCCTGAGCTTCTGTCTCATGGATCACTTGCACATGGGTACGAACCTCTGTAACGGCACAAATATTACAGAAAATTAGGGAAAGCATAATAGGACGACTTTAAAGTCGGTGGTTTATTTTGGCCCTGCAGACCCTCCCTAGGATGACGATAAATCAACAAATCTGACTTTACAGCAGGAAGTCTTGACACTGACTGGTGGATCCGCAAAATGTCTCCTGAAAAATGCCCGACAACGCCGATAAGTGAAGTAGAACAAACTTAATTCGCACTCTTTACATGAATAACTGAAGAACAGTAAGAACATACTGCTGCTGCAGGAAATTTATTTTTTATCTACTTTTCTAGCTTGAATAAATACTTCCACTTATAAAAGTGTACATACAGCTGTATGTAATCTAATCCATCTGAGTTTTAACCATTCAAGAAGATTTGTAATGCAGAACCTTAACACCATTTATACTCCTCTTTTTTAAAAAATAAATAAATAATTGTTTCATTTATTTTTATACAAATTCTCTGCAGCAATAACAGTGAAGTGTAAACCTAAAGAGGGCTGAGGGACCCCAAAATGTTTCCACTATGACGAGATGAGTGGATTTATTAACTGATTTAGCACCAAAATGTGTCATTGTCTACAAATATCTGTTGATCTTTAGCTGTGATTATGATGATTATGAATGTTCAAGACTTTGTGCAGAAAGCATTAACTCATCAAAAAGAACCTAAAGAATGTTTTTAATGTCTGTTATGCTGATGGTTCTAATAATAATGATAAGACATGATGCTGCTAGGCAAAGTGAAATGATTCCACTTGTTGGAGTTAAATTTAAAAAAAAAAAAAACGATCTTATTTATGTATATTTATATGGTAAGAATGGAAAAACAGCAAATATGATTCTAACTTGTGAAATTTTTCTCTTGTGCTAAATTTTGCTGCAAAAAAAAAAAATTCCTAAATTTGTTTACTTTCATGTCTTAACTTTTGTTTTGGAATTTTTAAGTCCATGCAAATGCAAAGGTATTTGTAAATAAATATCTGTATATTTCTGATGTTGGCCTGTCCAGTTTTTTATTTTTATTCGCTGATTGTGGTGGCTTCCATTCTGCAACCGTGATGCGTGATGATGGATGATGACTTTAAATTACATTGTAAGAGATGAAGGGTG
The DNA here is from genome assembly GCF_041146795.1 of Maylandia zebra. Classification (NCBI taxonomy): domain Eukaryota; kingdom Metazoa; phylum Chordata; class Actinopteri; order Cichliformes; family Cichlidae; genus Maylandia; species Maylandia zebra. Next base: position 59,247,318 of record NC_135173.1, on the reverse strand, counting down.
GAGTATTTGAATCTTTTAATCTTATATTTTAAAAACTGAGGTGTTGCTTTTGCCTCTGAATGTAGAGATGTTTTGGGGGGGTTCAAAAGACTTTCAATGTGACGTGGTTGTTCATGTCAGCGGTCACAGTAAAATATCTGGATCCCTTTGAGCTAAAAGAAAAGCAAAAGTAACTCAAAGTCCTTACAGCCAAGGTTTGCAGGCGAGCATCTCCGAATGCACAACACATCAAGCCCTGAAGCAGAACAGCACGCAGTCTTTCTGTTCCTCCGGTCAGCTGTGAACAGGAACCTGTGGTTGTAATTCAGAGGCTCACAAAAGCTGTACACCAAAAGGGTGAAAAAACTTTGCGCTGTGTGATGAGTCACGATTTCTATTGCAACACTTTCAGACACAAATTCGGACAGAATGTGGCGTTAACAACATGAAAAAACGGATCCTTTCTGTCTTAAAGTTTTAGGGTGGTGGTGTAGTAATGTTTTTTTGGTACACTTTGGGGCCAAACAACTTCCTATAAATTATTTAATCATCTAGTTTAATCATTAAGCAACTACTTTTCTGAACACGATAAGCAGTTCACTGCACTCAAATGGCCTCGACAGTCAACATACATCAATCAAACAGAGCACCTTAAAGACATGGTGGAACAGGAGGTTCACATTAGGGGTGTGAAACCAACAAATCTGCAGCGACCGTGTGATCATCATGCCTTAGTTGTTATATACCAGGAAGACTGAAGAAAAAGGCATCCAATCTAATACTGTCAGTGTGTACCTAATAAAATGACCGTGTATTCACTGCATGTGTGGATTAATTTGAACACAAGAAGCAGGGTGTGCAGGGTTATTTCTGCCCTAATTTATTTATTTTTTTAAAAAAGGGTGTTTTATGAAAGAAAACAGATACTTGACAGCAGCTCACAGTTCATGGTTGTGTCCTGTGCACTGAGGCTCTCAGGAACATGTACACTCTAAACAGGTTGCCCATCTGTCACAGGGACAGTCACGCCAATATAAGCCATAATTATTAACACTTACGGACTGTTTGCACCATGTTATAACCTAATAACAATCTAATTCGAGTAGCATCGTTGTGCGTAAGCAGCTTTTTATTGTTTGTTTGATCAGTGGAGATCATTTTAACTAATCTTTGCTACTCTGTAGCTATTGGTTACCGATTAATCTGCTGATAATCTCTTCCCTGTTTTACAAGAACACCATTAGTAAAATGCAGGTAGCCCCAGTCCACCGCTGCAATCACAATATTTCACAGAATACAATTTCCATTTGAAGGATGAGAGAGTAGCTTTTGACCTCAAAATGAAGCCTTCAGTCTTAATGTTTCCTTAGTTAGACTTTCACTTTCACCTCATTGATCTGGGGTCTTGACTAAAGGCTGGTTTGCCAACTTAGATCACTTAATCTCTGGTTTTCCTTCCACAGAGTCTTTTAACCTGTCTCCCTCCCCTCGCCCACAAGTGGCAGCAGGTGGCTCGCCCTCCCTGAGCCTGATTCTGGGAGGTTTCTTCCTGTTAAAAAGGACTTTTTCGTTCCCACTTACCCCAATGCTAAAGTGATTGTTGGGGTTCTCTGTATCATTGCAGGGTCTTTACCTTGCAATATAAAGCACCTGGAGGTGACTGCTGTTGTGATTTGGCGCTATACTGAATTGAATTGACTGATCCAGGTTGAGAGAATCTGATTGGCTCCAAATTTGCATTAAAACCTTACCCACGCATGCTCTGTGTCTTCAATGTTATGGTTCTGGTGTTGTAGGAGGACAACAACAAAATCTTTGTGTCAGCAGCCTACTGTGTACACTTCTGTGTGCCTCGTGTTTCTGTTGCATAAGATCCTGTTTCTGTGTTTTCACAGATTTACTCACGCATTTCTTTTTCAAGACTTTATTCTTTGGAATATTCAAAGCCAGCGCTATAGGTTAGCTTCAACCCCCAAACCGTCTGAACATCTGTAGGTTTGTCTGTTTTTAACACAGCAGCAGAGGTGCAGTAGGACCTTGGGGTGCGGCTGCAGCAGTGTAACAGTGAGCAGACAGGAGGGAGGAGCCTGAATAGAAACCAAACAACCCTCCACACCCTGTGGCCTCTGGGAAGTTTCTCCGCATTCCTGCAATAGATTCAGACACACACACCTAAAAATTAATAGACAGGAAGCTGGAAGGAACCTGAAGCTGAGGCTGGGTAAGTGTGTGCAAGGCTGAGAGTGTGCTGCTCTTTTTCACAACAGCTCATCAGTTGTTGCCTTCATGTCCACTGTTGTGTGTGTGTGTGTGTTTGTGTGTGTGCTGAAACAGGAGTTTGGAGGGGCTACTGCTTTAGGACTGGAGACCATAACCTCATCATCCCCGCCCTGCCAGGTGCTGTATTTTCCTGACTCATCCTCTGTTTTACCGCTGAATGCTTCTCTGTCACTTTCCCCGCCTGCACAAACATAACTCAGTCACAGGAAGTGCTCTACTGCTTTCAGTTACGTCCTCACTAAGCGTATCTCTTGGTCAGTGTGTGTTCAAGTGCAGATACAGTGAAAATAGAGGAAGCTATTTTTCTTTAAACGTTGTTAGAGCTGATATAACCACAGCTTCCACCCAAGAAACTGCAGCATTTGTAGGAAGTTCGTATTTTAAGAGTTCACCAAGTAACTGAAATGACAGCCAAAGCATGCAGATGTCTGCAAAATGACGTGGTGAGCCTCACATGCAAATCTAAAACCTCCCTTGCTTGCCTGGTAGTTACCATAATGTAATAGCTGATGCATAAACATACGCTAGCAATAAATAAGCTGTTATATTATTGTACTCATGGTGTAAATAATGCGTTGTAAAAGGTCTCAGTGGAGTCACTTAATATGATAAATAACACGCCTCCATCTTGTCCTGCATTATAAAAAACGCTGCATTTAACTTTATTTATGCTACTTTTGAAGTATATGTTTAGTTAGATACTTTATTGATCACAGGAGGGAAGTAATGTGCTACAGCTGCAGGATGATATTTGTGTGCAGTCTCATGTCTCACAGGTATGTTCACCTGTCACAGAAACAAGAGTTATGATTCAGTTTTAAAGTGAATGGTAGGAATGATTTCCTGAAGCATTTGTCACTGTAGGGCTGGATCAGGTGACTCTGAATCCTCCCTTAGTTACACTGCAATAAGCCTAGGCTGCTGGGGCTTCTGGGGGTTTCCCATGATGCACTGAGTGTTTCTTCTTCACTCACCTTTTTTTTCTCCACGTATTATATGGGTATACACACACACTCTGCATTTAATCATTAGTTATTATTCATCTCTGGTTCTCTTCCACAGTATGCTTTTGGTCCTGTCTTCCTCCCCTTCTTCCTGTTAAAAGGGTGTTTTTCCTTCCCACTGTCGTGAATTTCCACTGTGTGTTCTGGCTTTCTCCCACTGTCCAGATATATGTATGGCGTTAATTATAATTCTAAAGTACCCATGAATATGAGGTAAATAAAGTTCTGTATGTATGTGTGGTTAAATGTGACTTGTGTAGTCTCTAAAGTGTTTTGAGTGGTCAGTAAGGCTAGTCTGCTCACAGTGACAGTGTTAACACACAAGTATAGCTGAGGTTGATACAAATGTCATTAGTTGTGTGTGTATTTAGTCACCAATTAAATCTGAAAAATAACTTTTTGACCTTAAATGAAAAGTTGAGGATCAGTGTCTGTGAGCTGTCTATAGCTAACCACAGCCTTGTGATCTTTACAGGATGCACATGCTGAAACTTTAGCCTGCTGGCGGTTTTTGTTATACAGTCATTAGGCATTTATCCTCTGGGTACGGTTAATTTTGTGGCGATCACCATGATCAGTCTTCTTTACCTCTGGAGACCGTGAACAGTCTGTCACAGTTGTCACTGCTGACCCTTGAGCCACGAAGCTAGTGTGACTAAATAAGGGGAATAAGGTGGCGATGTTAGCACTGAGGGTAAGAGCACCAGTTAACATACCGTTTTATTGTCATTTGTGTCCAGTCTTATCATGAGTAAGGCAGGCGCTGATGAAGGTGGAGCTGGGGGCTGCGGTGATTCAGCCAAACAGCTGGAGGCTAAAGATGAAAAAGGAGGAAAGTTGCTGAGCAAACCGTCTGCTGGATCCGGCTGGACCAAAGTGAGCTGCCCCTGCTGCTTCTCAGAGCGGGTGGAGCCGCTGGTTCTGGTGAAGCTTGGCGGGAAAGTCGGCCCCGAGACGAAGCGCTGGCTCATCAAGGTGATTGGAGCTCCTCAGAAAGATGGAGGTGAGGGCTCAGATATCAGCAACAGCACAGAGCTCACTTCAGTTTCTGCATCGATTGGAAACTCGCTTTCAAAGAAAAAGCATGCGGATCAAACATTTATGAGGATTTCTCTTGTGCCAGGAATGAACGTAATAGGAGAATCATTTCCAGGAAACATTGCTACTCTTTAAACATTTGATTGAATTTGCATTTCCAAGCTACATGTCAGATAAATGCATTTAAATGACTCCTATGAAAATGTCTGACATGGCTGCACAGAAAGCATATGCCAGCCATAAACCACATGTCATATCAGATAAACACACAGACACAAAGAAACTACTCTTTAAGATAATAATATTTATGTTCTTTCACTTTGTTATCATTGTTATGGCAACTAAAGATGTTTGGACGAATGGATAAAAACTGCTCTGTCCACGACTCTTTGCAGTGTTTTGTGTTGAAGCAATGCTATGCAAACTAGACAAACTCATCTCCACATAACACCTTACTGAAATTCTAGCAGGGGCCACAAAGTTGGGAAAGGTTGGGGAAATCTGTATGAAAGGATGAACATTCGTGCTTTATGGTGCAGCGAGAAAAACCAGTTTTATTATTAGACAAGGATGGCCTGAGTAAGTACAAAGTGCAATTTCTAAATTCATTTATTAAAGGAAAAAAGTGGCCTTGTGTAAAAAGGAACTGCCCTCTAAACCCAGTAACTGGTTGTGCCACCTTTGGCAGCAAGAACTTCAACAGCATTTGCAATAAATCTTTCAGATTGGGACAAAAATTCCTTCAGCAATCTTCAAAAAGCCCCTTAAAGTTCTGCTTTTGTCTAATCAGTCCACAGAATATTTCCCTAAAATATTTGGGAATCATCAAGAGTTTTTTTTTTTTGGCAAATGTGAGACGAGCCTTTGTCTTCTTCGTGGTCAACACTAGCATGGATGCAATTTTTGCCAAGTCTCTTTCTTCTTGTTGAAACATGAACTCTGACCTTAACTGATTCAAGTGAGACCTGCAGTTCTTAAAATATTTGTATAGGGCTCTTATGTGACCTCCTGTGAGTCGTTGATGTGCTCTTGGAGTGATTTTGATTGGCTGGTCAATCCTGGGAAGGTTCACCGCTGTTCCACGTTTCTTATATCCGTGGTTCTCTGGAGTCCCAAAGCCTTAGAAATGACTCTGTAACCTAGGGGTAGGCAACTCCAGGCCTCGAGTGCCGGTGTCCTGCAGGTTTTAGATTGCACCCTGGGTTAACACACCTGAATCAAATGATTAGTTCATTACCAGGCCTCTGGAGAACTTCAAGAAATGCTGAGTAGTCATTTAGCCCTTTAAATCAGCTGTGTTGGATCAAAGACACATCTAAAACCTCCAGGACACCGGCACTCGAGGCCTGGAGTTGCCTACCCCTGCTGTAACCCTTTCCAGTGCCATTGTTTTTCAGTTATTTATTTAGATCGTTGCATGATGCGTTGCTTTTTTAGATCTTTTAGCTCCTTCACTTTGTCAGACAGGTTCTATTTAAATTATTTCTTGATTCGACAGGTCTGGCAGGCCTGGGCGTGGCTAGCGAAAGTGTACTCAATGTTAGGTTTTGTATTGTTGATTGTCATTTATGCTTAGAAATATTTAACCATATATGCTTAGAGGTGTATAATCAATTGTGTAGTGATAGGATGTGTGATCTTTAGCAGGCTGCAAAGGCTTGGTGTGTATTCCACACTGGAATGCACACCTACATCCTGGGAGCATGGGAAGAGGTCGTACCTTGTCTTATTGTTTTATGGCAGGATAAACGTGGCTTTATCTGTTTTAGGCCAAGTGCCTTTTGTTTAGATGAACTGTTGGACTTCCAGACCAGCAGGTTTAGGGAAGTTATTTATGGGGTCACACTCTGACCCCACACACACACACACACACACACACACACACACACACACACACACACACACACAGGCAAGGTACTCTTTGTTTGTATGTAGACGTCATATGTTAATGAACCTATGCATATTCATGTAACCTCAATAAAAGAGCAGTGTTACGGGGGAGCGGACGAGAGCAACTGGGGTCAAGCGAAGGAACGGCGTTTGTCCGGTTCTCTCCCGTGCACGAGAAACATGAAGAACTTTGCCTACTTCGTGTCTTGCTTGCTGTGTAATTATATTGTCTTCAACGTTCCAGCGAATAGGTTCAAGCTACAAACATATCACTCGGCTTTCCAAGAAATGGGGTTAATCACAGATGATTTGTGATTTACTTTTTTAAAATAGATTTTTTAGATTTTTTTTCTATTAATAAATAAAATCATAATTTAAAAAGTGCATTTTTTATTGACTCAGGTTATCTTAATGATCTGAAATATGTAAATGTGACAAATATGGAAAAATTAAGCTATCAGGATGGGGAGGAGATGCTTCTTCGCAGCACTGCACGTGTTTTAGACTGAATTGATTCTCTCATTCCTGAGTGTAAGGATGTTTAAGGTTTTTCAGCTCTTTGTCCCCGTTTAACCATTGCTTCACTGTGAACAGGTGCTGCATTACTGGCCCACCCGGGTGAGGACGCCAGCGGTGATATCATCGTGGTCTCGGCCCCCCGCTGCACGTTACTACGAGCCGCTGAAGAGTTGGGTCTTTGTAAGACTTACCGCAGCGGGGACATGGAGGCCTTCTCCTACAATGACAGAGACAACTTTAAAGATTCAGGTGCAGTGGAGCAGCTTTGGGGGAGCACACTTTACATGGTTAAACAAGACATTAGGAAGTACCCTGTAGAGCTTAGGGAGACTTATTAGAGCACTGTATCCAAGAACGATTTAGGAATATCCACAATTATTTATTTTGCATGAATTTCCTCTCTAATAGTAGCTTCCTAAAAATAATAAAATGACTTGCACAAACACTCTGGCAGGTGTTCACAGTACAAAGTCCAGTCTGTGTTCTTTCATTACTCGTGTGGGTTCAAAGAGCATTCGAACAGTTGAGTGAGCTTCTTACTACTGTGCTCAATTTGAGCTCCTTATTTTTCTTCGTGGATTCCACTACAGTAGCTTTGCATGATGCACAGCTCAAAATAATCCTCATTTGTCTGCTGTTGCGTCTTGATGTAGCTCTTTCACTTCAGCAAGCAGTTTCAGTTCCTCAGTTTGACAAAGCTGTAACAGATGACAGAAAGTCAGGAAAAGCATCATGGGTAAACGTTGAAGCGATTCCGATTGATTTTTGAGTATGCTGATTCAAAGGATGATAATGGAAAAACATTCACCAGTCTACTTGAACCAACTGAACCATTAGAAAACACTTTATTGTGAAAAGGCCAGCTAATGCATTTTTTGGATGTTTTAGCATGACAGCGAGGGTCATCTGATGTTACAATCTGAGCTTGACCTTTTGCACAAATCTCCTGTATCTGCTTAGATTGATCTTTTATAATACCTTTAAAACTTTGTTAAACTGTGCACTCACGTATTGTACAAAATAAATGTGGGATTTCATTAAAATCTTCACTATTTGACCTTTAAATGCTTTCTGGGGTCAAGGAAAAAAAAGATTAATCTCTATGTGCGTTTGTTTAATGCATCTCTGTTCATGTGTGTGACAGATAACATGGAGGTGTTTCTCACGCTGGCGGAGCGACAGTACATAGTGAAGTATGAGCTGGATGGACTGCGGGTGCAGAGGGACCTGAGGATACCCGGCCTGCCTGAGAGCCGCATGCTGCAAAAAAGAGACAACATCTGTGAGTGTGGTTTGTGCTTTTGTCATGTTTTCAGTGTGAAGAAACAACATCCACGTGTGTGTTAGTAATTTTTCTTAAGTCATTTATCATCATGGTGCGTTTGCCAGGACCCCCTTCCAGCTGTGGGCTAATACAGCTGCAACCCTACAAAGGTTTATGGATTTTCAAGGCTTTCATGACTTAATTTGTGGCTGGTCTAATAATTAGTTTAGTTTGTAATTAGGGATGGGTATCGTTTAGGTTTTATCCGATACCGGTGCCAAACCGGTACTATTGAAACGGTGTTGGTGCTTAAACGGTGCTCAAACCGGTGCTTAAAGAATGGAGAACACAAAATTGGTCCAAAAACCTCTCATGTTCAGCTGTTTTTTTTGTAAAAATATAACAATGTTAGCCTTTTCTGCAGCTATGGGGCATATATGGTATCACTCTTGGCTGGAAGCAGTGCTTAAACAATGGAAAAAACACAAACTTTGTCCAAAAACCTCTCATGTTTAACTGTTTTCCACTTTTTCTTTGGTCATTTTAGCCTTTTTGGCCAGGGTGAAGGGAGTATCTGCCATTAAACAAGAAGACAGCCGCATGTAACTACGATGATGTTTGCTAATTCACCTTACATGCATTAATGTAATAACGTGGTTAGCCTACTCAACGTAAATTACACACCAACAACATTAAGCTACTCACGCAGAGAAGAACGGCTGCTGCTGCATCATCATCCTCATCATTTCTGCTACACTGGCAGCCGCAGTAGATGTGCTTGGTGTGAGGTCTCGCAGCAAGCTATCAAATATGGCGCATTTTTTGGCTTTTAAAAAAAAAACGCTATGCGTCGCCAGGTGTTTCATCGGATTTGAGGTGTTACCTCCTTTGACAGTATCACAGTATCACCTTAAAGCACTTGTTGCAGGCTGCTGAGTTTACATATTTTGCTGTGAAGTACAGCCAGACTTTTGACCGCTTCACCTTGGGCATTTTTAATCTGTAGCTCTGCTCTAAAAGAACGTACGTACCTGGGCCCGCCTACTATCCTCAGAAACATAAAAAGATTGGCTAGAATTCAAAGTGTATGACATCTCAGGAAAAAAAAGCACCGAAATAAAGCATGTGCGCTGCTTTTCGGTCTGGTTACTACCGTTTATGTTACTACCGGTACGGATACCGGTACCCATCCCTATTTGTAATGAACATCACTTTTGCTTAGGACCTACTTTTAGCTGCGGCTTTATGTGCAGTTATTCTTCTTTGGTTTGTGGGACTGGCATATGAATGGCAAAGTTTCTCGCTGATCTGAACTGCTTCCCTCAGATGTGCTTATATGTACAGTTTAGGGATTATGATTATTTTTAAGTCTTCAAGTCATCCTGGGTTGAAGAGATTCGATGTGATGACACTGAGTGATGTTGCAGGGCAGAAGCTTTCCTCAGCCGGTGTTGTTGTGGACACGTTTCCCCTCCACAACCGAAAAAAACTGAAGGACCTCGGTGAAGCCTGGTACTCGGGAAATCAGCTGGCTCAGCCACTTGGTGGGTGGAAATACAACACACTGCTTTTAAGCTTGCGTGCAGTTTTGTTCATTCAAATAGCTGTAAAAATCTTACATTACATGCATTTGTCACTCCTGGAACGTATTAAGATTCATAATCGATGGCTGCGTGGATGTGCTCACACCAGATATTTCTGTCTAACTTATTAGATTCAGTCAATGACTATTTTGGAAGCGCTGTGGCGTTTTACTTCAGCTTCCTTGATTTCTACACCTGGTCTTTGCTCACACCTGCAATACTGGGCCTGGCCATCTCATACTTCTCAGGTAGGTGTGTGGATTTATCCACATATGGCCTTTATGATGTATTTGGCACTCAAAAACAACATGCTTATACAGTTGCTTGCAAAAGTATTCGGCCCCCTTGAACTTTCCCACATTTTGTCACATTACAGCCACAAGATGAATCAGTTTTATTGGAATTCCACGTGAAAGACCAATACAAAGTGGTGTACACGTGAGAAGTGGAACGAAAAGCATACATGATTCCAAACATTTTTTACAAATTCTCTAATTCTCTAATTATTACTTTATATAATGGGCCACTTATAATATATGATATATATTTGTTCTTTTTGAGTAATAGAGAAAAACTGTCCGAAATAAAGGACTTTATCTACTATAAAAGAGGTTTCTTCAGTTCTAAAATCAAATGGTGGAGAGTCAAAGCCCAGGTGGGCGTTGTCCCTTAAGAGGTTTGTTGACCTATTAATCATGTGACTTGACACTGGAGCCAAGGTGTGAAAAAAGGCATGAGTCATTAACAGCAGCGGTTTCGGGTGAAGTCGCTGTGAAACCGTGCATCACCCTGTCATGTTACCATTTGGTTTTAGAACTGAAGAAGCCTCTAAGATGAGCTGTGAAACGTCTTCACGAAACTTAAAGAAGTCCAGTTGCTTTCTTTTCAAGCTCCTTAGACAACCATGAGAACCTAACACAGACAAAACAGTTATGTATGCAGTTCCCACGGCCAGTAATTAAACACAAAGCACAGTGGCAGACCCTTTTTACTACATTTCTTTCTTCTGTTGGAAGTTTGTATTAATATTTAATAGAAACATGTCAAGATGAGAGTTTACTTTTTAAGAATTATTTCAGAAACCAGTTGTGGAAGTTTTATGGTGATTTTTATTAGTTGTTTTCATAAATTGTAGTTTTCAGGTAAGAAATATGCTGTTTTACCATATACAGTATAAAATACTGTGCTTCAAAGAAGAAAACACCTACACAGAATTGTCTTCTGTTCCTACCCTCATCCCCCTGAGCCTGATTCTGCCCGAGGTTACTTCCTGTTACTTCACTGTCACTGGAGTGACTCGAATTGACTTAAAATACAACTAATGCTCAAAGTAAATGTTTTCTGTAAGAAGAAGTGAACTTATATGAATTGGAAACAGTCTGAAGCAGGACTGTTGTTGGCTTTTTCCCACCTTTTCATTAAAGTCCTATCTTCTCCCACAAAGACCAGTGATTCCAGACTGATTAAATCCAGTTATTAAACATGAGATGCCCCGCTGTATGGATGTCACTGACAGGACACAAAACTCTTCCTGTCATCACAGGTGAGGTTAAGAAGGAAATGGTGGATTCGGTCTCGGGATCGAAGGTCATAATTAATGATGATGACTCAGGACCGATGATCAGCGGCCACATGCTTCAGGCGATGTTCAGCATGATCTGGTCCACGGTGTTCATGGAGCTGTGGAAACGCCGGAGCTCCTCGTTGTCGTACCGCTGGGGGACCATGAACCTCGCAGAGCGTTTTGCAGAGCCTCGGCCCAATTTCTACGGTGACCTCGGCGTAAACCCCGTTACAGGTCGCGTGGAGCCTCTTTTCCCTGAATGGAAGAGAGACCTGCGCATGGTGCTGGTGTCGGTCCCAGTTGTGGGGCTGTTTCTAGGTAGGTGCAGAAATGTTTTTTGCTCTATTTTCTCTGATTCTGCAAAGATTTAGCAGTAAAAGATGAAATGCCTGTCCCGCCTCCTCCTGCAGGGCTAGTGGTACTCGGTATGATGTGTTTCTACTGGGGGGAGGCCCAGGTGAAACAGCTACACAAAGACTGGAACTCCCTGCTGTCTCAGGCTTTGCTCTACATACCCTCAGTGCTTCACATCGTTTACACAAACATGCTAGGAAATGTTTACAGGAACGTGGCGCAGAGTCTGACTGAATATGGTGAGTGAGACTGAACTGCAAGGAGAATACAGACCCATGAGTTTGTTAATGCAGTGGAGATGTTTCTCATTTGAACCGTATGTGTGTTGGCAATTTTTAGGATAGAAATCCTGCACATTTAATGAAATGCTTTTACTGCGTCCCTCTAGAAAACCACAGAGAGGAGTCCGCCTTCGAGAACCATCTGACAGCCAAGATTTTGGTGGTTAGTTCCTGCTTTCCTCTCCTTTCGAACCATTATCTTATAAAGTACAGGGATTCCTCTTTGACAGGTTCTCCTTTCTTCCTTCAGTTCACCTTCTTCAACAATTTTGCCGTGCTCTTCCACATTGCCTTCTTCAAGCAGGATGTGCCCCTGCTTCGTAAGGTAACCTACGTCTTGCGCATTTTATGGTAGAAGCCAAAAGATTTCATTTAGAGTTTCTAACTCCGCCCACCTGTTTTGTAATAAAATCTTTCTGTTGAACATTATATATTCTGTACAGCTATTTCAGTGTCTGCTAAACAGACCCATTTAACTGTGTAAATAAACTGAAAGAGATAAGCAAGCTATAACTGCAAAAAAATGATTCTATATAGAAAGAAGGGCAGTGGTCCTAATATGAAGCTCTGGGGAACTCCTTTAGATAATCAGTGGAAAAGTGGAAGAAGTAAAGGGTGGCAGAATTATATTCCTTGTTTTACTTTCTTCAGCGCCTGGCGTCTTTGTTGATCGTGAGTCAGCTGGTTAACCAGGTGACAGAGGTGGTTATACCTTTCCTGGTGGACAGATTCATCAGCGCCCCCCACAGGACAGAGAGTGAAGATGACCCTAAGGAGGACAAATTCCGGAACCAGAGAACCCTGCCTGTTTTTCCTGTGAGGATATAGAAAACATTAGGCATGCACTGATAGGGTGAAATATTTAAAATATAATCTGGCCAATAGCAACTAAAAATATTTTTTCAGGCCAGTATCAGTGAATAAAGCCAATAAATACATTATAAAACACAGTTTGATTATAATACACTGAGAGTGATAGCTTCCTGTGGTGTCCCAGGGCCTGTTTGCAGAATATATAGAGCTCCTGGTGCAGTTTGGGTATTTGAGTCTTTTCTCCTGCGTGTATCCTCTGACGGCCGTGCTGCTGCTCATCAACAACATAACGGAGATCCGATCAGACGCCTATAAGATCTGCAACCTCTTCCGCAAGCCCTTCTCCCCTCCTGTGGCTAACATGGGCGTGTGGCAGGTCAGCAGGTCAGAACCTTTGTCACGCTCGTCCCGTTTATGAGCAAACAGTTCACGTTGTTGTCTCGTGTCCCAGGTTGCCTTCGAGGTCTTGAGTTTCGTCTCTGTTATTTCTAACTGCTGGTTGCTGCTGCTGTCGCCACGGTTACAAGAGCTGTGTCGCGAGGGCGGCCTGAGCAGCACGAACGTCCTGCTGTTGGCTGTTTTTGGGGAGGTAAGAAGAGAACTAAACAGCTAATCAAACACATTTCTGTGTATACCCCTGACATGTTTATCTTCGTGTGTTTTGCAGCACGTGCTGATCTTAATCAAGTTTATTATGGCAGCCCTGATTCCCGATGAACCCGACTGGATCAGGAAGAAGAGGGATCAAATGGAGTACACATCCATGCAGGCCCTGAAAGAACAGGTTAACGCCATCTCCACTGACTTCATTGTCTAGCATTTTGGTGCACTCCTTCATCCATATGACATAATTTCTTTGTTTTTCCCCCCTCAGAAGCTGCAACCTGAAGTGTCCTAACTGTGTTTCAAGGTTGATGAGATGGTTCTTGATGTCATTGGAGGCCACCATCTTTAGCGTTGTGTGGAACCCAGCAGGAGAAAAGTAGTGGATCTCCAGCGGGGCCCACGATGTTTACTGCTGTGCCCCTGTGTGATCCCAAAGTGTATCTGCAGCTCTTTTCTCACTGATTAAGCCAATGCTTCTGTGATGTGCACACTTTGAAATGCATCTTCATAATATCCGTGCAATTGAAACAGCAGCTAAATAGTTTATTAGACAGCAAAGGGAATGTAACTGTTACGCTGCAGGTGAAGGCCAAAGGTATTTTTTGCAGAAACCCTCTAAAATGTAATTAGAACTTTCGCCACAAGGTGGCAGCGTTTTATAAGAAAATTTTAGAGTAGTAGTCCAGCCCAACCAGCATCTTTAGCGTTGCTATCTTACAATTTGACTCCTGATTAATCTAATGTTTTTCTTTTTTTAAAGCATGGCCTGTGCTTTTCTAGTTACCAAAATAGCTGGGCAAGTAAGATAGTAACACAAATTCAGTGTGAATGTTGAGCTAACTCTCGCTTGAATAATTGGATGACACACTAACTCGCTGTACCATCTTGTGGTTCAAAGTGGTATTACAATTGAGCGCAGCGAAGCCTTAATTTCACTTTATTTGATATCTCTTCATCGTGATACATATACACAGGGATTTAAGTGGGCTGGATCGATCCAGCATATGCCATGGACTTGTAACATCATAGTCTGTTTACAGTTTTAATTGCTTTTTAAAGGTTTTACATTATTTTTAAATTGTTGTGTTTTTACAAATAGACTGTCCTACAGTAAAGCAGGTTTTTTTTTTAAAGGAAAATGTATAGAGCATTTACAATCAATATTTAAGAAAGGCCACTAGCAATTCTAAAGATGGGCAGTACACTTGGCAATATTTTTCATGGTTTTCTCTCTGGGGTCTTCTTCTTCTCACTGCTGCCACCTGGTGGTAAGATGCAGTTTGGGATTCATAGTTGGCGACTGTATCTTCAATGGAGTAAATATCAAAAACCAACAATTGTCCATGAAAAGTTAGCCTTTAAAGCTGCTTGAATCAATACTTTGAATACATGCTTGTCTACATCCATGATTTAAATGCTCATCCATGTTTACAGTCCTCTAAAGGCACAATTCTAAATAGATGCTAATGTCACTGTGTGCTTGCTGGATGTTTAAATTAACTTTACAAAGAAACATTTTTTGTGCCGACACCAAAAACTGATTTTTGCAGCTTTTAAAACCTCCAGCTTGAACTTACAGCTTGTATTTTTAGGAGCGATGACAGGTGAGTTTAGTGAGTATTGGAAGTGAAAAAGCAAAACACAGTGGTGTATTTTGCTAAATGTACTTTTATGCAAAGGACCAAATAATAGGAAATACTGTGGATACTCCCTTGAAGATACTGTCAACACGACAACTATAAAAGCTACTTTCAACTGTTTTTTTGTCATAAGGGATCACCACAGCAGCTGCCTTCACAGCTGATCTCACAGTTTTACACCAAATGCACTTCCTGACATTTAGCATGAGCTAAATACAGTAAACTGTGTACCAATGTTTGCACTGAAAGCAGTTAGGAGCAACCAAAGAATCGCTATGTGCTTTGCTTTTAGAAATGCATTATTTTTGTATGTGTGGGATTTTTACTTGCTTGTTGAAACCTTGTAGTCTCTATCACTATACGAGTGTTATTGCACTGTTCAGTGCAGATTAATCTGAGATATTATGAGAAATGTGCAGAACGTGAAGCCGCTAGGGGAAGCCCACCATGCCCTCTGCACATGCTGAACAGTGGTGTCTTGTTCTTAGATAAGTTATTGTATTATTTTTAGGCGTTAGTAGTCTTTTCAGCCACCAGGGGGCACCACACGTTTTTATTTTACTTGCATGCAGCTTTCCACAAGCCTGGTCCCTGCTGAAGGACTGATTCAGCAAAGGTGCTGATAGATGGTGAGAGTTTCTCAAGAGGCTTCAGGTGCACATGTACAATCCTGACACTAATCATAGGCCTGTGTGTGTTTGTGTGAAGTGGTCACGAGTTAATGAAAAGAAAATTTTAGACAAGGATCGGAGTTTCAGCTCTGACCACAGCATTTGCTGGCTGTCTCAATAAACTGACAGAAGGAATTACTTGTTGTGAAGTTCTTGTATTTGATTATATTGATCACCAGAAAACTAACGGACAACAATCTGGGCTCATTTGTGCAGTTTGTTTTCCTTTTTCTGGATCGTTTAGAACTAAACAAAATGATGGGAATATTTGATAGACACAATCATACTCTTGCAAGAAAAAGCACACAGTATTCTTTGCATGGTGCATTTTTACTGTGAAACAACTATGTAAAGCTACATGTCCACATCTTTGCAGTAATGACACTAATATAATGCTGACAACATTATGAGTTGCATAATAAATCTTGTATTTTATTATTTTAGTAACTCAGCTGCTTATAATGTGTAATTATAATATTTGGTTAGCACTGCTCCCTCACAGCAGTCCTGGGTTTGAATCTAGTCAGAGGTCCTTCTGTGTGGCGCCTCCTTATGACTGTGTGAGTACTTTCTGGGTAACCTGGGTTCTCTTGATAGTCCAAAAACATGCATGGGGTTTGGTTGCCTGTCTCCTCCCCTGACCCTTAATTGGAAAATTGAAGTTTGACTTATGTCTCTGAAAGCCAACAGCTGAGGGCTTGAAAAACAGAAAAATCCTGTATTTAAAAGTATTATTGCATATACAGAAAGTATTCAAAGGGATGTCAGCGTTAAACATCTGCAGCAGTAATAGTAAACTATTTAACAGTGACAAATATTTACAGTTTTGTGTGTGGTGAGGTGTTTTCATAATGTTTTGTTTCTTTTCCTAAAGGCATGGTGTGAAAGTTTCCTCTGCCACTTGTCAGTTAATAATAATAATTTAAAAAAATTATAAGGAAGTCAGTGTATTTACTAGTACTCCCTGTGATCCAAAAACTCTGGTCACAGAAGCCCCACCTACCTGCTATTTGCATCTTTCGTTTTAAAGGAGCAGCCAATCAGAAGAAAGTTGCATTAAAGGGTGAGAAGCTAAAACAGCTTGTTTCAGTGGATCGGTAGTAAGGATTTTATGAACTGTGAATCAAGTAGAGAATAAAAACATAAAGGTGGAAATGAGCTTTTCAAGAAGAGCATTTTGTTTTCAATCCGAGTTTCTGTGAAATAAACAGACTGCACACCATCCATCCTGCTGACTTATTCCATTTTAATAAATAAATACAGAAAAATAAGTTCATGGCTCCATAGAGATGTGGTCCTAGTTATAATGCAGGTCAGTAGACAGAGACGCACTGAGGAAAGACAGGCTGCAATCACACAGAAGCAAATAATTTTATCCCTCTACTGCACAGATTTTATGCTTCCACGGCTGATGAAACATGAGCGATAATCAGATTTCACGTGACGGCCGCTCTTTATGTAGGTGGGGAACCGACGATGGCGGGTCCTGATGAGAAATCCAATTTGTTGAGCTCATGAAGCTGCAGTGACTGACAACAGCAAGCTCTGGTTACTGAACTATAGGAGCAAGATGTAGCTTATTGTACAGCTTTGACCTTCTGTCACCCTACAAAACATTACACCTTTGTATCTGCGTCGAAAAGGAAAAAATACAGAACACACAGAGCCATTATATGTCAAAATAATCCCACATGGAGTCTCCTCGGCTACACAATAACAAGCCATTGTGGTTGGGGCCGAATGATCAACAAATCTAGCCATCCAGTCCCCGGACACCGCTTGTTAAAAGCTGCCAGCTACAGTAATCATACTGTGTGCAATTCATTATTCAGTGGGTTACCTCAAGGTAATTACAGTCACACGAGAACATAGAAACAACGACTGTCCTGTCAGGTCCAAGACACGTGGAGGTATATTGTGATAAATGACAGTATTAACATGCGCAAAGTCACATATCTCTTTAGAGAATTCATATCTTTGTCGCATTATAAAAAAAATTAATCAAGGAACATTATATCTGCTCATCCAAAATAATAATAATAATAATGATAATAATAAAAAAAGTTACCATGTTTAGCAGAATTAAAAAGAAAAATGGAAGATCTGCATCCCAATCAGTGACCAGTGAGTCTAGAAACACTTTATATGGTAAGTTAGGACAAGCCATTCTATTAATATATATTTATATATGTATGAAACAAGGATTAAGAGGACAGGAAATCATATCATCTCTGTCCTATCATATCATAACAGTCTCCGTCTTTCTTTACAACAGCTTATAATAAGAGCTTTCAAACACAGGCAGGATGTGCAAAAGGAAAGTAGTGCTACTCTGCAGCAGAATCAGATTCCAAATAAAGCGCGTAGACGGTCACATAATACATCTGTGCATCCCAAAAAAAATCTGCAGCTATTTTAATAATTATCTGTTTTTCTCCAAAAAAAAAAAAATCCAACAGTCGATGTTCTCATGATGTCAAATGTGTCTATTTTTTAAAAACCTCTTTTTTAGTCTCAATTTAAAGAGAATTCAGGTTTTGGTCCACTGGTCAAACACCCTTTCTCACAGTTTCCTGACAAAATAAACAAATCCATCATAATATTTGGCTGACTGATCAATAATAAAAAAAACACTTGCAGCTCTAGTTTAAAGGTCCATCTTATACATATGTAATAAAATAAGGAATCTGTAGAAGATAATCAATTAATGACTTTCAGAGCTTTTGCAGTCGAGACTAAAATGACACCGCTGTGATGTGAAGTATGAATCCATTTTATGCTGTTAGGCACCATCAAACAAATAAAATGGACTTTAGCTTATTCAATAAAAACTGCTTGTGGTTATCAGATCTCTCTCTCTTCTCTCTCCATCACCTTCTTTCTTCAGTCTCCCAAGTTCATATACAGTTAGGTCCAGTAAAGTTTCTAAGCTACACATTGGAAACAGTCTCGTTTAGTTCTGTGGTGGCTCCTGTACACAGCAGCAAAGGGACGAGGTTCTACTAAGTTTGACTACTGTACTCAGCACCAGCTCTCTGGGTGTTTACCAGACGAGCAAAGTGCTAGAGCGGAGTGTTTGCACGTATGAAGCTGTACACGGTCCTTCATGTACACTCAGCGGCAGAAAGCCTCAGCAGCGAGCTCAGCGGTCTGCCGCTTCACGCGATTTGTTCTCGGTAGCCGGTGACCCGCGGACCGCTAAACAGCCCTTGTCTCCCTAATGTGGAAGCAGCACAACAAATATCGCCGGGGCCGGTTTCACTTAGAGCACGTGGCAGCAGTTGTACTGAGCCAGCGGCAGGATCTTGGGCTTGTTGTGTGTCGGTATGTTGAAGGCCAGAGCTTTCTCACACAGAGGAAACTGAAAGAGACGCTCACGAAGCTTCACGCTGTGCCGTTTTCCCTGCTCCACCCTCGGGGCAGACTCCTCCCGGGTCGTCGCTGCGCTGTGGGGCTGACACCTGTCTGTTAAGAGGTCATCTCTACCGCTTTCTCCTCCCCTGTCGCCTTCTCGTCCTCCTCGTTGCAGCTCCATCTTGTTCCGCCTGGCGGAGGACACCGGGGAGTGATGGGGGTCAGGTTTAGGGAGAGGAGGATGGGGTTTGTTGGTGTTGTTGTTGGGTTCCACCTCCTCGTCCTTTCCTTCCTCTCGGGCTGTGATGTCATGCTGGCCCTGACAGCACGGCACACCCAAAGCCAGCTGGGAGAATGGCGAGACTTCAGGAATCTGACTGACCAGCCTGTCTCCATGACTGACTGGCTGATCTGAAATCACACACCCACTGTCTTCAGTTTTGATTTCTGTCTCCACCTCTGCTTTGTCCCCCTCCTTCATCACCTCCAATGAGCTTCTTAACTCTTCCTCTTCACTGCTGTCTTGATTGTCTGCTCCATCCTGTGTCTTTTTAGTTTCTCTTTCTGGCTCTCCCTCTAGTAAAGAGGCAGAGCCTTCCCCTTCTTTTATCATACTTTCGTTCTCTTCCTCCTCCTCCTCCTCCTCCTCTTCTTCTTCTTCCTCCTCCTCCTCCTCACAGATCTGCTGAAGTGCAGGAAGGTTCTTGGTGATGGGAGGCTCTTCAGCTGGAGGTGGACGCAGGGTGAAGCTGAGGCTGGGCTGCCACGGAGCAGGGAAGGGCTTGTCAGACGATGGCCTTGCAGCGAGTAGATCCCCGCACTCAGGCACTCCTGAGTGGGGAGAGCTGGGAGAAAGGGCCCCTGAGAGCCAGTGCGGTGGGGCCTCTGGACTGAGGAGGGCGTTATCCAACCCCTGGAGCCAGTGGTGAGCCTCAATCTCATCAAGTGAGGAGCGGCGAGATGGATCTTTCTGCAGCATCCTGGAGATCAGACTGACAGGAAAGACAGAGAATTTTATTGTTTGATGGAGGTGATGTAAACGTCTGTTATACTTTAAGCGATAAGCTTTTGGAGCGACTGATTTGACACAGAAAACGACCTGATTCTGATCTGATCTAGGCCATCGGCACACTTATTAAAACCCGTATGTCCAGAAGGATCTTCTGTTCTATTCAGCTCCTCTTCTCAATTGAAACACACCATTGTGTGACCGAGGGCAGAGTCATATGACAAGTGCCGGGTCAGATGTTCGAGGATGTGTTTGCTGCTGCAGATAATCTGACAAAAACCACAGGGCAGAGAGTATTTATGGCTGCTGCCTTTTTAACCTCAGAAGACCGAAGACAAGCTGGAAAAAACCTTTGGGGAGGAAGATGGAAATAAAGCTTCTGTTTTTTTTACACACACACTCTTTGGTATTCAAGGCTAAGGCCTTTGACTCCCCACTTGTGATGTAAATAAAAAACGGTGTGTAAACGATGTATTTCTAATGGTGCCCGTGTCGTACGGAAACGGCTCGATGATGACAAGAACCGTGAAATGAGCCTAAAAAGTGGCGTGCTGCTGAAAGTCAGATTTATTGTTGGTTTACTGGCCAGTAATCTGAACTTCCCTCTTTCATAACACAGAGAACAAAAAAGATTGGTGCTTGCACAGCATTACAGTCAGATGGAGGTCTGGACTTTGACAGCTTGATTCTTTTCTTTTTCAGTCATTGTAGATTTGCTGCTGTACTTGTAATCACTGCCTCACTGAATGACCCAATTTTCTGCAAGCTTTAGCTGATGCACAGATGGCCTTACATTTGACTCCACAACACTTTGGTACACAAAGGAGCTCAATGTGACATGTCGCTCAGACCAAATTTACATCACATTTTTTTTCAATGACCTTTTCCCTCACAAAAAAACAAGACGATAACTAATAAAAATATTTGCGGTTGCCAATGCGGACCCTCAGACTCTTAGTAGATGCACCTGTGGTATAAATGTCAATATCCTATGTGACTTCCTGCTTGAGTTATGGGATTCTCAAGTTTTTCAGAAAATTTGACCTCTGACCCTTTGATCGAGATCATTGAAATTTGAACTTGTTTAGGATATTTAGTAGTAGTCAATATCATAATCCTGCGTTGCCTCGAGTTATCGTGTTCACGCCGCCTGCTCAGCTAAGGGGTAAAAATGAATGCACAAGGACAAAAAAAAAAAAAAAAAGATGACGTGTACTGACACTTTTATCAACAAATTAAAACAAGATGAAAATATCCTCCAGAGACCAGATCCAAGATCGGCGATCAAACTAATGAAGTTATGTAGAAAGGTTTGGAAGTGACCCAATCAGAGGTAATCTCCTTGTGAGTGGGGGCGGTACATCTAGCTCCCAATTCTCTCCTTTCCTTATAAAAAAAAACCCCCACAACAAAATTACATCAATGTGGACAACAGGCAAGAAAATACATATCTGATTTTTGAAAATTAATGTTGTGTATTTGAATTGACTTATTAGGATTTGAGAACTTCCTGGTTTATGTTCACAGGACATCCTGCAGAGGTTGTAACTGGGTTTGGAGGTGTTAACGCTGTCCCGATGTTAACCCAGTGTGTGTGTTTTGGATCAGACTGTTAGGAGTGAAGGTAAGATTGTGAAGACAGATGTGCACCTGTGAGCTTTATTTTGTTTCCGGATTAGCAAAACTAAAGACCCAGAAGTTTCTGTGTTGCAATGTTTGGGATGATTCTCACACTGTTAGGGAGAACTATATGTGCAGCAGGGTAATGGAGCCTTTGAGGAAACTAGGACACTGAAATTATTCAGTGAAACGCACGCTAATGAGATGATTTTACGGTCAGCAGATTTTTAACTCATCTACTGAACAGCAGAACCCTCTGGCAGAGAAATCAAAAATAAAGCATTCAGAATAATAAAACCTTTTTCTTCCTCTGAAGATCTGGCCTGAGAGGACCTTGATTGTAAGCTAAGATTTTACTCACTCTCTGCACTCGTCAGACACATGTTCAGGAATGGAGTAACGACAGTCCAAAATCATGACCAGAGTCTCGCTGTCGTTGGTTTCCTGGAAGGGAGGGACTCCACACACCAGCATGTAGAGGATCACCCCCAGAGACCAGATATCTGGAACACACACACACACACACACAAAAAAAAAAATCACAAAAATTTGCCTTAAATAGCAAATAATTTCCAGACTGAAAATAGCCTCCCATCCCTCTGCTCTCTCATCATAGTTAGAATACTCCGAGCTCCACGGGTCAGATAGGGTATTTAAAAAATTGCCTTTTTGAATGTAGCTCTACTCATTGATCTCAAGTGGTCTCCTTTCTGCCTTAGAGCAACAGTGAGGTCTAGGGTCAGGGTACACACAACAGAGCAGCTCAGATTAAACTACTGCATTCCTCAATGACGTGAAACAATCTAAGAGGAAAGCTTGTGAGTAACAGCTGGATGTCCGGTTTTTAAGAGTCAAAACTTTAAGCGCTAAGCTGTAGACAACTCGGCTAAGCGCTCCTGACCCCGACTGTAAAACCACATTCACACATGCCCGGGCTTCCTGACCGACAGCACTGCTGACAGCGTGCCCTTTTCCCGTCTCCTCCCTTTCCTTCCCCTTTTCCACTTGCCTACCCTCCCTCTCCCGTCCTGATGTAGCAAGAGGAAGTCGATTCACACTCAAAACGGCCTCAGTGAGGCAAGAACACAGCAGCCGGGTCAAGGAAACTCACGCAAGCTGAGGAAAGCGATCTGAGGGCTGAAGGCCATAACAAACAGATGGCTTGTTGTGGTGTTGTGCTATTCTGAGAATGAACTCCCTTCTATCTTTTATGCCTCTTCTCGTGTTGCTTCCCAAACACTGGAAAAAAGAACACTGACCACTGTTTGCATTGTGTGCCAGCCCCAATGTAACACTGTAAATATCACAGATCGTAAATCTTCATCTGTAAAACCTGTCTCTGCTGATATCCCGTTTCCTTCGTGTGCGACCTAAAGGGTAATTAAAGTGGTCTGACCTTGATTTTACAGCTTTTGCTGCTAATCTTTCAGTTTTCCCCTCCACTGTGGATTCTTCAGGGAACACTGCGCTCCACATATAAAGCTATTAAAACTAATTTTTTTAAGCGTATTTACACATCTTTTGTGTTCTTTCCTGTAGAAGAATTACAGCTGTGAAACCGAGACTGAAACTATGATACAAACACTTGTCATGCCTGTACTGCGATACCTCTGAGGGGCTGTTAATGCATGGTTAAAGCAGGCGAGGTCTGGTAAAAGCCGTAACGCTCGTCAGAATTCAAATACCTACATTCAAAAACATTGACCGTTCCAAGGGGCGAAATCCTAAAGATTTTAGTGCCTCAGCTTCTTAACTATCAATCCTTCATTAACCAGCTCATATTACTTGTCCTTTAATTCAGCTTAAGGCTCAACCTGTGACATCAGTGATATCACAACATGAACAATAATCTCGGTTCAAACTAACTGTCCACACCAGTAATAAAATATTAAGCTGTACTCCTGACTGTGAGAAAGACAATCATCACTGGTTAATGAGGTTGTGTTATGAGATAATGAACTAAGGGGACACAGCGTGCTCATTTAGTAACATTTGTCAGTGACACAACCAGTTTAAATCTGAAGGGAACTGACGTTTAAAAAATGAACATCACGCTGTATCAAAAGAGACTTGATATTACTGAACGAGACCAAAAAGTCATCCAGAAAGATACTTTGTTGCAAAAGCAGACAGTTTGATCAGATTTCTCTATTTGAATTTAGTTGAAAAATGCCAAGAGACATGCATAAAATAGCAGTTTTGTACCTACAGGATGATTACCAAAGAGGGATTAGCTGAAAACTTACCATATTTCAGCAAAATAAATTTGAGGAAATTGGACAAAAAGAAGAAGTGGGAGTCCCTTAAATCTATCAGCAACACAGAAACAGTATCTGAAAATTATGACCTTAAGAACCAGGAAAACAAAAACAAAAAACAAAGACCCGCCTTACACTGTATTTCCATTTATGTTTGCATATGTCAATAAATTGCTGCCTCGATTTCCCTTTTTCTTAATGAAACAAAGAAATGAGTACAAATAAAACAGTAGTAGTACAACAAGTGCTTTTTAGAGTTTAGTTATGTTATGTATGACAATCGCTTCGTCTTTTGAAATTAATTAATTTACACATATACCCCAGCTATTTTTTATTTTTATTTTGGAGGGCTTTTTCAAAACTTTTACTAGTTTACAATAAAAGGGAAAGAGTGGGAGAGAATGGAGTTGGGCCGTAGGCAGACTGGTTTTTAGATCTGAGACACATTGAACAGATTGGAGAGACTGAGATAACCAAAAAGCACCACTGAACGACCCTGTACAACTCCTCCATGTAATACACTGTACACACCGTAATAGCTCCACCCTTTGCACATGCTCTACAGTAAAATAACAAATGTTTTACAGGTTAGAGTTAAATGTCAATCATATATATTTCACCTCTATAATAGTCTTGATATTTAAGTGATTTGTATATATTAGTGATCTTTCTTTGTAATATATCATATTATTTAATTAGGTTAGTCTGTTACTGTCTTAGAGCAACTGTAACCCACACAATTTCCTTAGGGATTAGTAAAGTATTCTGATTCTGATTTTAAAGGTTATTGCATTCAGTGCTAACAGACACATGCTAACACGCTACACACAAATGTTTCCAGTAAAAAATAAAATAAAAAAAAGATTCAATGGAACAAACTGAATCAGCAATCTGCCGATTCGATTTGTTCCATTTAAAGCACCGGATGCACATGTTCGAACTCTTTACCCTTTGAAATCCTACTAGGAGTAACCTAGTATCTGTCATATTTCAGGCCTGCTTATAGAACGAAATGTTTGCACCAGAAGTAAGTAAATGTGGTCTCTGCCTATGCAGCTACCCCATAGGATGTGGTCATCAAACCACATAATTGTCAAACTTTATGCAATAGTTCAATGAAACTGGAGAGCTGTCCCACACTGGTGCTACAAGAAAGACGAGCAGTAACCACAATAAATAACATTTATACGGAAAATGTGGGGGAGGTTTAGAGTTAATAATAAAAATGACACATGTATTACCTGAGACTGCTAGACTGCTAACCATAACCCTGAGATGCTCTTTGTTTTCTAAATATCGACATCCGTTTCTCAGAATTGAAGCCCTTGTGGACACAGCACACTTGCAGTGCAATCAGTTTTGCAACTAATTTAGTTCACATTAGTTTAAAATAACACATAATAGTGGACATGTTTTAGGGCACAGGTAATCCTGAAACTGCAGAGATGCAGTGTGCCTGCAGCTACACACACCGTTATAATAACACAAAACAAAACCCTCCTTATTAAATCCTGAGCAAGTCAGACATAAAAGGATTTCAAAAATATTTTTAGGAGTATAATAAAACATTGTGGTACATTCAAATCCTCCTCCATCCAGTGATTCTCACATGTAACAGCCCCGTATGTGATCAGACATCCAGCCATTGTTCCACATTGTTCTCATGACAGTCCAAACAAGAGCCCTCAGTTCTCACCACACGACTATCGCACGCACGCTCATGCACACGCTAATATTGGTCCAGGGACGTATTATGCAACAGGGAGGAGAAACCACTGAGTGCTGGGAGTGTACTTTTCTCTGCTCACTGGGGAATATCACACATTCTTACCATGCATTAGTGGCCTGCTGACAGGACAAAGATCAACAGCAGACACACACACATACATCCATACAAAGTAAACACAAACCAGATGCAGATATAGGCTGAATCACGTTAGAAAATAAGTTAAACTATGAAAACTGTTGCGATACAAAACCTCGTGCACAGAATTCACTGCAGCTTCAAAGAGTTAATGACTGATCTGTGGTTCTCTACTGGGGCCATCTCCTTTTAAGTACACTTTTCAAGGCCAAATACGTCAGAAAGGGTCAGCACAGCTGACTCGTTTCCAACGGGTCCTCAAGTTCAGACTAAATATAAATGCAGCCCTTTTTTTGCCCACATTTGGCCAGCATGAAAAATGCTGTTAGATCATCAGTAACCGATGTATTACAGGAATTTCTCATGATCTTGGGAAATGTTATTATTTTGATATGATTATCTTCTAAGTCTTTCATAAAAATCTTGATAAGGAAGGAAGTTGTCAATACATGAAAATACATACTCATATTATTTTAATAACTGTGAAGTCATCTGGTGTGGTTACCTTGACATGAAACGGTGTTACTTCAAAAGAAATGCAGTAATAAACTTAAAACAATAGTAAATAACAACACCGGCCAAAACGCTAAATTGGAACATTAATGAAATAATGTGATAGTTTTTATTAAATTTTTTTGCAGTGCGTATCAAAAATTCAGGCAAATTACATTTAGCGAACTATTCTGGACCAAAACTGGCATTCATACAGATACTTTTCAGGTTGTTCTGGTAAATGTAATTTTACTAATATTGCTACTGAATCATGTGTTCATCCCCTTAAAACAAATGTGAAGCTTACAGTGAGCAGACTGGAGAGTCCACACAAAAGTAGCTGAACTAGTCAGGAAGTACAGTTCCCCCCTTAAACACAACAGAAAAGTATTCAAACAAGGTTTTGCTCTGTAGGCACTCTTATGACAAAGTCAGGAACTTATTTTGCTGTGCCATTGATATCTTAAAATAGAGACCAGTTGGTGACCTCCTTGGAAATCTCTGGGAAAAATGTCTATATAAGAACAGTCTCAACTGACTGGTGAGTGGCTGCTGCACCAAAACCCTGCTAATGACTGCTTTAGTTGCTAACAGATTGCTGCTGTTGCCTTCAGTTTGCATGACATGTACCGATTCGTCTGCAAATGCTCGCTATTTTCTCACCAAACTATAGTGACACTGTAAACACCTTCAAAATAAAAGTTGTATCTTACTGCTGCAACCAACACATTTGGTCACAATTTCACTGCCATTTGATGAGTAATACAAAGTACTGGTGACCATGGCAACCTGCAGGCAACCTAAGCAATTGCAAGGAGGTTTTCGGTGCAGCACCGTACACTTTTTTTGTGACCAATTCAGCTAGCAATTTCCAGAAATCTCCAGAAGCCACTGGCCATGTAATCAACCAGTAACTACTAGATATCTCCACCTCAGATAATATACTGGTTGCCGACAGGTGGTTGACTGAAGCCTTACACTGACTACTGAAGTTTAACACATTAAGAATGTATTTATTTATTCAGAATAGGATGATGCCATTTAAAATACTTTAGCAATCAATTTCATTTATGGATATGCCATCAGTTCATTAAATTAACAGAAAATTTCCCCCCGCCCTGGTATCACAGAAAGCCAAGTTGCTTTCATGTTGCTCTCTTATCCAACATGAAATTCTGAAATACTGGAATTTTAAAAAATATGCCAAAATGCATGTTTAATGTTGAATTCCTATTAAAAAAAAGTGCATCATTTTCCTGGATTGAGACGGTCAGGTGGGAAGCGTTTGCTGACCTGACGCAGAATAACCCTTTAGGCTACTTTCGGGCAGGTGACAGCAAAGACTGTTTAAAAGAACAAGAAAAAAAAAGTTGAGAAGCATTTCTTAGGTCCTAACAGAGAGCCATTACAAATCACATGCTGTGCCCAGAAACATCGACTGATGCACACTGTTGCACAATATTCCCCCCAAGAAGGATGCATCTGTTTTTGGATTTAGTTGCTAAGAGATAATCTGTTCACTGCACCATTATACTTCCTAGTATGTGTCAACGTTGCTGGTGCTGTGGTTTTCAAGCTTTGGAAAAGTACTTGTTGCTACAAACAGTCAAGCAGCCTTGAGGTTGATATGAAAACACCAACAAAGAGGTTTTGTGCGGAAAACCTCTCGGTAAAGAAGCTCTTCCTTGGTCTAAAATAGGATGTTCAGAGGGGGCTTTACATGTGCTACTCCCCACTGGGTAATGAGCAGCCATGACCCTCCACCCTAAAGCAGACAAATGAGTGGTGTGTATGATGTGGCAGCCAGATACAAAGACTGAACACATTTGTCGACACTGGAGAGCACATCAAAGAGTTCAAAGCCACCTGTAACCCCCAGATTTCATTACTGTTTCTGACTTACTAAGCACTGTATCTAGCATGTAGGTATTTAGAGAATCTAACTGACACAAAAAAGCCCATACATTTAATGCTTCAGTCTGTAAAAAAGCAGCTTTTCCTCTATCACATTTGGGGTTTTTTTCTGATTATGCCATCTTTATAACGTTAGTGCATTTTGCTGAACCTTTCCATGGCAACCAGCTGTCAGAAACACAAACATTTGTAGCTGACTCTCAGAATAATCAGCCAAAAGCAGAAGTTCCTCCTGTACAGAACATACCCGACCACTTTAGCTCTTCCTTTTTTCTTATCTGACATTTCCCTCAACTATATTGCACAGCCCTACTCTTTGTCATAACTCACCTCTTGCTGTCATATTTACATTTGTTCAGGAAGAGCTCTTTCCCACACTGATAAGCTACTATTTTTGTCCTCTTTAATTTATGACAAACTAATTCTCATTAGCCAGTGACTGGGAAAAATAAGGAAAAGACCCACATATATCGTTAACACGATGACCTTGGTCTGTGAAGCCTAACAATTACACTTAGAGTGCAGAAAGTGTACACACATGCACGCACACGGTAAAGGGCAGATATTATGTAACTGCAGTGTTTATCTTTTTCAAAGGCAAGAAGTCCTGCAGACATTCCTGCCTCTACTCTAAATCATATGACCGTCATCAAACACCAGCACCACGTCTTCAATCAAGCTGCATGTTAACTATTGCTGGACTGCAGATTTTGAAAGTTTTACAGTATATTAGGGTTTTATTATGATTATTATTATTATTATTATTATTATTATTATTATTATTAATAATAATAATAATATGACTTTTGAACACGACAACATTTTTATTGGTTTATAATGCTTCACTCTGCTGCTAGAAGGTTTTAATGTCATCATACATAAAGAAACAATAAAACCAATTAAACCAAAACAATAAATAATGTACTCATATGCTTTCATTAACAAACATTAACATCTGACAAAGGGCTAGTACAGAGCCAGTCCTTAGCAGGCTGCCTGTTATCTTCTTCTGTCAGATACAACACCTCTTATTGTTGCTGCTGTTTTTTTAAACACAGTCAGCATACAGCAAGCTTATTAGTGTTGCAGCGTTGGTACGATCTCCATTCGGAGTTCTTCAAAACTTTCTGTACACTTTTTATCATCATGCATGATCTCGGCCTCACTTGATTCCCTGTCGCTGTGTAAGGAGGAGCTCTGAGCTCAGAAGCAGAAAGAGCTCTCATCCTTCATCCTCCGACTTTACAGAATGTTATGCTATCTAGGTAGCAAGCATTGCCGAGCATGCTGCATGGTGTCTTTCAAATTATTGCCCCCCTGAAGAGAAGTTTCAGATTATTAGCTGCTGCTTTATATTGCTTTTTGTACCACATAACTAGAACTGTGGGTAAGAAGGCTGAACAGTTAAAATAGATCCCCTCTCCCCTGCATGTCAGTCCAATATTATAGTACATGTAAGCCCCTTGAAAAGCCACAGAAGCTGCTTTGTCGATTTACTGGTTTGGTGACATCCTGTATAAAGTTATCAGATGTACATCTAGTATACTTTCAGGCTTTAAAGTATAAAACAAAATCCCCACAGCAGCCTGATTATATCAGACTGAAATATCAAACGGACACAGACTGCAGTCTGTGTGTGCGCGTGCAAAGATAGGTTTATGAGTCATCTTACTAAGCTGAGATCACTGAGGGACATCTCTTCTTCTGTGCAGCTCAGGATTACGACAAACATTCATGAATATATAGATGCATGTGTGTACGGAGTGATGGAAGTGTACATTTCTGTCAAAGTGACGACATAAACATGAAATCTACAGTTTGAGTCACACTAAGACGAGCAAAAATAGAACAGAAAAATGCGCTTCGAGTCAAGTGAAGCAGAAAACAGGCTTAAAGGATGTAATAATAATAAATGGATTTCAATGGACGCCCTTCGAGTGGACGCTTTTAGAAACAGGAAGTGACATTAAAAAGGAACTAATGCAACTTGTAAGTCATGCTGAAGTTATGTGTGCGTGTGAAAAGATTCTTCAGATCACAATTCTCATCTTTACGACACCCATAAACAATATAGCAAATTCAAAGCACTGGTTTCTTAAATTACAGTTTTTCTTGTTTTGATCCATTTACATGTGCAAATGTCAGTAAAAGCCCTTCTGCAAGAGCACAAACTATTTTACATTCAAGACAGATGCATTTGTAGTTGACAGAACGGCAACCAGACCTTGCCGAAATCCAGCCTATTCCAGCTTAGCAGATAAGACCACCGACATCCCCGAAGCCCACATGCTGAGTTTGCCTGCCCCCCCGGGATGCGCAAGACCAAATCCCTCAATTCTCCTTCTGTTTCTATAAACTCAAATCCCACAATCTATCTGCCGGCTTCACCTCTAAACTCCCACAAATCCCAACAGTACAGAGCAGCCTTTCTAGTAAGGATAAACAGTGATGCACAGTAGTTTCTCTATCTGCTATCTGTCTCTGTCCTCATCTCCCTCTCACACACATACACACACACACACACAAATGCTTGTTATGCAGAGTGGGGGCATGCTGGTGAGCTGCAGTGGTTGGTTCCTCTGCAGAACGTGCCCAGTTGGCTCATGACTGGCTGGCTTGCTTAGACTGACCCAGATACACACACTAATCCTCAACGGATATACAAACACACACACACACAGACAATTGCATACTAGCACACAAATATGGAAGAGACACACTGAGACACAAGGAAATGCACAGGGATACCTACACAGGGTCAAAGAGACAAATATGGGCACCTACTGTTCACCCACACAAACAGTTGGGCTCACGGAAACAGACAATACAGGCTTGTTGGTGAATTTTGACTGTGTTAGCAGTTTGTTGCAGCTGCATCAAACACAATCAGTAATTTTTCCACCCATTGGCAACAGCACATGACAAAACAGCTTCATCTTATCTTACCTAATCTGCTGACTCTACTGTGTGAACAAAAGATCTTCAACAGCCGTCAACCAGACTTTAAAAAAGTAAGTTTTTCTAAACTACTTAATCTAAGGTTAAGAAAAAGAAATGTTAAAATCCTCAGACGAAAATGTATATTTTAACAACTTTGCTCCCATGACGAATGGGTAAAATCTGATGTGGGTGCCGACAATGATAAGGCGTCTGGTAGAAAGCTACTGAATTTACCCTCAGGCAAGTTTGCTCTGCTCAGAGTGGAAAATAATTAAATGACATGAAACAGATATTGAAGCCTCGATGGCAAAATTACACATGCTAATCAAAGAAAAGAAAGACTTTGATGCTGCATGCAACCTCTGGGCATCGCTCAAAAGTACAGAGGCCTTTAATCATTTCATTTTTTGAAAAATCTGTAAATTTGTTTCTCTATTAATCGATTTTACGAGAAAAAATAGAGCACACTGACTGCTTTAATTTCTCCGTCGTGTATGTGTTAGAATGCATAACAACTTAAGCATTCCAATACACAAAACAAAGTTCATTATCACATATTTGAGGAGGTAGAACTGACCAATGTCTGCTATTTACACTTTAAAAATGTTCAAGTTTGATAATACAAACACTCCAGTGCAGTTTGTGCTCACCTGTCTACTTATGAGCCCCTGTCACTGGTTTTACTGGACTGCGAGTTTTTCCCACTGTACTTGAGAGGGCCACCCAGATATATTTTGTTTATTATTGACACTTTATATAACTGAGACAACAACTACCTACAGTCTTTCCTGGCTAGTGTGTCTGTAGAGACATGCATGTTGCTATTATGGTGGTTGTTCAGCTGTCTCGAGGCTTTCGTTCAGCAGCCAGATGGACTCCAGCTTCACTCTCTTGGAGTGCATAGTCCTTTTTTCTGTTCTGGAGATCTGAGGTAAGCTGGAGGCTTGCAGAGCAGGCCAAGAAGGCAAGCTAGTCCATCCAAAGGATGAGGAACTCACTGTCGAGGCAGCTGATTACTGCCTCGTTAAATGTAGATATAGAATTAATGACTACAATATAATTATTTACTTGGAATTTATTTAGGAACACAAGGAAGTATTGTGTGAGTATTGTGAGTATTTCTGTGGGATATATCATAAACCTACGAAAAATACTCTTACATTCTACCACTGTTCAACAGTTTGTCAAATATTGTTTTTCCCCCCTCATAATATTACCATAATAACAGAGTATAAAAACAAAGCCAACAAAGCGGATATTTCTAAATATGATGATGTTATATAAGACTAATTTGCATTTTATGTTTGCCTCCCTTTGTCCAGGTTTGCCTGGCAGCTTTAAAATCTCTGATCTCAAGCTCAGCGCTTAAAAAACAAAACAAAATAACAACACATAGATACAAAAAAGAAAATACATTTTCTCTGTCTCACCCACAGCCGGAGCATCGTACTCTTCTCCCAGCAGAATCTCAGGAGCAGAATATGCCAGCGACCCACAGCTGGTGGCCAGCATCATCCCGGGCTGGAATAAGTTGCTGAACCCAAAGTCAGTGAGCTTGACGGCGCCTTGCTGAGGGAAGAAAACCACGTTCTCAGGCTTCAGGTCCCGGTGCACTACATGCAGCTGGTGGCAGTAGGACACAGCACGCACAATCTGGGCGAAGTGACGCTTGGCGGTAACCTCGGCCACGCCTCCCTCGTGGCGGAGGATGTAGTCGTAGAGGTCACCGCCCTCAGCCAGTTCCATCACCAGGTAGAGAGTGGTGGGTGTGTCGATGACCTCGTAAAGGCGAACCACGTTGGGATGCTGCACCCGCCTCATGCATCTGATAATGGAGGGACACATTTAAACAAAGATGGTTTCAACCATTCATCTTGAACAGCAAGCTTCTTAGTCTGAGATCAGTATCTGTTCAATCTTTATTTTTTATCATTCATACCTCACTTCCTGTAAGAGGTGGCTCGTTGCCATTACATCTAGTTTTGTCTTGTCTATCATCTTGACAGCCACCAGTTGCCCCGAGTTGACATTACGGCCCAGTTTAACAACAGCAAAGTGACCCCTGCCCAACGTCCGACCCAGATGGTACAGTCCGCTGAGATCAGAGCGACCAGGGCTGCTCTGCAGGTCCGGATGTTCATCCTGGGAAGCATTTATACCTCCAGAGGAGTCCATATTTAAAACTGAGAGGGGCTTCACAAGGGAGCAGGTGGAAATTGGTTGCGTGAAGGTGTCAAGGACTGAAAAAAGGGAGGGAAGGTGCAAGGCAGCGAAGTTCCTCACTGCTGAAGAGTCGCCTGGTTGGACAAAGAAATGACAACACAATGAAACTAAATTGACTGTGCTGATTATTTTGGCCTTTGGCCCGAAGGGAAAAGGGCTTTCGATGAGGTCAGCTGCTGCCGCTAATGCCTCATCCCATCAGGCACGGGACCAGAAAGAGGCTGATATTAAACATCGCTTAACGAAAGGCACAGAAAACAGGACACGGTTAAATTAAGTAGCGAGGACTAGATTAGAGTGTAGCAGAATTACAGTCTAGCAATAAGAGCAACAGAGTGTAAAATATTGTGTTATTGTCTGAGGGGCTGCATTTGGCTCCATCTCAAATAACACCATCAAGCACAAATGGCACGCTTAATCAATACTGTAACAAGAAACCATAATGTACATCTGTGCGCGTACGCGAGTGTGTTTGTGTGTCATTAGTTCGGTTAAGAGGGTCACAAGGTGGCAATAGACCTGATGATATCATCATTATATCATCCCCAGCTTCACTGCTGCTTTCTTTTGATTTTTATTAGGTTATTCAGTTGGAGGAAAACAGGTAAACACACAGATGGGAGTTCATCTATAAAGGTGAAAAACAGAAAAATAAAGTAGATGTTGTTCAAAGTTACTAGAAATTAAATCTTTGTTGTGTGGGAAAACTTTAAGCCCAGTAAATTAAAAAAAAAAAAAAACAACGTTGTTCTACACCTCTGAAGTATCCATTGGCAGCTAATAGCCCCTTTAGTGAATAAAACCTTAAAAAAATTTGTAAATACTGTTTCTTAGGGGTTGTTTTGCATCTCTGTAGGTACTCTGTATCTGTAGTTATTCCATAATTTCTGTAGAGTCCCTTTGCTTCACGGTGTGATTGTTCTTTTGTGCCTACCTGCAAGTCAGTTTTTTACATTTCTGTTTTCATTTTGATTTCGTTTCAGTTATTTCCCAGACTCTGCTTGCTTTCGGTTTAGTTTTTAGTGTTAAAAATGTAGCTAATATTGTTTTTTTCCACCAAACTTTTAGCTTTTATTTTTCTCACGCCGTAGTTGTTTTCACAACTTTTTTCTTCCCATAAGCAGAAGAAACTTTTGCATCTCTTTGTATCTCTAAGTGGGCTTTTCTCTGTGACTTTTCTGTTGTTTTGAGTATCTGCAGTCACCGTGCATCTCTTTCCACAGTTGTTTTTCTCTACTTTTTGTCATGTTGTATCTCTGCAGTTGTTTAACATCTCTTTGCAGTCATTTTCCACTTCTTTGACGGGAGTTTTGAGTGTATTTGGCATCATCTCTGCTTGTTTTTGTGCCTTCTCTCTAACTGTTTTGCATCTCTTTTGAGTTAGCGTTCACTTGATTACACTGACAACTACAACAATCATTTCAAACAAAGGCTCAGAGGACCCTTTTGAGCTATTCTGAGGCAGACATATGATTTTATCAAAACGGACAACTGTTTTTTTCATCTACAACCTTTTACACTATGATTTATTTATCACCAGTATATAACGCAGCATCACTATTATCGGCAGCCTATTTAAAGCCCCTCTGAACAGCTTCTCCGGGCAGAATCAGGCCTCCCTGTCTTAGATATGTGCTAATGTCCTCGGTTGTACAGTTGTATCACATCCACTGCACCCCGTAATCCTGACTCGGGGCTGCCACACTTGTGTTAAGGCCAGCTGTTCTCTTCTTGGCCTCAACTGCAGTCCCGAGTTGGCACACACACGCACGCGCATGTAGTCATCCTCCAAAACAACCATTACCAACAACCTCACGGACACCGACAGAGCTACGGCAGTAAAGTGCCGTTACTGCTGTGAAGATACAGCGGTGGCGGCGGTGCTAACTTACCATTGTCGTGTAAATATCCCGAGTAGCGAGCGGCTCTTTCGGTCACTCCGCGGCTCCACGCTCGGTGTCCCCGCTGAATTCTGCTGTGTGAGTCGGCAGCTTCTTGCTGTCTTTCACAACACTCCCATGTTCCCGGTCCATACTTTTCTCATGACCGCCCGCCTCACTTCGCACTCTCTCCGTGTCCTCGAGCTCCACGACCGCGCGCCCGCTCATCGAAGTTGCAGAACGGAACTTGTCGTGCGCGCGCGCGTGTCCGGCTAGCTTTTGACGTCAATGCATATTTCGTCTCGCTCGCTCGCTCGCGCGGAGCAGCCAGCGGTCGCGAGCCTCTTGTACGCAGTGAGGAGAGGAAAATAACTGAATGGACGCTTCGGAAGTCCAAGAATTATGTAACGGCTGAGGTGTTTCGCTCTGTAAACAGGAGCAGGGAACAAAGAGCTATAGCATAGCGTACTGACAGGACAGGGGCCCCAGGACAGACGCACAGCGGGGCCCTCGACCTTACAAGATATCAAAGATGTCATGAGTCTTTGTGCTGGTTTCGTTTTTCTTTGCAACCGCTCTTTTTCCTTCTATCTATAGTTCCTTTATGCTTCTCTGTGCCACCTCTTTGTAATTCTTTTCATTAGTTTCAGTGTTATTGTTGAAAATTTGTCTTTTTGGTTGTCTTTTGGATCCTTGGAGGGCAGTTCCCAGTTCCCATACAGCCACTTTATGTTTCAGTGTGAAAATTTTTGCGTGTGTTATCTTTGCTTTTTATATTCTTTCTCTCTTCATAGTTCAAATGTAAATACACTATATTGCCAAAAGTCTTCACTCACCTATCCAAATCTTGAATTTCTGGTGTTCCAAACACTTCAACAGATGCATAAATTCAAGCACCTACGCATGCAGACTGCTTCTATAAACATTTGTGAAAGAATGGGTCGCTCCCAGGATCTGAGTGAATTCCAGCATGGTACCATGATAGCAACCATAAATATTCCACAGTAAACTGTCTGATATTATAACAAAGTAGAAGAGGTTTAGAATGGCAGCAACTAAGCCATGACATACTAGTCAACATTCACAGCAAGTACAATCACAGCAGATGCTGAGGTGCATGGTGCACAGAAGTCACCAACTTTCTGCAGAGTCACTCACTACAGAGCTCCAGACTTCATGTAGCCTTCGGACTAGCTCCATAACAGTTCACAGAGAGCTTCATGCAATGGGTGAGCCATGGTCTTAGATGGTTAAGACTTTGGTTAAGGCTTTGAATTGGGTTTGATGATCTAAGGATCATCAAACCCAATTCAAAGCGTCGGATGCAGTGGTGTAAAGCACGCAACCACTGGGCTCTAGGAGTGGAGATGTGTTCTCTGGGGTGATGAATCACACTTCTCTGTCTGGCAGTCCAATGGATGAGTCAGGGCTTGGCGGTTGCCAGGAGAACAGTACTCTCTGACTGCACTGTGCCAAGTATAAAGTTTGGTGAGTGGGCGTTATGGTGTGGGGTTGTTATTCAAGAGTTGGGTTCGGCCCCTTAATTCCAGTGAAAGGAACTCTTATTGCTTCAGTGTACCAAGACATTTTGCACAATTTGATGCTCCCAGTTTGGGGATGGCCCCTTCCTGTTCCAACAAGACTGTGCACCAGTGCACAAAGCAAGGTCCATAAACACATAGATGAGCATTGGGGTGAAACGGCATTTCGGTATGCTGTATACTGTGTATATTATACTGACAATGAAGTCCTTGAATCTTGAATATGTGTGAATAGTTTTGGAATTATAGTTTACTGATTGTTTAGCAGATGTGTCCTACTGCCTTGGTCCTTCCAACCTAAAATAAGTCAGAATTCTTTGCAATATTTTTGTATTTGTATGTATTTAGGATAGTTTTGTGTCTCTTTGTAGGGCAATTTATGCATCTGTGTGAATTGTTTTGCATTTGTGATTGTTTTTTGCCTCTTTTTTATGGCATTAGTTTTCGCTTTGTGGTCACTTTCTGTCTCCCTGTAGTCCTTTTTTGTAGCGGATCTGTCCCACTGATCCCCTGACCAGTTGTCTTCCCATGACCATATGACTTTATTCATTTGACCGGAAATCACACAGAGTGACTCAGAAAGCCTCGAGGGAAATCAGGGCTTAAAGTTGACCTATTCTTCTTTTTCTTGTTTTCTGTCATTTGCTACAATAATGGATGATCACATTAAATGTGATAGTTAGTTTCACGTAATTAGGCCAGTTTATGTTAAACAATGTGAGGCAAGAGCTCTATTTTTTATTATTTTGGATCTCTTTCATTTTGCTGGGAGCTGGTATCGTCGTCATCTGAGGCACACAGCTTTAACTGTGAACACTGAGCTGATTTGATGTTCAAATTTTCTGTTTGTGAGGAGAAGCCTCACAAACCCTCAGGAAGGGAAGAGCCGAAACCTTTAAATGTTTTAACATAAATAAGGATTATTTCAGAAAAGCTACTCTCCAAGTCCAAGAATAGAATTTGTTGTCACAGTCAACATGAAAAAAAAACTGATCCACTGAAATTTAAAAAAAGTCTCAATTTATAATTTTCCTTATTCAGAAAGAAAACCTGTGCTGTCTCTTTAAAGAATCCAAATAGTATTATTAATGATGTCATGCATAAATATAAGTTCAAAGGTATATGTTAATTTGAATTGATGTGTAAGATATTTTCATTCTTGAATGAAGATTTTATTTGATGTTTTTTGTTGTGTTTGGTTTTGAATGTGAAGCATTGTTACTCTGCAAAGCTGCATTTGTCTGCAAGATGATCTCATCCTAGCTGTTCTTTGTTTCATCGAACCAGACAGCCAACCAGCAGAATAGTGGGGACATCTAGTGGTTTCTTTCTTTCTTTCTTTCTTTCTTTCTTCAAATGCAAAACCCCCCAAAAGCATGCGATTCAAACAGCACTATTGTTACATCAGGGTTACACTATTATTCCTCTTTCAGAATCATGTGAGATCCTGAGATGCAGTGTATTTTTTATGTCCTCTGCAATGGATATTTTACATCTTTTGAACTTATTGAGCTGCCCTACTAAGTCCCGATGTGCTCAATAAAGGATATCCTTGGCTTTCCAACGATATCTCACGTGTTTGTGTGGCCTCTTTTAGCTCAAAAGAGGCAGGAAATAACAAAAAAGGTTAAAGTGAAAGATATTACTGTCTTTTTTCATGTAATTTCAGGTGGCTTCAGGTTCCTAGACTCCGTAAAGATTTTCATTCAACTTGGATTTGAATTAGCAGCTTATTGGTGCGTCTGTTCAAGTCGACAAATAATGTTAAAACAAATGAAGCCACTGGATTTAAATCTGGATCCATCTGGTGGTTGAACGGCGCTCTAGCAGAGTCTCTGGACTGCATAGTAACTTTTCTTCTCTTTGACATAAGTATACAGAAACATAGCGTGGGCAACGGTCTGAGATACTAATATTATCAAATAAAATCTGCACTTCATTATGATTTCTACTTTAAATAGTGTGAAGGAAACCTCAGACTGCAGTGTTCAGTGATTTATTGACACTAGGTAAGCAATGTTTAGTGTAAAATACACATTTTTATTGTTCAAACACATAACCATGTTACATTTGTTAAATATTTATAACTGGTAATAATTCAACCCCACTAGGATTAAATAACACACAAAGAATAAAGTGATAAATAATACAGAAGTGATACTTTAGATTGTATTACACATAGTCAGACGTTTATAACAAGTAATAAATTATTCTGTTCATCTTTGTCTGAGCATAAAAATTAGATTTGA
The DNA here is from genome assembly GCF_041146795.1 of Maylandia zebra. NCBI lineage: Eukaryota > Metazoa > Chordata > Actinopteri > Cichliformes > Cichlidae > Maylandia > Maylandia zebra. Next base: position 59,208,488 of record NC_135173.1, on the reverse strand, counting down.
TTCATTGGAATAATTTAAATTATTGGATAAATTATGACATATTAAGAAACGTTAGATAATTCTAAAGTGCCTTATGATGCTGATGCTGTTACACAGCTGTCTTATGTAGGAATGTTGAATTTTTTTTAAAAGAGAAATCTTACAAAGTCAAGTTGTGCATTTGCTATAGTGTAATATTATTGTAATACACAGTGTAAATTATCCTGAGGTACCACAGGAAAAAAAAGATGAGTTCCAAGAGTAAAAATAAATCTCATCCCTCCTCCTCGGCTCAGACACAGTGCACGCTCCTTTAGAGCTGCATACGATCCACCATCACAGTGTGAATTCTGTATCTGCTAGCAGGGCCTCTGTCAGTCTGTCTCGCAGGATCTCCTTAGTTGAGTAAAAAGGCAGATTCAGAATAGAGTGACATGTCAGGGCCTCAGGGAAGTGCTGATCACAGGTGCTGCTCTGAATTTGCTTGACCCGAACCTTCATATGGACCTGGTCCATGCCAAGAATTGGAGCTCTTCTATAACCAGTCAGGAACCCTGAAGAACAGCAGTGGAAGGAAAATCTTATTACAAACTTATTGTAACAAATCTTGTTACAATAAGTACATAGGGTTTCTTCTGACCTAGCCACTTCATTCTAATAGACTAGAATGGTTACAGCATTTTGTGATTTGTTTCTTTGCATTCACAACCCTGCGTTTTGGTTTCACATCTAGTTCTGTTCATTATATATTGTATTTCTTGTGTACTTCATGTCCCTGTGTCTGAGCTGGTCTATTTGTTTGTCTTGTATCCCTTTGTGTCAAGTAAGTTGTGATTCCTCAGTGTTTATCTGTTTGATTTTGAGAGCCTTAGTTTTCCTCTTAGTTTAGTGTTTCTAGTTTTACACCTTCTTTATTTGCTTATCTGGGTTCTGTTTTCAGTTAAAGTTTGTTGTATTCTAGCTCTCTTTTTATTTATTGTGCTTCCCCTGTGTTTAGTTACTATCTTTATGAGATTTTTGTTAGTCCTTTGCCTTGTTTGCACTGTGTCTAGTTTAGACTCCCTTGTCTCTTCCTGCTGTATCTATGAGCTGTTTTCCCCTTTTCTAAATACCTTGTGTAGAAATTGTCTGGATCTTCCCACGGTCCTTTGTCATGTCTGTTTTAGATCATGTCAAAGATTTAACTTTGACTATGAAGCAGGCAAATACTTTTACACAGCACTGTACATACCACAAGTCCTTAATATTGCCCACATTTTAATAACATATCACAGGGAAGATTTCAACAGTGAAAAGCTGTAGAAATTTGTCAAGTACTTACGAAGGAAATCTTTCCTCTGCTCTTCAGTTAGTTCGTCAAACACCTCCCAAAACATCTTTATGGTGGAATGGCGAACATGCTCCAACTCATAAACTGTGTTCTGTAGACAGTGAAAATTATTTTTTTGCAAATGAGTTGATAAAGTCAGGCACATACACGTACACAGGTATTCTGTTGCAGCTGTGAAACTACAGCCTGTGTCTGTTTGGCTGACTGTACCTGTTTGAACTTTTCCCAGTCATACACATCCTGGCCGACCAGCACTCCCTGCAGCTCCTCTGGTCGAAACAGCCTCACCAAATCCTGGTCACACACCAGGAAGAAGCCTCGCTTGAACTCCTGGAACACACTCTCCACTGATGTGTTGAAGGCATGATTCACATAGGCCTCCACAAACTCCTTCCTGTTTAGGAGGGAAATTTTTAAATCAGCAAATATTTCACCGAGACAAAGGTGCTGCAGATGAACCTCACAAGCACGTCATGTTTTATATGCTCACTTATTTTGACTTGTCAGTGGCTTTCCAGGAGTTTGAGGATCCAGGTCAACATCTATTCCATCCCAGTTTATCTGTAAATTAGTTATAAATCAGATGAGTTTAGCTGCAAAACCTGAGAATGAGACAGATTACTGATCATCTTCTATAGTAAAACACATACCCAAAAGTCCATGTAGAGATTATCCAGAACATCATCTTCATAGTTTAAGATGGTCTGCAGAGTCCTTTAAAGAAATTAAAACAAAAAGTTGTATTAAAAGAAGTTCAACTATGTACATTTTACAGCAGTCACAAGTTACTGTAACTTTTGACACACGACAACTTAAAATACATCCATCCATACATTTTCTTCTGCTTGTCCGGGGCCAGGCTGTGGGACCAGCAGCAGCATGTGTTACTGAAATGAAATGGATACTTACCGTCCTACAGTCGGGCTGAACTCCATCATATCCTCCAGTGTCGGCTCTAAACTGAGTAGCTTCTTGAACAGAACCAGTGGGAATGGTAAGTGTATGATACACTGGTTGTACAAGGCCAAGCCACACAGTAGTCCAAACAGGAAGAAGTTTCTCTTGCTCTCTTCTGTTGCCTGCATTAATAAAAGTTCACTTTGGTTCTATTATTGCTTATCGTTAAAATTTCAATCCTTTAACCAATTTTATACAGTTGGTGGGCTCAGTTTTAAAGTCTTACATTGGAGGGAAACCATGCCAGGGTTTTGGAGTCATTGAGCATGAACATCCCAGATTCTTCTGACACCATTTTAAGAAACAGGTGGTGAAAAAGGTCTCGTTTGTAGACATCTTTGGTGTTTGGGTCCTCATCAAAATAGACCTGCGAAAATATAAGAGTTGCAGAAGTTTTTGATGAGAACAGTTGCAGAAGAGTCTGGATATACTTTAATCATCAGGGGAAAATATTCACCACAAGTGGCTTCTTGCAGGCGCTGTGAGGAGCAGCTTCCAGCTCTCTGAAGGTGCCTTCGAAAAGTGACGCACGCTGCAGCCGCAGTTCAAAAAAAATTGGATTTGACTGAGGATTCAATTTATCAGGCAAACCAAAAGCCATCTGGTGCTGTCTCTACAATAGAGATAACAAAAAAAATATTTTTAAAAATTCTATTTCTCTTTGAATGACATTTTATTGAATACAGCAAGTCTTACTTCTTATAATGGCATTTATTTTGCTGTGCACTGGGGGGCAGCACAGTAATCCATAATAACAATGACTACTGCCTCACAAGATTACTGGGACTAAATTTGCTGATAGTTTCATAAGTGAAGAACAATATTATCATTTGACACAATTCCGGTCACCTGATGAATAATCTGTGTCATTTAAGCACTGCTCAGGTTATCAGGCTGCTGACTAATTAAATAACTCCTCCTGTTTTGTTTTGTTTTTAAATATTGCAGGTAGTGTAAAGCAAATTTGTGGAAGATAAAGCAGTTGCTTGGTTCAGGCTTAAGTTACCTGAGTGCATTCAGAATTCATGTCGAACACTGTTTTCTTTGATTGCAGATCCATCACGATTGGGAACTTGCACAGGATGAGCGGCTCAGCATTTGCATACTGAAATAGAAAAATCCACATAGATCATTTAGGTTTACCAACACATGAAAACCATTTCTTTGTAATATCAACATCAACATTAGGCATTGACTAAAAGTGACAGAATCAAAGATGAGAAGAATGGAATAACAAAGTATGACACAGTAGATTACACACAGACACACTACTTTAGACCAGAACATTTTACCTTTTGTTGTGACTGTAAAAGCCAATGTTGCAAATCCTCAAAAAGGAATGCTTCATCAGCTGACACACAAAAATCACTTTCTGGTATCCTTCGAGACTCTGCAACCCTGCTGTTGGCCTTTAAAGGAAACATTTGACTTTAAATTTCTTTTTTTTTCAGGTAAAATAACTGACAGATAAAGGCTTAAGAGGGAGTAAAATGACTGTTTTAGGATATTTATACTAACATTGTACATATATTGGAGGACTAGCAGCAGATGTCTGACTCCAGAGTTGCGAGGTACAGGTTTGAAGGACAAGATCTCTGATAGGGCCTTCTTCCACACCTTAACGTATCGCACCATGGTGGAGGGTGACAGCGAGGACCACCAGTCACCTGAAGCAAAACAGAGAGCAGATAAAAACTACATGCCATGAAGCTTTGAGCACTTTCTCACCTTCCAGATTAAAAAGAGTATTGTGATATCATGTAGACAGCTGTGACAGTACCTATGATCTTAAGGCTTTCATTCGACAACCTTGCTACTGCACCAGCTACCGCCTCAGCAAGCTCTGTGCTCTGTTGCCATGTTTGTTTCTGGATTGCATGCAGAAGCTCATTGAGAAGAAGGTAGATTCTCAACCCCTCCACTCCAACTGGTTTCTGATCAAGGGAAGGGAGCAGGTGTAGCACAGCAGCCTTGATCTGTTTGAAGATGATTCCAAAAATCACTGAACAGCAGGTAGCTCCAGGTACATTGAATGTGGCTTTTGTTCGACGGTGTTCAGAGGAAAAATGCTAGGACTATATAGTCATTCTTTAAAAGTCAGGAAGTTCATTCAGTTAACACAGACAAGAGCAGTGCCTGGTCAGGGAGAGTGTAACCAGTTACAATCTGAAGTTGTCGAAAAGGTTAGCTATAAGGATACGTTCACTAAATGTGTCATGTGTGTATGACTGTCTGATCAGAATGTGGCCATGCAGAACAAACTGAATATCGGTTGCAGTTTTTTCAAGAACCGCTCATCTGAACACCACGAGTGAGGAACTGAAGTTCTGATTTGGATGCTCATCAAATTAAATTCTAGTATTTTATTAGTTTCTCAATCAACACTTAGAAGATATTTGTGTCTGTGTGACACGTCTGTACAGATTTAGCTTTATATTACTAGGCATTTATGGACAAACACAGATTTCTCAAATTATTAGTAAGATATTTATAAAATAACAAACAAACAAACACATAACTTTTCTTACAGATTACTTATGTATTCAACATACCTTTGCCCGAGCACTTTCCTTAGTTAACAGTTTCTTGAAAGCAAGCTGTGCATGGTTCAGGTTTAAGCCGTGGTACTTTGGTGAAGTTTGGAAATGTTTATCACCGCTAAGAAGAAAAAGAAGAAAGTCCATATCAAAGTATTGCACTTATCTATCTATCTATCTATCTATCTATCTATCTATCTATCTATCTATCTATCTATCTATCTATCTATCTATACATATATATATATATATACATATATATACATAAAAAAAAAAACACCCAGCACGCCCCTGCGGGCGGTTTATCCTTCAAGCTCGGGTCCTCTACCAGAGGCCTGGGAGCTTGAGGGTCCTGCGCAGTATCTTAGCTGTTCCCAGGACTGCGCTCTTCTGGACAGAGATCTCCGATGTTTTTCCCGGGATCTGCTGGAGCCACTCGCCTAGCTTGGGAGTCACCGCACCTAGTGCTCCGATTACCACGGGGACCACCGTTACCTTCACCCTCCACATCCTCTCGAGCTCTTCTCTGAGCCCTTGGTATTTCTCCAGCTTCTCGTGTTCCTTCTTCCTGATATTGCTGTCATTGGGAACCGCTACATCGATCACTACGGCCGTCACTACAACAGGGCGTTGTTGGAATGCTACTACGCAAGTAACCCCGGCGGAAGGGGCTACATGAATAGGATGAGGGACCTATGGATTCTTCGATACCCAACATCCACAATGACGGCGAAACAACTAGTAGCTCAGTGTTCCAACATTCGAAAGAAGGGACTGCTCTCACAGCTAGAGATTGACGAGGTACAACACAAATGCTACGGCAAGGAGGAGTCAGGACGCCAGGTCAGGGGGGAGATATCATCACCCCCACCCGAGATTGGGTACATAGCCCCAAGTGCGATAGGAGAAGGATCGTTGAGTGCGAGAGGAACTGACCTGAAAAATAGGATCATGGCCAAGCTTGAAACCTGGATCCCCCGTAGCCGGTTACCAAGATTACGTGAAGTACCCTCAGAAGGTCTGCTAGATGATATGTATATATATATATACATATATATACATATATATATATATACATATATATATAGCAACTATAGCCATACTTTAGTTATTTCAGGCCCGAGAGACTAGATAGCCCACCTTTGAGATGAGAAAAAGAAGAATGTGGTGCACAGAAACTGTGTATTTACCTTTGCTCAAGGAAGCTTTTATTCAGACAGGATGCAGAGGAAAATGCCCTGTAGATTTCCCTGTGAAGATTTAATGTTTTCATTCCATTGCAGAAAAAATGAATAATTTGAGTCACAGAAACACCAGGCAAATCAACAAGCTGTGACTGCCAGTGCATCATACGTACTGTTTTTTCTTTTTCCATGGCTTTGAATCACATTCAGAGATCCATTTGTCAACCATGTCATCAAGACAGTGTTGTGATGCAATGCCACAGTTAGTCTTTGAACCCTTGTGAATGCCCTGTGAAAGAAAGCAGTGATTGTTTACATATTTACACCTCCTCCATTATGGTCTGTACTTTATGTGTTAGTGTCAGTACCTCATCAGACAAGCATCTTGCAAATGAACAGTTATCTTCTGCGAAGATGTTTCTGATTTTGGGCTCACCAGTGTCTGAAATGGCAGGTAAACACATCATTTCTTTCTCAGATACAGCAAATTCATTGTATCCTTAAATCATTAATAACAGAGGTGTAGTTACCCTGTGGCAGTCGAACAGGCAGTGGCACAGATGGATTACTCTCCTCTCGATGTCCCAGCTGCCCTTGATCCTCACAACCAAAGGAGTAGACCCTCTTGGATTCGGTCAGCACTAAAGTGTGATTCCTGTGTAGATGATAATATACTAAATATTTAGACCTAAAAACCATAGTTACACTTTACTAACTGCTTTCTTCGAGCACTGTTTACATCATAAATTTAAACAATATGTGTGTCGTACCTTCCACATGCAATCTTGGTGACCTTTGCCCCCCAGAGCTCCGCAACAAGTCGAGGACGCAGTTCGTTGCGTAGTGAGTTGTGACCGAGCTGTCCGTGTTGACCGGAGCCAAATGTAAACACTGCACCATGCTGAGGAGCCAAACACACAACCACAGTGTAAAGTCCCACAGCCATTATTATTGTTTTTCTTCACTGTACTGTTACAATACAGCAGGTAGCAAAAGGCTCAGATAAAGAAACTGGGCCATGCTGTCCCAGCACCAGCTTACACCAATGAACAAATGGAGTATTTAGCAACCACATTTTTCCATTAGGAGCTGGTAGAAACCGAAGAAGAGTTTAAAGGAGAGCACTAAAAAGCTCCTGTTGTCTAACCTTTGTCAAAATGGCGGTGTGGTCCTGTCCACAGGAAATGCGCTGAGCTTTCTTCATATTCAAACACTGAACAGGAGCTGGTGTGTGTCTGTCTATAAGGAAAAGGATTGTCAGTGTTATTATGTTACCAGATTATAATGCTCATTAACATACAATAAAGTTAGGACATTTATTTTAAAGCCACAGTACCTTTAGTGTCTCCCAGCCCGAGCTGTCCACAGTCATTTCTTCCCCAGCTGAAAACACCTCCAGAGACAGAGAGGGCAAAACTCTGGTCTCCTCCTGCAGCGACCTGGATCACAGGGATCGCTGACAGTGATGGCACATGTTGAGGTGATCTGCAGACAGACTCTCTCGTACCCAGACCCAGCTGACCCCTGCAGTCCTGACCCCACGTATACAGCTGACCATCTGTGGGAGTTTATGAGTTCGTGATCAATGTTATGACAAGCCCATCAGTTGGATGGTCACAAACTGAGGGTGTGCAGTAAAATTTTTATATAATAAAATTTTATATCCTGGTGCAGATCCCAAAGTTCCTAAAGATAAATCTTTAGGAAGATAAGTCACGCTGAAGAAAGTTGATTACATTTCTATAAAATAATGCACAAGAAATTTCCATTTCAAATAGAAATGTAGACATGCATTGCAATGTTAATAATGTGAAAATTCCTGATGGAGAGTCAAGTGTGAAAATCAAGGATAATGTTTATGGAGGACAAAAATTAATCTCAGCTGCAATCCCAATTTATAAGTGTATCTTTTTGCCCAACCACATACGCTGACGGTTCAGCTGATACTTCAATCCCTTGTTTGTTTGATAGATAGATAAACTATGATACCATGCATGTATTAGGGATACATACCTGTACACACACGTGCCAAAGTAACATGAACTACATGAAAACAGACTATGATATAAAATTACATGTGTATTATGAAGTGCAACCAAATGTGATTGAATGTAAGCTGGATGGGCTGACTCAGTCTGTTTTAATCATTTTTACTTGTCCATTTGTAGCACTTGCAGAATTCTACTGTACCTTTGGTGAGTGCAACGGAGTGCTGACTCCCACAAGCAACTTGAGAAACGTGTATGTTAGAAAAAGCTTCGAGTGGCCTGAAAAAGATGGAGCAGAAGAAGAGAACAGAGCTGAAAGAAGCCATATATATATATATCTATACAAAATCCAAATATAGGCATTGTCCTAGGACTAGGAATACTAACAATGATGCTACCTACCTACCTGCCTACTACTACTACTAATAATAATAATACATAATATGACTTTTTATGCCAGTCTGTGGAGCATAATCTGTATCTGTTACCTGGGAGTGAAAGGTGGGTGTCTCGTGTCCACACAGAGAACTTTGCCGCTCTCAGACAGCAGTGCGACCACATCATCGCCACAACTCACAGCCTCTATCTTCTCTTTGTGTTTCACAAACTCTGCAGATTCACAAGCCACAAACACAGCAGGTGTGAGTGGACACAGTTCGGTTAAATGTAGCAGAGAGTGAACTTGTTACTGACACCGATACTCACTCTGCCTGCCTCTCGCTCTTCTCCCATCCTCGCTCTCGTTTATTTGGATAAAAAACGCGTTTCCGTTACTTTTAACGAAAGCCAGCACGTTTCGACCTGCCGACAGATCCGCGATGTGATAGCTGATGTTTAAATAATGAACTCCATCATCAGTGGTCGTGCTGTCGGTACCGGAGCCGTCTTTCACGTAAAACCCGCGCTGACAGTCCTCTCCCCAGGAAAACATGTTGTCGTGTGTTTAGGAGCAACAGCTGATCCTCACTGTGTCACTCTGCAGTCTGTCAACAAGAAACGAAACTTACCTGGAAAACAAAACTTAAAAACGGTGTGAACAGCGTGACGAAAGGAAACAATAACACGAGTCAGCTGATCAGTTAAAGTAAGGAAAGCGAAAGTGAAACTGATGATAAATATGTCAGACAACGAAAACGAAAATTGTGTAGTTATGTGGGTTTCGTTTCACACGCAGAGAAGGAGGATTCAGGACTGTTAAGGAAGAGGTTGTATTTAAAAAGTGAGTGAAGAAAACTCGAAAATAAATAAATAAATAATAAAAGATCCCAGCAAACTCAGTGGTAAAGAGTATGTTTCCGTGGTACAGTGTGGGAAATGTTAATAATGCTGAGAGATGGGCTCACATTTTTACTTAATAATCTACAAACTACAAACAAACTACAGCATGTACATTATCATGTGAGCGTGAAATGTATAAAGTAGTAAGTAATACAGTTAAGCTAAAGTGTGTTATTATGCTCATTTGTGTTAGTCTTCATACTGTGTAATCATTCTTAACAGGTGGGGTTGCTGGGAGTGCCTGAGGTTATTAAGGATTTCAACTTAAATTAAAGTGATACTGTGCCAGGAGCAGGAGAAAATGGAGAGTCTGGAACAATCAGAAGCTTTTTGCTTGCAGGGATTGGTTAAGTATACACTGACGTCATTGTGTGAAACGTTGTCCTTGTTTGATGTGTAGTATCAATGCAGACGTCATTTGGACATTTGCACTCTGTGGAGGTGGATAAGTGTAAGACATGCAAATGAGAGCTTGTAAATTAATTCAGGATCAGATATATCGACTGCCATAGACCATAGAAACAAGGGACATTTCTTGTTTATACACCACTTCGAATTTAGTCATCACAATTATTAACTCTTTCTTTATTTCACAGCTTGTCTTTTGTTCTTTCTTCCTACCCTCACCTCAAATGCCCCTGGCCTTGGTTCCCTTGCAACTGCCTGGAAATCAGTGCTATATTACAGGAGACCTTTTGTACTTTCCCTTGTTTTCTATCACAGATATATTTTCAAAATGCTGGTTCCCCCACCTGAACATAGCCAAAGTTTAAAATAAATGTCTGTATAAATAGCCATGGCTTGGTATGATGTCAGATAGAGCAGATATGGTCAGATATGGAGGCTCCACCCACCGACTGCTCAAACGTTTTGCTTGTGGAGGTAGCCAACCAAAAGAAACTTGGTTTAAAACGAAAAGGTTGGATTATTTTGAACATTGAATCATGCAAAGCTACTTTATCAGAGTCTAGGAATAATGCAGTTTATTTTGAAAACAATATTTTTTTCTTCCAAATTTTGACCAATTTCCTTTCCTTGGGCACAGAGGGTCTCTAATCCAGTCTTTTTATCCCAGCAGATCCACATGAATCCTAATTAAAACGAGTCCTCCCTCCAACATCATTAGATTCTTTAAAAAGCAAAACCAGGTTAAAAAAAGCAGGGAGTTTTAGCTCATGAGTTAAAACGGTGAGCTATGAGTTAAAATGGTGAAAAGCATTTTAAGTTGTGTGACGTATGATTCACCAACTCAGGGGATTTTTCTTCTTTCTTTTTTTTTGACCTGCTGAGTGCAAAACAGCCACCTCACTACCTGCTGCCACTCCTCCACTGGCCACAGGAGCTGCAGCTGCTATTCCAGCTGAGGTGAAACCAACAGCCCCCAGGACAATAGGAGCAGAGATCACTGCTGTACCTGAGACCAGGAAGAAACACTTGGTGACTGGACAAGTGGGAATTTGTCTGAATTTAAGAGAAGATGAATAAAAGTGAGGAGTATTTACTACATGCTTTGGGTGACTAAATGGAGGATGGATAGGTGACGTGAAAACACTACTGACCCTTTATACTGAGCCAATAGCTCACACACTTCTATTAAATCTGTCTAAAGAGCCAGTAATCACAGAGGATAGATACTGGAAGCAAACTGAAATGTTAGGAGGAACTAAATCACACATTACAACACCAGTGGCAGCACCCTGCTGTCTCACACATCGGGATCACGGTCCTGTTGAAACGGGCTAATCGCTAAAGCTCACAGTTGCATTCGTCTATACTCAATATGATCGAAAAAACTATTTTAACAAACAATTAAAAAATGAAGAAGTAAAAGATCTACTATAGCCAAAAGAAGACCATTTACAGACTATAGCGCTGTGAAAAAGTATTTGCCTCCTTTCTGCTTTCGTATCTTATTCCATATTTGTCACACTTACACGTTTCAGATCAATACATTTATAACATTAGACAACAATGTCTAATATTAAACGGCAGTTTTCAAGGGAAAAACGCTATCCAAACATACTTGGTCCTATATGAAAAAGTAATCGCACTGAAAACCTTGTGTGTCACCTCTGACACCAACAACTGCAGCAAGCGTTTGGTGCTAGAGGTCACATTTGGACTCTGGACCTCTGGGGAGTGTGCAGATGATCTCATTACTGTCTAAAAATCCAAGGAGTGCTGAATCATTGAAAAATACACAGTAACAGGTGTGTAGCATCGCTAACTAGGTAGCAACAAGCCTCTAACACAGTGTGTGTATGCTAACGGCTAATCTAGCAAACAAATGAACAGAGTGCTTTTAAGAGGATAAGATGACAAGCTGTGTGTCTTTTTTATAATGACCTGCTTGAATTTACCTTAATCCAAGGAGTGGTCAGTGTGGGGAAATCTGCCATGAGCAGATAAAGTGGATGAGTGGGACTAGGTAGGTGTGCCGAAAAGAGGCAACAAAGCTGATACTGAAGACTGTGGTAAGAACATAGTGGTGCTGCCAGCAGGTTTCCGGTTAGCAGGAAGACTTTGGCACAGTAACACCTGCAACATTGGCAGTCCCATTTTGTGAAAGGCAATTAAAAATTGCTAGGTTTCCATGTGTCATTTGTGTGGAACAATACTGCACAAGAAGCTAAACAGATATTTTTTTTAAAAAAGGAAGAAAAATGTTGAACAACAGAAGATAAATGTCCTTTTTTCTAATGTCAACTGGCCGGCTGTGTGGTGCACGGCATTAAGAGGCCAGCAGTCAGACCCCAGAGTTTAACGGCCAAGTTCGAGTCTCTGATGGTCCGTCTGCTACAGCGGGGTAGGCCGAGCGAAAGACGAAGCTCCGGGCTCCTCCTTTTTCCAGCGTTTTTTTTTTCATTCACATTTATTTACATTTATTTAGATATCAAGCTGCAAGTAAAAGCTCAGGGAAACACTTTTAAGGCGCCCTTTAAGGTACCCTATATATGTCCTTTCACATCTTATCACTTCATACAGTGCTATGGGACAGTCTACACGTGCTACTTTCTGCACAAGCTTTTATCACACACGACCCACTGTTTACAGGTAACAAATACAGTGTCATTAATGTTAAAGTGGCTGTGTGGAGTAGCACAACCATTGCTAATATAACACTTTTCACATGCATTTCTACATATTACAGTGTCTTTTACCATCTTTATGGTGCTAGCTTAAAGTCATGCTGTAAATGTTAGCTTGTAGTGAAACATATTCAGACCATGTTAGGACAGAAATATTGGCTTCTATCATGACTAGTTAACAGAGATGTTAACTGCCCACGCTTTACTGTATTCCGATTACTTTTTTCAAGTTTACAGCAGTGTGTCATGTTGTTAAAAAAGTGAGTGACGTGAGCACAGTTCTGACATATCAGGAAGTGAACACAGTGACTGAAGCGGTGTTCACATTCATCCTTTAATCATGACAAAACGTGAGGAATCACACTGAGGTGAGACCTTGACAACAGACAAATCAGGAGCCACAGAGTGTCAAGTGTCAGCAGACACCAATCGGGACAATGATAAGAAAGAAATTCATTTACAGACACAAAAAGCAGTTTAAGGTTCTAGATCTGGATTACAACACATCATTATTTATTTAAAGCAACCCAAAATGCATAAATGACTATAACCAAGTACATCCTGTGATTCAGCAGCTGATAGAACCAACTTTAGCAGCAAAAACTTGAGTTAATCATTTTTTATTAGTGTTTCACAGCCAGAGATGGGCAGTAACGCGGGGTAAAGCGTTACTGTAATCCGATTACTTTTTTCAAGTAACGAGTAATATAAGGGATTACTATTGCAAAAAAGGTAATTAGATTACTGTTACTTTCCCGTAAGCACGCTGCGTTACTGCGTTACTAAAACCGTAATTTTTTTGCCAGAGTGCCTCATGACAATAACAGCTGTGTGCAGATCAACAATGGATAATCTATGGAGGAGTGCAGAGAGAGTATGACCGTGCAGCGTTTAAAGCGTGGAAGTACTGAGCTTACTTTGAGTTTGATTCCGTAAAAAGTGACAAAAACTTTTAGAAACTTCTTTTTACACCGAAAAAAACCCTTAACTTCCGAGCAAGCACCGAGTACGCTACTACGGGATTGGAAATTCACAGAGAGACTCGCGGATTCTTCCACAAATTTCTTCTAGTCAGAATGTTGCATATAATTTAATTTTTGCTTGATGCATAAAGTTAAAAGATTAAAACTAATAAAACAAGTTTTAAAAAGAGACTTTTCCATTTGATTACATTTTGTATGATGGATTATGCAGAAAAAGTAGAATTGGGCTGAAAGATCTATAGCTTTATTACCTATTCAGGTCATAAATCATGGTTTTAAAAAGTAACTAAGTAATTAATTACTTTTGAAAATAAGTAATCAGTAAAGTAACGGGATTACTTTTTGGGGGAAGTAATCATTAATTAGTTACTGATTACTTTTTTCAAGTAACTTGACCAACACTGCTAGTTAAGTTACTACCATAGTTAATACAGTTACGGGTAACATGATAGTGCTAACCCATAACCCCGAACTCTGTAATACTGTAAATGATGAGTGATTTAAGTTAACACTAAACATGAAACAGTGTCTCCTGAACATTTATAATCAGGTTCGAGTCTGGCTGCATTGACTTTTGAAGATGCAAATTTAGCATGATGGCTGATGGTGATGTGTAAACTTCTACTTACCTTCTACACTGTGTTTAACACACATTTCAGAATAGCAAAGAGGAGCACTGTTGCTTCATCCTTAATACTTTAGAGGAGAACTGGGCTGCAGATCAAAAGGTCCTTAATAGCTTTTTGTCCTCCCTGACCCTCAAAGCCAAACCAGCCATGAGAGCTGATGGGACACAATTTGTAAAAGTGACATTATCAGAAACAAAGGGGAGCAACAATACTTCATATTTGCATTCTTTAGAGAAAAGTATTTGAAAAGGCTGTCTGCTGTTTTGGATTGATGTTGTTCTCCAGAGGCTCAAAGAAGTAGGGCAGTGTCACGGGACGGCAAACTGTGGTGTATTTCAGGAACAGTTACATGCCTGACAACTACACTTCTGAACAGGTCCACCTTTTGATTTGCACTCAGAATGATTATATCAAAGAGTTTAGTTAAAAACACTAAAATGAAACCTGCAGACTTGCTTAAAGTGATTCGTATTCATGAGAAACTGGAACATCATTATCATTAAGTTTATTTCTTTCCCTGCTAAGCAAAGCAAGGCAAGGCAAGTTTATTTGTATAGCACAATTCAACAACAAAGTGATTCAAAGTGCTTTACAGAGACATTAGAAACAAAAACAAATAAAAAGCATGATTTAAAATTGATTAAAACAAGCAAACAAACTAACTAACTAATTAACAAACAAACAAACAAAGCAGTATATAAAATCAAAACAGATAAAATCAGAACAGTAGATAAAATCAATAGTTAAATATAAGTTTTGAAATTTAAGCTTAAAAGTGTGGATTTGGTGCTTTATTCAAATGCAGCTGAGAATAGGTGAGTCTTCAACCTGGATTTAAATAAACTGAGTGTTTCAGCTGATCTGAGGCTTTCTGGGAGTTTGTTCCAGATATAAGGAGCATAAAAGCTGAATGCAGCTTCTCCGTGTCTGGTTCTGACTCTGGGAACTGATAAAAGACCGGATCCAGATGACCTGAGGGATCTGGAAGGTTCATACTGGGTCAGGAGGTCACTGATGTATTTTGGTCCTAAACCATTCAGAGCTTTATAGACCAGCATCAGAACTTTAAAGTCTATCCTCTGACGGACAGGCAGCCAGTGTAAAGACCTCAGAGCTGGACTGATGTGGTCCACTTTTTTGGTCTTAGTGAGGACTCAAGCAGCAGAATGAGCTTCTGAATGAGCTGTAGTTGTCTGACTGATTTTTTAGGTAGACCTGTAAAGATGCTGTTACAGTAGTCAAGCCTACTAAAGATGAATGCATGGACTAGTTTTTCCAGGTCCTGTTGAGACATCAGGTCTTTTATCCTTGAAATATTCTTGAGGTGATAGTAAGCTGATTTTGTTATTGTCTTAATGTGTTTTTCTAAGTTTAGGTCTGCATCCATCACTACACCCAAATTTTTCACCTTGTTTGTGGTTTTTAGGTGTATAGATTGAAGTTCTCTGGTGACCTGTAATCGTTTTTCTTTGGCGCCAAAGACTATTACCTCAGTTTTGTTTTTGTTTAGCTGGAGAAAATTGTGGCACAACCAGTCATTAATCTCCTCGATGCATTTACCAAGAGCCTGTACAGGGCCTTGGTCTCCTGGTGACATTGTGATATATATTTGTGTGTCATCTACATAGCTATGATAGTTTATTTTGTTGTTCTTTATAATCTGTGCCAGTGGGAGCATGTAAATGTTAAACAGAAAGGGTCCCAAGATGGAACCTTGGGGAACTCCACATGTGATACTTGTCTGCTCAGATGTGAAGTTACCTATTGATACAAAGTATTTCCTGTTTTCTAAGTATGTTTTGAACCAGTTTAGTACAGTTCCTGAAAGACCTGTCCAGTTCTCCAGTCGTTTGAGTAATATGTTGTGGTCAACTGTATCAAATGCTGCACTGAGATCCAGTAAAACTAAGACTGACATTTTTCCACTGTCTGTATTCAGACATATGTCATTGAACACTTTGGTCAGAGCAGTTTCAGTGCTGTGGTTCTGTCTAAAACCTGACTGGAAGGCATCATAGCAGTTATTCTGTTTTAAGAAGTAATTGAGCTGTTGAGAAACTGCTTTTTCAATGATCTTACTTAAAAATGGGAGATTTGAGATCGGCCTGTAGTTGTTCATTTGTGTCTTGTCAAGATTGTCCTTTTTCAGTATAGGTTTTATTACAGCAGTTTTTAGTGATTCTGGAAACACACCTGACATTAAAGAAAAGTTGATGATCTGTAACAAGTCTGACTCTAAAGTCTTTGAGACCTTTTTGAAAAAAAAAAGGAACACCAAGTCTTGCCCTGATTGGCTGATATAAGTGACAACAGACCTGTCGCTGTGTCAGTCTGTGTACATAATCCTCACCTGGGTGTTGCTGTTCAGTGTAAGCAATATCATTTGGATTTTATTCCTCTGATTTATTTCTCTGTGGTTGTGCTCGTCTTCAGGGTCCAGAGAGGGACAAAACAGTATCAGTGGCCTTGTCAGTAGCAGAACGGTTTGTCTTGAAGTCTTAGCGAGAAGTAGGAGGTACAGCAGGGGGGATAGAAGCATCTTTAAAAAGGTTGAAAACTTCTGTTTATTGCTCACCATTTGTTAAACTAGGGAAGTTTAAGCAGTGCATGTGTGGATCTGCACACACATGCAGCATTCAGTCAAAACAGTGACGACACATACATGACTGCCTGCTGTTTTGCATTACTGTGTATCTACTGTGATTCATGCATGCTGTACTGTGACTGAGATAATAGTGTATATGAGACACACTTGACAACAACATTGATCAGGATGTGAAAAAGCTACCAGATACAAGTTGTCAGCAGGTTATGGCTGACTAACCACCCTGCCTTACATCACTCTGGGCTAATACTGTAAAAAGCAATCATTAGTTTGTAATATCAGATCATTTGTTTTGATAAATACATAGTCCAGTATCAGAGTTCATATGAGCTATTTTAGCAGTAATTTTACACCTCCACTGTGATAGTATTTAGCTGTTAATCATGTTAGCAAGGAAGCTCGGGTTTGTTATTCATTCTTAATTTAGCCACGCTGCATGAATTTGGATGATGCGATTTTTGAAAATGACAGTTTCATTTATCGGGCGTTTATAAAATCGTATTTCTTAGGCTGGCTTTTAAGGAAGGACAAAAGATATGTATCAGTTGGCTGGGAAGAAAGATGGAGGTGGAAAGGATGTGCGAGCTATGGGACAAAGTTGTGAGACTAGGTTAAAAAGAGGTGAGGATCAGTGAGCAGGAGTGTGGCTTTGTGCTGAAAAGAGCACAACAGATTGTCTGGAGAGAAGGTGAAGGAAAGTCAGCTGAAGCAAGACAGTTTGTGGAGTTTGTGTTGGACTGTATGTTATGGTGGGAGCCTGGGGATTAGTGGACTTTGATTCCAAGTTAATACTAGCTAGTGTTTCTCACTGGTTTTTGGGTGGTGGAGTAAAAGGGATTGGTTGGTGGCTGTTTCTAATGTTAGCCTTTTCTTGGTTTTCTTACAGGCAGGGTAAAGACATGGTGATGAATGAGTGTGTGGGCCGTCTGCTGAGGACCAAGAGCTCAGGACAGTCAGACAGGGGCGTCGCAGCAGGAGTCACTGTGCTCGACAATCCTCTGCTGTTCTGAGATGTCACACTCCTGCCTGCACATACAAACCGCAGTGAAGTCAAAGTTCCACCTGCACCTCCACCTGTTCTTGCAAAAGCATGAAAACTGACAGAGGTGAGACAGCAGAAAAGTTTTTGTCTATTTTTTTGTTTTACTAAGTTAAGGAATTAAGTTAAAAAGAATGATTAAATAAATTGTTTCTTGCATTTTTGATTTAATGATTGTGTTTAGGATTATTTCAGAAACATGTTTAGAGGATCTTTGTAAGCCTGCATTTACTTTAAAAGAAGGGAAGCACTTTTTCATTCTACAGAAAAGGTGACACATTACAGATGAGTTCATAAAAAGTGTCACTGTCACTCTTTCAGGGCTCTGTCACTTTTCCTTTTTTTACTGGAACAGCATGGTAAAGTAGGCCTAGGCTGCCATCTTGTGGCAGTGTGTTGTTACTACAACATATGAAATAAGATAAGATAACCTTTATTAGTCCCACACGTGGGAAATTTGTTTTGTCACAGCAGGAAGTGGACAGTGCAAAAGTTATGAGGCAAAAATTAGAATACAATAAGAATAAATACAGTACACAACTGTACAGAATAGAATAAAATAAAATACTATATACAGTAGAATAAAATAAAATAAATATACAATAAGATAAAAATAGAATACAAATACAAATACTATATACAACTGAGTAAAAATACAACGATGACAGAAAGGATTATTGCACTTAGTATTATTGCATATGTATGGATGTGTGTGCTTGATCAGTTAAAGTCTTTATTATGGAGTCTGACAGCAGTGGGGAGGAAAGACCTGCGAAATCTCTCCGTCCCACACCGTGGGTGCCGCAGTCTCCCACTGAAGGAGCTGCTCAGTGCTGTCACAAATTGTGTTTTATTGGAAATATAATTCAGCACTACTGAGCTGTTTGTAACTCTCTCAGTTACAAACTGAACCTGTTTTGTAGACATATAAATTACTTTTCTTTTTTTTTTGCCTGTCCTGTTTGGATCTTCAGCCATCAGAATTGTTGTCTGAAGGCCAAGAAAGATGCCAAGTGGATTTCGTTTACCAAGTGGATCATCATGGCCTTGCCATATTGGTCCATTTGATTGCCCTTTATTATAATTATGTATTTATTTTATTTTCGTTTTTTAAAGACGGGACAGACATGACTGGGGGAGAGGGAGAGAAAGAAAAATAGAGGGGAGAAGAGATGGTGAGAAAGGGGGGAAGAAAAAAAAGAAAAACAAACAAAACACCTGGATCACCTGTATGGAGATAAAAAACCAGTAGAGAAAACAAACAACAAAGAGCAACATAATAAAAACAACACAATCACAATAAACTAGCTAACAGTAGATGCTAAATATTACATGTTATTGTTTTTTGTTTTGTTTTGTTTTCTTTTCTTTTTTAATTTCACCTGTTGAGAATGAAAAAAGAAAACAAGCAGAAGAAAACGAGAGCAATAGAACAAACAACATCACGATGATATATGGGAATATAACTGTAAATACTAAATATTAAACATTATTGTGCAGCACATAAGATCGACAGTGCACAGTGTGCTTTGAGGTAGGAGCCAAAAAGGGAGTAGTTTGTGTGTGTGAGCACCCGTGTGTACACTGTGAACATGAACGCACTAGTTGACTCCAGTTATTTATACTGAGGTTTCTTTTATTTGTCTGTTTTTTAATAAGAAGAAATTCCAGTAATTTCATACTATCATTGTTCATTTTGCATTAATTATGAAAGTGCCTTTTTGTTTCTTATTCTTTGGCTTCTGATTGCTTTTCCACAAACTCCTGAGATAACTATATGTACATGGCAAAAATTTAATATGGACTGTTGTCTGGTTCTCAGGACGGTGCAGTGTTTACATTTGGCTTTGGTCAATATGGACAGCTTGGCCACAACTCGTTACAAAATGAACAGCGTCCTCGGCTTGTTGCAGAGCTCTGGGGGGCAAAGGTCACAAAGGTTGCATGTGGGAGGTAACATTTAATTATAATTATATCATAAATACTGTAATTGAAAAAGAAAAGCGTTTACTGCTGAGCGAACAGGAAACTTCAACTTCTGTCTTATATCTTCAGAGTGATCATACTGAGGTCCACCAACAACACAGATGTTTAGTATTTAGTATTTATTTATTTATTGTCATTGTCAAGAACAATGAAATTGCGTTTGGGGCTTCCATACAACCCAAAAAAAAAAAAAAGAAGAAAATAATAAATACCCCTTAAAACCCAAGTGTACATATTTAACCCAGTGTGACTCCAATGCAATAAGACAATCCTTAGCAATAATGTTCGTAGAAATTCAGACAAAGACCTGAGAAACATGACAAAATACAACAATGCAACCCATTCAATATTATTGTACTGTGAGATATGATATCAGATATGATAGTTATCTATTTAAGAAAGAGGGGGGGGGGGGGGGGGGGGGGGGGGGGGCAGGAGGGGGAAGAGAATAAAGATATGATGCACCAATGCAGACCAGTTCATTGCTATTAAGAAGTTGGATATGGTTATTGTCCGTGAGAGGGGGGCAGAGAGTTCAGGAGCCTCACAGCCTGTGGATACAGGCTGTTGGCCAGTCTGGATGTTCTGGCCTGTATAGACCTGTACCTTCTCCCTGAGGGCAGCAGATGGAAAAGGTGGCGCGCAGGGTGATGTTGGTCCCGCAGGATACTGTGCACCCTCCTCAGACAGCGAGTGGGGAAGATATTACTGATCTCTGGCAGACTTGTTCCAATAATTCTGCCAGCTTCTTTCACCACCTGCTGGAGTGCTTGCTGATCGGCCTTGGTGCAGCTGGGGAACCACACTAGAAATCCATACGTCAGAACGCTGCTGATGGCACAGTTGTAGAAGTTCAACATCAGAGATCTGGGAATGTGTGCGCTCCGCAGTCTCCTCAGGTAGTAGAGGCGCTGTTGGGCCTTCCGTACAACTGAGGTGATATGGTTGCCCCAGGACAGGTCCTCGGTCACAGTTACCCCCAAGAATTTAAAACTGCTCACCCTCTCCACCGCCTCACTGCCAATGAAGAGAGGCAGATGGTTGTTATGACCCCTCTTCCGGAAATCTACAATGATCTCCTTGGTCTTTTTGGTGTTTAAGACCAAGTTATTGTCGTGGCACCATGACTCTAGTTGTTGCACCTCTGTCCTATAGTTTGTCTCATCATTGTTGGATATAAGTCCGAGCACTGTAGTGTCATCTGCAAACTTAACAATGAGATTGGACGCGCAGGAGGAAATACAGTCATGGGTGAAGAGAGTGTATAGCAGAGGGCTCAGAACACACCCCTGAGGGGCACCGGTGTTGACCACAAGGGTGGAAGAGGTGTTCTTACCCACTCTGACACTCTGTCTACGGTTAGTGAGGAAGTCCACAATCCAGTTGCACAGAGAGGAGTTAAGTCCCAGTTGGTGGAGTTTGGGACGGAGTTTGTATGGCCGGATGGTATTAAAAGCCGAGCTGTAGTCTACAAAGAGGAGCCGTGCATAGGTGTTCCTGTGTTCCAAGTGCTTCAGTAATGTGTGCAGCACTGTGGCGATCGCATCCTCGGTTGACCGGTTCTCCCTGTATGCAATAGTTAAAATGTTTTACATTGTGGACTTTCCTTTTCATGCACTCTTTTCTCAATCAGCTGTCACACACTGGTACTGACAGAATCCAAGAAGGTGTACTCGTTTGGGTGTAATGAACAAGGGCAGCTGGGATGTGGAGACGAGACTCAGGCATCAGTGCCACTACCTGTGCAACTGCCACATGGTAAATACATTTATCTGAACAGAAGAGTCGATTCAATTTACAATTTCACAAAAATAACAGTAACAATTAAATAATTTTATTATTAGAGTAATAATTAAGGTGTGTCACATCCAACTGTATAGATAGAGGTTATAAACCTGACAAAGACACACACATATATTCACTATGCAGCAATAAAAAGTGCTACTCAGAGGTACTGAGTCTTCTGACACCAGTGAGGAGCTGCACTGTTGGGCTTTGCACTTGCTGCAGGTGTAACACAGATGAGCCAATAGCCCAATAGATAATTGGGTAAAGCTTTAGTTTAAAATAATTAGTAATTCTGACTATAAGGGCTTGAATATAATCATAGACAAAATGTTTGGCCACGCATCAAATACTGGAAAACTTAAAATAATCTAAAAATAAATGTCATGAACTCACGGCAGGTTTTAGGTTTTCTGCTGTATGTTTTTAAAGTACTGATAAAAAAAATAATTTAAGCAAATAAAACTGGACCTGAATTTGATCCAAATAACCGAGTTAACCACAGTTAACAACAAAAAGGTTTATTGCCTAAATGTCACAAATTAAGCCCACTGTAAGAGCAAGTCGCTATATCTTATATTTCTTTCTGGAACTGAAAAACCATCCCATACAGTACAGTTCACTCTTAGGTAGATAATTTCTCATCTGTTTTTATTCTAGACATTTCTAACATCTATGCAGGAGGAAACAGTTCATTTGCAACATGCACGCCTAATGAGGTACCAGCACAAATGCATACATTGCAGTAAGGATACCTGTGGGAGGATGTAAACATGGCTTTACCAGTTATATCTACTTGTGAGGTCATGTGTCTAAACCAAACATGAACCTTTGCTTCTTTCACAGGGCGCTGATCATGAGTCAGGCAGTGGCACAAAGAACAAGGTGACAGAACACTCTATTGATAACATGATTGACAAATGGGTCTCTGCATACAATCCAAAGCTGTGGAAAAATCTAAAAGAGTAAGTCTAACACAAAAGCAGCTGTTATTGTTGTTGTATGTAACTGGTTTGCTGCACAGCATGTACACTGTAGTCTTAGTGTTACTGACTAACCTCATGAACTCTTCACAGGGAAATTCACAGGATGCTCACATCTCCATCCTGTATGAATCAAAGCTTTCTTGACAGGAGGTAAGAACACCATTTATGAGCATGATCACGACTTCTTTATATCTGTTGAATTTAACATTTGAATATACACATTTGTCATTTTCTTCATGTCAGCAAAGATAAACATTTCCAAACTTCACCAAAGTACTCCGGTTTGGACTTGTCACTTGCACGGTGAAGTTTTGAGAAGCTGGTGATTCGAGATGTTGTTTTTGCAGAGGTATTGAACTGGAATGTGACTAACACACGTTTGTAACCTGATGAGTAATTAACTAAAAAAGTAAGAAGTGGACTTTAATTAAACCTTTAATTAATAATAAGTTGCATCAACAGGCTGAGACTGCTGTTCTGCAGCTGCTTCCATCTGTTGATATGAACCCTGTGGGAGTGGAAGGATTGAGGATCTTCCTGCTTCTCAATGAACGTCTGCATGCATGCATAGAGAAATGCAGATGGCAACAGAGCAAAAAGCTTGCTGATGCAGTCGCTGCTACCATTTAGGCAGACTTTAAGAACTTTAAAACCTTCAGCACGTCTATTAAAAGTGTATTTATTGGATTAGTATATACTGTTTAAATGCATCAATGTATTAAATGATAGCATTTTATTCTAACGAACACTCTAGACTTCTTAAACCATGATATCAGCCAGTGAAGAGCTGACTGTAACTTTGTCATCCTCAGGGGAATGGTGGTCCTCACTGTCACCCTCCGACACGATCAGATATGTTCAGGTGTGAAAGACGGCCCTCTCGTGGATCCCAATCTTTAAGTCTGCTTCTTGCAACGCTCAAGCCAGAAACGTACTGCTAATCCTCCAGCATATGTACTATGTCAGTATCAGAAATGATCAAAAATTAATTAAATGTATTACTGCTCAGCTTTTCAACAAAAAAAAGTTGGATTTTCACACAGCCAGTATAACAAATACTACCACTTCTTGTTTTAAGACCAATGAGATAAACAAGAAAATCCCAGAAACAACTTTTTGCCTCGAGCTTAGCCAGATGTTTCTAAAGGAGGATCTCAAACGTTGGCGAACAAAGTCAAAACTCAAGGTGAGGTCAGCTGACAACAAGTACTTTGAACCTGCTAAGATGGCAGTCAACCCAGAAAATGACTCATTCATGTTAACACACTGTTAAGCTCACTAACTGTTTATGTGGGTTGTTTTTTTGTTTTTCCAGAATGCAGATGATCTGCCTGTGATTCTTTGCAAGTACCCATTTGTGATGGATCTGAAATCAAAGAAGCTGGTTTTTGACATGAATTCTGCATTCACTCAGGTAACTTCACCACCCTGTTACAGGAAAACAATAGCAGAATTTGTAATTTTCCAGTCTGCATTAGTGTGTTTTAGTGATCGCACTTTAAAGCTACACTATTCAGCAGTTTTATATAACAGACAAAACAACCATCTATAAAAAACAAAGGAGTCACAACAGAAAATAAACTAACAGAATACAATCATAAATCAGCAGCTGCCCTCAGTGCTGCAGAAGATTCCAACATTTTGTTGTTTTATTTGTTTTAGTTCTCTCAGCACTCTTTTCACTCACAGTTCAGGCAGGCGTCAGTTTCAGAACCTCAGAACAGAAGCAAGAGCCAGTCTAGCTCACTTGGTTCACCAGCTGCCTTATATACATCACAATTGGAATTTAAATAGAGAATTTATTTTAAAATCATGATACTTTGTTTTGTCGTGCAGAATGAACAGCAGGCGCCTCCACAGATGCTTTTTGTTTTTCCTTACGGATGGATTCCCCAGTCAAAACCCAAATTTTTTAAACTGCAGCTGCAGCGCGCATCACTTTTCGAAAGCACCTTCAGAGAGCTGGCAGCTGCTCCTCACAGCGACTTCAAGAAGCCACCTTGTGGTAAATATTTGATTGATTTTCCCCTGATGATTAATGCATAGCCATTCTTCTGCAACTGTTCTTTCCAGAAGCATCTCTAATATTTCTATTTCTCAGGTCCATTTTGATGAGGACCCAAACACCAAAGATGTCTACAAACGAGACCTTTTTCACCACCTGTTTCTTAAAATGGTGTCAGAAGAATCTGGGATGTTCATGCTCAATGACTCCAAAACCCTGGCATGGTTTCCCTCCAATGTAAGACTTTAAAACTGAGCCCACCAACTGTATAAAATTGGTTAAAGGATTGAAATTTTAACGATAAGCAATAATAGAACCAAAGTGAACTTTTATTAATGCAGGCAACAGAAGAGAGCAAGAGAAACTTCTTCCTGTTTGGACTACTGTGTGGCTTGGCCTTGTACAACCAGTGTATCATACACTTACCATTCCCACTGGTTCTGTTCAAGAAGCTACTCAGTTTAGAGCCGACACTGGAGGATATGATGGAGTTCAGCCCGACTGTAGGACGGTAAGTATCCATTTCATTTCAGTAACACATGCTGCTGCTGGTCCCACAGCCTGGCCCCGGACAAGCAGAAGAAAATGTATGGATGGATGTATTTTAAGTTGTCGTGTGTCAAAAGTTACAGTAACTTGTGACTGCTGTAAAATGTACATAGTTGAACTTCTTTTAATACAACTTTTTGTTTTAATTTCTTTAAAGGACTCTGCAGACCATCTTAAACTATGAAGATGATGTTCTGGATAATCTCTACATGGACTTTTGGGTATGTGTTTTACTATAGAAGATGATCAGTAATCTGTCTCATTCTCAGGTTTTGCAGCTAAACTCATCTGATTTATAACTAATTTACAGATAAACTGGGATGGAATAGATGTTGACCTGGATCCTCAAACTCCTGGAAAGCCACTGACAAGTCAAAATAAGTAAGCATATAAAACATGACGTGCTTGTGAGGTTCATCTGCAGCACCTTTGTCTCGGTGAAATATTTGCTGATTTAAAAATTTCCCTCCTAAACAGGAAGGAGTTTGTGGAGGCCTATGTGAATGGTAATCCCCGAACCAAATGGTGGACACCAGAGGTGAAGGGAGCCACCAAGCTGAAGAAGGAGTCCTATCGGGCTTGGTTAGCCTGTGGGACTCCGGAGGCAGCCGACAGGTATCGACAGGCCAAGCGGAATGCGGCTCGGGCAGTGGCTGAAGCAAAAACTCGGGTGTGGGAGGAGTTCGGAGAGGCCATGGAAAAAGACTTTCGGACTGCCTCGAAGAAATTCTGGCAAACCGTCAGGCGTCTCAGGAGGGGAAAGCGGTGCTCTACCTGCACTGTGTATAGTGCTGGCGGAGTGCTGCTGACGTCGACTGAGAAAATTGTCAGGCGGTGGAAGGACCTCGAGGACTTCGAGGACCTCCTTAATCCCACTGACGCGTCTTCCGAGGAGGAAGCAGAGTCTGGGGATGAGGGGAATGACCCGCCAATCTCCGGGGGCGAGGTCACTGAGGCAGTTAAACAACTCCTTGGTGGCAGAGCCCCTGGTGTTGATGAGGTCCGCCCTGAGTTCCTGAAGGCTCTGGACGTTGTAGGGCTGTCCTGGTTGACACGCCTCTGCAATGTTGCGTGGAGATCAGGGGCAGTACCTGTGGACTGGCAGACCGGGGTGGTGGTCCCCATCTTTAAGAAGGGGGACCGGAGGGTGTGTTCCAACTACAGGGGGATCACACTCCTCAGCCTCCCTGGGAAAGTCTATGCCAGGGTGCTGGAAAGGAGAGTTCGTCCGTTAGTCGAACCTCGGATACAGGAGGAACAATGCGGTTTTCGTCCTGGTCGCGGAACACTGGACCAGCTCTTTATCCTCTCCAGGATACTTGAGGGTGGGGTGCATGGGAGTTTGCCCAACCAGTCTACATGTGTTTTGTGGACTTGGAGAAGGCATTCGACCGTGTCCCTCGGGGTGTCCTGAGGGAGGTGTTGCGGGAATATGGGGTGTCTGGCCCATTGCTACGGGCCATTCGATCCCTATACAACCGTTGCAAGAGCTTGGTTCGCATTGCCGGCAATAAGTCGGACTTGTTCCCGGTGGGTGATGGGCTCCGCCAGGGCTGCCCTTTGTCTCCGGTTCTGTTCATAATTTTTATGGACAGGATTTCTAGGCGCAGCCAAGTGGCGGAAGGCTTTCGCTTTGGTGGCCTCAGAATCTCATCTCTGATTTTTGCGGATGATGTGGTTCTGTTGGCTTCATCGGGTGAGGGCCTCCAGCTCACACTGGAACGGTTCGCAGCCGAGTGTGAAGCAGCGGGAATGAGGATCAGCACCTCCAAATCTGAGGCCATGGTTCTCAGCCGGAAAAGGGTGGAGTGCCCACTCCGGGTCGGGGATGAGTTCCTGCCCCAAGTGGAGGAGTTCAAGTATCTCGGGGTCTTGTTTGTGAGTGATGGGAGAAGGGAGCCGGAGATCGACAGACGGATTGGGGCTGCAGCTGCAGTAATGCAGACGCTGCACCGGTCCGTCGTGGTGAAGAGGGAGCTGAGTGTAAAAGCAAAGCTCTCAATTTACCGGTCGATCTACGTCCCTACCCTCATCTATGGCCACGAGCTGTGGGTAGTGACCAAAAGAACGAGATCGCGGATACAAGCGGCAGAAATGAGCTTCCTCTGAAGGGTGGCTGGCCTCTCCCTTAGAGATAGGGTGAGAAGTTCGGCCATCCAGGAGGAGCTCAGAGTAGAGCAGCTGCTGCTCCACATCGAAAGGAGCCAGTTGAGGTGGTTCGGGCATCTGACAAGGATGGGCCCTCCTGGGTGAGGTGTTCCAGGCATGCCCCATTTAAGTTAAAAACAGGCGATTCACAAAAATTGCGGAAAAATCTTCACCTGTAAACTGTAAATTGCGAATTCTAGAGCCCCGGGGCAGACCCAGGACACGCTGGAGAGATTATATCTCTCGGCTGGCCTGGGAACGCCTTGGAGTTCCCCCGGATAAGCTGGAGGAGGTGGCTGGGGAGAGGGAGGACTGCTGCCCCCGCGACCCGGCCTCGGATAAAGCGGATGAAGATGGATGGATGGAAATGAAAGATTCTTCATAGCCTCGTTAAGCCTTTAAAAAAAAGCCCTAATTCTGTTTTTATTATGCTTGTTCAAAGTACAAAAACGTATGCCAAGGAAAGTGGGCCAAAATTCCTCCCAAAGCTATGTAAAGATTCATTACCAGTTATTACAAACACTTGACTGCAGTTCTTGCTGCCAGGATGCTTCCACCAGTTAATACATTTAGAGGTCAATTGCTTTTTCACATAGGGCCAGCTAGGCTTGAATATTTTTTTCCCTTAATGAATGAAATTATAAATTAACAATTGTGTTTTGTATTTACTTTTTACACATAAATGTGACAAATATGCAAAAATACTTTTTCCTGTGATGTGATGATGATAAGATGTATGTAAAAGTTTTCAAAAAAAAATAAGATAAGTAAAATTATATTTTCTTTCCATTGTTGTTCTTCAGGGTTCCTGACTGGTTACAGGAGAGCTCCTATTTTTGTCATTGACCAGGTCAAGATGAAGGTTTTTGCTATTCAGAGCGGCACCTGTGATCAGCACTTCCCTGAGTCAGAGACATGTCACTCTAATCTGTATCTGCCTTTTTACTCAACTAAGGAGATCATGTGAGACAGACTGACAGAGGCCCTGCTAGCAGATACAGAATTCACACTGTGATGGTGGATCGTATGCAGCTCTAAAGGAGCGTGCACTGTGTCTGAGCCGAGGAGGAGGGATGAGATTTATTTTTACTCTTGGAACTCATCTTTTTTTTTCCTGTGGTACCTCAGGATAATTTACACTGTATTACAATAATATTACACTATAGCAAATGCAAAAAATTCAACATCCCCACATAAGACAGCTGTGTAACAGCATCAGCATCATAAGGCACTTTAGAATTATCTGACTTTTCTTAATATGTCATAATTTATCCAATAATTTAAGTTACTGCTGCATTATAATTCTTGTGAATCAAATCTAATTTTTATGCTCAGACAAACATGAACAGGAGAATGTATTGCTTTATAACTACTATATTGCTATAAACATCTGACTATGTAATACAATCCAATAGAGCACTTCTGTATTATTTATCACTTTATTCTTTGTGTTTTGTTTAATTCTGGTGGGGTTGAATTATTTCCAATAACAAATCTTTAACATATGTAACATTGGTTATTTGTTGGAACAATAAAAATGTGTATTTTACACTAAACATTGCTTACCTGGTGTCAGTAAATCCCTAATTACTGCAGTCTGAGGTTTCCTTAACACGATTTGAAGAAGCAAGAGTACAGTAGTACAATAGAGTCACAAGTGATGAAAGCTGGGACATATATTTGAAAAAAAAAGATTTCATGCTATAGATAATAACAAGTCATAACTTATTATGATCTAATCTAATAACTCTACATCAGCCTACAAAGGCAGCTGATCTGTAAAGTCAGCTTACAGAAATATATAACTGCATATCATCTACATAGAAACAAAGCTTTATTACATAAACTCTTTTGTGGCCAATGTGAAGCATCTAACAGAAAGAGGTCAAATGCATATCCTTGAAGCACACCACTAATTTTCAGGTTTCTACACAATGAATTACCATGGGCCAAGTAACCACAGTAAAATATCAGTGGCAGAGATATAAAGCGACCACTCTTTAAACAAAATGGAACAGAACAGTTCATGATTTGACCAAAGTGTGGATGTAAATCACTACTTTTATCTTCCAAACAGGAAGGAGTTTGTGGATGCCTACGTGAATCATGCCTTCAACACATCAGTGGAGAATGTGTTTCAGGAGTTCAAGAGAGGCTTCTTCCTGGTGTGTGAGCAGGATTTGGTGAAACTCTTCAGGCCAAAGGAGCTGCAAGAAGTGATGGTGGGCAAAGACTTCAGTGACTGGGAAAAGCTGAAACAGATAAACAGCTGTTAGTGATACAAAGATGTAATTTGTCTGCAATTCTTTTATCACATCCCATTATTGTGAATGAGTTATCTTTGGTATATCTAACTGTACAAAAGGCCCCGTAGTTATGGTTTTATTCTGTTCAGTTGTTAGTTCACCTGTAGTTTTTAGAGTGGCCAGTAGAGGTCACCCCACCGCTTTGTATGAGAGACTATGTCCAGGGAGAAACGTGGGCAAAGCACCTGAGCTTTTCTGCTCCAGATTACCGGCAGAGAATTGGTTATTCCGTGAGAAGTGTGCATTAATGAGCAACAGACCACACACACACACACACACACACCCCCATGCCCACGCACCTAAACCTGTATGCAATACCTGCTCCTCTGACAATCCCTGTTACCTTCAACTGTGTGAAGTCAATACAAGAGTCTGCACTATCCTCGGTGTCTTCATTGTCTCCCTTCTGAACATTCATCCGGGCCTTGAGCAGTGTTCTGGCCGACACTCCGGGGAGTGGTAGCTGCAAACCTGAACAAGCACCTTACAGTCCTTCCAGTACAAGCTATCTACCCAACATTAATGGTCCTTCGAGCCGGATATAAGCTGCTTCTACCCTAACAAGATGGATGATATTCAGAACTTCTCAGCTCTTGGTGCGCGCCCACGGCGTAATGTACGTCGTCCCCTCCGCTATGAAGCTTATGAGACTGACTTCCCCGGGCTTGGTGCAGGTTACCAGGAGGAAAGTGGGACAGGAGGCGACAACCGTTCTTCCCACCATCCTCCGTCTGATCCCTCTGATGACGGCTCACACGGCCATGTCACACCATTGAGAGCAGAGTTAGAAGATATACAGCGTGAAAGGTTCCTGTTCCAGCAGTCGCATGACGAGATGAGAGCCGGGCTGGCTAATTTCCAGGCCCTTCATGCTAGTTTGCTGCAGTTGCTGGACCGTGCAGAGAGTCTGCAGCTCAGTCCACCGCCCAGAGTCCCTGCTGTTCATCTCCAGCCACCCCCTGCTGAAGAGGAAGAGGACTGGCCTCCACCACCTCCTCCTGTTGTGTTCAAGGAGGAGTCTGTCTCCAGCCAGGGTCCAGTTGCGGACCGCATCGATACGATGCTGAAAGAGCTCCAGGATCTGAAGAGGGAGTCTATGGCTGCACAGGAGAGTCAGATCATCCCCCCACATGAATCTAGGCCAGGGTTCACTTCTCCTCAGCCAAGGATCACCTACCCTCCAGCGCCGGCTCCGAGAGCACACCCCCCTCCATTGCAACCACTGCCAACTCCACCCCCGTCCTCATCTACTCCTTTCTTGACCTACAGGGGGCCTTGTCCAAGCATTCCCAAGCTCTCACGCCATGATCCTGGGGAATTTGCTCGTCTAAAGATGGCGCTAGAGAACTTATTGCCCCCGGAGAGTTCAGAGCTCTTCAGGTACCAAGTCTTGTTAGATCACCTACACCTGGAGGAAGCAAAGTTGATAGCGGACGCTTACCTCCATTCTGCCACGCCCTTCAGTGACACTATGAACGCTCTTAACGACAGGCTTGGGCAGCCCCACCAGCTTGCCCTGAGAAGAATTGCTGCTGTCATGGACTCACCTGACATCCGCCGAGGGGATGCAGCCGCATTTGAGCGATTCTCTCTCCACATCCAGTCGCTCGTGGGCATGCTGAAGACTTTAGGCCCTGATGGGGAGGTCGAACTCCAGTGTGGCTCCCATGTGGCTCGACTCCTTAGTAAGCTTCCTTCAGAGCAAAGAGCTGATTTACGTCGGTGCATGTATAACCATTCTGGTCAGGCTTACACCCTGGATGACCTGGCTACCTGGTTAAAGTACGAATCCTGGTGTCAGGACTATGACGGCCTGCCCACTCCAGCGATCACCAGAGAGAAGCCTGATGTCAGACCAAGCAGACGCTCTGTTGCGGTTCTTCACAGTGGAGAGAGCTCACCCAGGTCACTAGGTACCACTCCAAACAAAGCTAGGCAGCCACCCTACTGCGCCTTTTGTGATAACCGTGCCCATCACCTGAGTCAGTGTCAGGAGGTCATCAAGCTGAGTCGCGAACAACTCACAGACTGGATAAAGACTAACAAGAGGTGCTGGCGTTGCGCACGCTCCCATCAGGCAGCACAGTGTACCCTCAAGAAACCCTGCAGCCTGTGTCAGGGTCGTCATCTGCAGGTCCTTCACGACGTGAATTCGAAGTCCTTGAAGCCACATGGCCCAGTGTCTGCTCCCCCACGAGAAGGTGAGAATCCTACGGGCGTCCTGTACCTCGATCGTCCTACAGAGAGCGGCCAAGTCCTGTTAAAGGTTGTCCCAGTCATCCTTCACCATAATGGCAAGACTTTGAGCACTCACGCAGTTTTGGATGATGGGTCAGAGAGGACTATGCTGCTACCCACCGCTGCCCAGAAGCTTGACCTTCAAGGCATCCCAGAGACACTTCCATTGCGCACTATCAAGCAAGATGTGCAAACTCTGCATGGATCATGTGTCTCATTTGAGATCTCCCCTGGTGGCAAACCTAAGCTGAAGTACAAAGTCCGCAACGCCTTCACCACCGCCCGTATCGACCTAGCCGAGCACAGCTACCCAGTGGAGTCCTTGCA
The DNA here is from genome assembly GCF_041146795.1 of Maylandia zebra. Taxonomy (NCBI): domain Eukaryota; kingdom Metazoa; phylum Chordata; class Actinopteri; order Cichliformes; family Cichlidae; genus Maylandia; species Maylandia zebra. Next base: position 59,176,560 of record NC_135173.1, on the reverse strand, counting down.
GCGGAAGTACAGACACCTCCGAGGCCTGCCTCTCCAGTCCTTCAAGAAGGTCAAACCTCTCCTTCTTATTGGCAGTGACCACCCACAGCTCATCACTCCAACTGAAGCTGTCCGTCTTGGTCCACCGGGTGGTCCTGCTGCTATGCGCACCAGGTTAGGGTGGACACTACAGGGTCCCTCCAGCCTTATAGGTTCCTCTTCGCTGCCACAACAGTGCCTCTTCACGACTGCCCTTCCTCCCCAGGTGAGTGAGCTACTCAAACATGTAGAGAAGTTATGGCAGGTAGATGTTGTCCCGGTGCCAGAAGGCAAGGTGGTTACCCGTTCAAGAGAAGATAACTATGCAGTTAGCCTGCTAGAGCAGAAGACAGTTCGTGTAGATGTCGAGGGCATCCAACGCTATGCCACCCCCCTCCTTCGCCGCGGGAACATGCCACACCTTAAAGCTAGCCCTAACGCTGTCGTTCCCAGTTTGAGAAGTGTGGAGAGAAGGCTCCAGAAAGATCCAGAACGAGCTAAGATCTACCGGGCGGAGATAGAGAAGTTGGTCCAGGCCGGTTCGGTGGTTAAGGTGTCCCCCTCTGAGGTTGCTCAAGCAGATGAGTCATGGTACATCCCTCACCACCTTGTTAGCCACAATGGCAAAGATCGCCTTGTGTTTAACTGTTCGTTCCAGTTCCAAGGCCAAGCCCTCAACGAACATCTTCTACCTGGGCCTACCCTGAGCGCATCGCTCCTTGGTGTCCTCCTTCGCTTTCGAGAGCATGCCGTAGCCATTAGTGGTGACATTAAAGGTATGTTCCACCAGATTTGCCTTCTTCCCGAGGATCGTTCCCTCCTGCGGTTTGTGTGGCGGGATCTGCACCCCGAGGAACCGGTGGCCGTTTATGAATGGCAGGTCCTCCCCTTCGGTACAACCTGCAGCCCATGCTGTGCAACCTTCGCTCTGCAGCGCCACGCCAGGGACCACACGGAAGGAGATGATCCGCTATGTCACTCTGTGGGACAGTGCTTCTATGTTGATAACCTTCTCCAGAGCGTGCCAACCCCTGAAGAAGCCCGGGACCTAGTGGACAGGCTAAGAGCCCTTCTGTCTTCTGCTGGATTTGTCCTTCGCCAGTGGGCCAGTAATGAACCCAGCACCATTGGCCACCTACCTGAAGACCTCAGATCCACAAGTGCAGAACTTTGGCTCACTCAAGACAAATCAGACACCTCTGAGCCAACTCTGGGCCTTAGCTGGCACTTCCCCATGGACACCTTGGGTTACAGACACCGCAAAATCAGTTATGGCGCCCCCACCATGCGGAATATTTATAAAGTTCTCGCAAGCCAATACGACCCACTTTGCTTTATCCTACCGTACACCACCCGAGCCAAGATGCTGGTGAGGCGCCTTTGGGATCAACAGAGGGGATGGGATGACCCGCAGCTTCCACCAGAACTACTCCAGCAGTGGAAAACCTGGGAAGAGGAATTGCTGTTCCTTGCACAAGTCCTGCTTCCTCGCCCGTATCTCCCAAAGCACATCATGGAGGCAGTTAGTGAGAGAGAGATTCACATATTCTGTGATGCATCAGAGCAGGCTTATGGCGCAGTGGCCTACATGAGAACAGTGACAGGTGATGGCAGCTCACATCTAGCCTTCCTGATGGCTCGCTCCCGTGTTGCCCCTAAACGCATTCTCTCCATGCCTAGACTTGAGCTGTGTGGTGCCCTCTCCGGAGCTCATCTTTCCCGTCTCCTGAGAAATGAGCTCACTCTGGACATAAAGAGAATAGTGCTGTGGTCTGACTCCACAACTGTACTCACCTGGTTGAGGTCCCAGTCATGCCACTTCAAGGTCTTCGTCGGCACCCGCGTGGCTGAGATCCAGGAATTAACTCACTCGCACACCTGGCGCTATGAACCCCGCAGATGATATAACCCGGGGGAAGTCCCTTCTCGAGCTGACCAGACCCAATAGATGGAGTCAAGGGCCTCCTTTCCTGCTCCTAGGTCCAGAACAGTGGCCTCCAGAGCCAAGTGGCACCCTGGCTGAGCCTCCAGGCCCATCTGAGCTCCGTAAAGAGACCTTTTGTGGATTTTCTACCACCTTCGACCCCGCCACCTCGAACTTCAGCAAATATGACACCTGGACACAGCTGCTGGAAGCTGCTATTACGCAGTTGCATGGGGCGGCCAAAGGCGGTGGAACTTCATCGGCTTATGACTATGTTCGAGCAGAGATGAACATCCTGAGAGAAGCTCAACAGGAGAGCTTCCCTGAGGAGTATCGACTTCTTAAGCAGGGGAAATCCATCAGTCGCAGCAGTCGTCTCCTCGCACTATCCCCTGAGTTCGACCACGAGAATGAGGTCATCCGTGTAGGTGGACGTCTTCGCCGCTCTGAAGATCTCGCCTTTACCAGCTCCCATCCTTTAGTTTTGGATCCGACACATCCAGTCACCCGCCTGTTCATCCAGGACGTCGACAGTCGCCTGCGCCATCCAGGGCCAGATTCGGCGCACTCATTGGATCCTGAGAGGCCGGGAAGCAGTTAGGCGTTTTCAAAGGACCTGTCTTGAGTGCCGCAGATGGAGAGCCCGACCAACTGTTCCCAAGATGGCGGACCTGCCAGTTGCGCGCCTCCGCCTTTACAAACCTGCCTTTTATTCGACAGGCGTGGACTGTTTTGGACCCTTTGAGGTCAAAATCGGGCGCCGTGTGGAGAAGAGGTGGGGCATCATCTTTAAGTGCCTAACTATCAGAGCGGTCCACCTTGATGTCCTAACCTCCATCGATACAGATGCCTTCCTAATGGCACTTCGCCGTTTCATTGCCAGGAGAGGAACTCCAGCTGAGCTGTACTCAGACCAAGGGACCAACTTCCGTGGGGGAGAAAGGGAACTCCAAGCAGCTTTTGCAGCCATGACCTCTGACCTGCAGAAGCTCCTGGCTCCCCATAAGATCGTCTTCCACTTCAATCCACCAGCGGCTCCTCATTTCGGGGGAGTGTGGGAGCGGGAGATTAGGTCTGTCAAGACGGCACTCTACACTACAGTAGGATCCCAACCCCTTCAAGAAGAGGTCCTCCGCACGGTCCTTGTGGAGGTGGAGGGCATCTTGAACTCCAAACCACTAGGTTATGTCCCGTCTGACATCAGTGATCCTGATCCAGTGACCCCCAACTGCTTTCTGATGGGGCGGCCTGACAGAGCACTTCCTCAAGTGGCTTACCCCAGAGAAGAGCTCCTGAGTCGCTGGAGGTGGAAGCACTCCCAGGTGCTGGCTGACCACTTCTGGTCTCGATTCATCCGGCTGTACCTTCCAAGCCTGCAGCTTCGGCAGAAATGGCGGTCATCCCCCGCAGATGTCACAGAAGGTTCAGTGGTGATGATCGTAGATCCTCAGCTGCCTCGTGCTTCCTGGCTCGTGGGCTGCATCTCCAAAGTCCACCCCAGTCCCGACGGGCACATCAGGTCTGCTGACATCAAGGTGAAGGACCGGACCTTCACCCGACCTGTGGCGAGGCTGGTGGTGCTGCCTGCCCTCCCGGACGAAGACAAAGGACAATCACCGTGACTTTGTTTGTAAAATTGCCTTTTGTTGTGAGCAAATGTACTTCATACATTTGGGGGCGGCTGTACAAAAGGCCCCGTAGTTATGGTTTTATTCTGTTCAGTTGTTAGTTCACCTGTAGTTTTTAGAGTGGCCAGTAGAGGTCACCCCACCGCTTTGTATGAGAGACTATGTCCAGGGAGAAACGTGGGCAAAGCACCTGAGCTTTTCTGCTCCAGATTACCGGCAGAGAATTGGTTATTCCGTGAGAAGTGTGCATTAATGAGCAACAGACCACACACACACACACACACATACACACACCCATGCCCACGTACCTAAACCTGTATGCAATACCTGCTCCTCTGACAATCCCTGTTACCTTCAACTGTGTGAAGTCAATACAAGAGTCTGCACTATCCTCGGTGTCTTCATTGTCTCCCTTCTGAACATTCATCCGGGCCTTGAGCAGTGTTCTGGCCGACACTCCGGGGGGTGGTAGCTGCAAACCTGAACAAGCACCTTACAGTCCTTCCAGTACAAGCTATCTACCCAACACTAACAGTCTCTTTCACTATGATTAGAACACACATTATGAAGGTGAATAAAGCGCAGACCATCTCACCATACAGATGTTTTGGGAGGTCTTTGATGAACTGACTAAGAACAAGAAGAAAGCTTTCCTTTGTAAGGACTGTATTTAATGTTAACGTGTAAAACAATAAGTGCGAATGTTATTCTTCAGTATGTCCCAAGAGTCACAACAAAGCAACGAATCACAGGAAGTTAATAAAGTAAAATATTGGGGTTTTATGACCTGAGTTTGATGGAAAAAGCATTTGACCAACAGCTGAGATGGTTGAGCACTAATGCCTGAATTGACAGACTGATTTCAGATGTTGTGCACAAAAATTATATATAATAATTATATAATAAATAAGTATGTATCCAGTAAGTATAAAATCCACAAAGCTGCACAACATGGGGTGGTTCATTTCCAAACACAAGTCCAACGTCAGTTTCACACTTTTTTATTATTAGAAATAATTGAATTGTTACATGTTTAAATTTATACAAAATACCAGAAATCTACACTGTCATGAACACTTTTTTCACCAACATCTAAAAAACTATTAAAGATAAAAGGTGAGTGGATGGAACGACCACTATATTACACAGTTTAAATGTAACGTTTGAAAAGCACATGTCAACTGAAAGTGTAATGAAAGAAACAAAACCTTAAATGCATTCTTGGTGGATTTTAATTCACCCAATACGAGCAATCATCGCCAGTACGATTATTTGTGTTATTATGTACTCTGTGTGTTAATGTGTTGTATCATCTTTTTTAGGTTTCCTAGTCATTGTCAGTTATATTAAACACAAAATATAAAAAGTTTAAATCGGCCCTCATCTTCCAAGGTGGAGTGGCACCGTTCCCTCTATGGCTGCTTAAACTCTTAAAATTGTGCATTCATATCAGTGTAGACATGTGAAGAAAATACAGGCAGAACTAAGTAGATCCAGTTTTCATTCAAAAACATTGGTCCTCATTCAGTATGTGTATGGAAACGTTGTTATTCTGTGCAAACAAAAAACACGTGCACACACAAAATTACAGAAAACCTGTGCAAACTTTGTTCTTACCACTGTGTGTTTGTTAATGACTCTGGATCATGCACATACTGTCATGCTTCTACTTCTCTTTGCAAATAAGCAAGTTTACCTCAAGGTAAAGTGGAGAAAGTGATGATGGTGTAAGAGAGACGCCTGCATCGCTAAAGCAGGAAAACAGGAGGAGATATGACTAAAGAAACTGAAACAATAGTGTCACAAGTCAGTGATTCATCTGTATTTCATTACATGAATATGTTTGTGTTCTACACACAGATTTAGAACAAAGGATGAAGGTCTGGTTGTTTTAAAAACTCTTAGTAACATTATTATTATTATCATTATTGCTGTTGTAGTTATCATTTGATCATTAATTACATTTCCAAAACACCATGTAATAAAATGATTGATTGATTACAATTAACTTAAAAGAAAAGTTCTGGAAATGGCTTTAAGGCTCCTGTGCTTTCCTGGCTGGCACATCTCTGCAACATTGTGTGCAAGTCTGGCGGTGGAACACGGCACCAGCACTTTATCCTCTGAAGAACCCCGCATGTCTTGGGGTTGTTTTGTAGCATGTCTGTTCTTACAAACTGAGCATTAGTACAGATGCAGTGACAGCTTGTTTCACATTGTTAGAATGATTCTGTTCATAGAGTTTGAGCAGAATTTCTACGTACGTACAGTGATGTGAAAAACTGGTTCAGATCATTAAACAAATTTAAATATAAGACAATGATAACACAAGTGAACACAAAATGCAGTTTCTAAATCAAAGTGTTGATTATTTATGTCAAGATGCGTGGCAAGAACCGGTACCAAATGCAGGATTTGACCATCAGAGTCGGTGTGTTTATTTACAGTGAGAAATGTGAACAATCGTGAAACAGAAGGAAAGAAGTGGTTTCCATGAACGTGCTCCTGACTCCCACTCCAACACTCGAAATTTACAATTTAAGTTTGTAACAAGACAAGACAAGATCTTCTTCTTCTATAGACATGTTCCCTGTTTAATGGTGCGTTTGGCACCAAACTCAGTATTTAGATCCAGCCGTCAGTAAAAGTGTTTTCACTCACTCCCAGCAGAGGGCATGCAGACATCTCACCTCTCATCTTCATCTTCAGTTCTAAAACAAGCTGAATAAGATTGATGATGAACTGTCCTCCTGAGGTCTTGGCCTTCTCTCTGTCAGTCAGATTAATTGTGTCTATTGACAGTGATCAAATCCAGCACACCTCAGAGCTCCATTAGAGCATACAAAGACTCAATATATTTTATAGAGTCATTCAATTGTTGATCTGTCCTGTTAACATTATGGATTAACTAATCCCTCTCTCTTTCATCCTTTAATTACATTAAATGAGGGTGCTGTACATATTTTTAAACTACTATACAAATAATAAATGTCTTTGTTGCCTCTCAGTCTAAGTTTTATGATGATTTCAGGTGATTAAGTTCAGCGTTTACCCTTAATTATGTGTGACTGTCATCACATGCATCATCCACCATTCATGTCACACCCCTGGCTGAAGGGGAAAGACAGAAATGGACACCTCACTGAAAAAATGAATGTATTTAAAAAACAAAGTCAATGTCTGTAATATGTGAAGTAAATAAAATTCAAATAATCCCAAATGACCTGTAAGAATGAGCGATAGAAACCGAGGTTGCAGACGTCCATATATAGTCTCAGTTGAGTAACTAAGCATGGTGACAAATATTGCTCTAAACAAGCCAGATTTGATTGACCTGACAACATTTTTGATTTGTGCATGTAAAGAAAGTCAATTAAAATGAACAAGAAAAAAAGAAGAAAATGCCCGTGTTATGTAAGCTTTGGATGAGATGGAGATAATAGCTAACACATTAATGAGCCCACTCCTGCAGCATGATAAGTATGAAGGCTTAATTTGTTACCCAGATGATTTCAATGAGAAAAAATACATCTCAGCACAGGACACATGAAGGTGCAGCATGAGAAGAAATACAACAGGAGAAAGATGGTGCGGAGATAATCGTGGACCAAGTAGAAGAAGCAGACAGCAAACTGTGAGCAGACAAAACAAACTAAGAGCTCAAAATTGTTGCGCTGATTGAAGAAAAGTTACATTTGGTTAGTTTGGGCTCTGAAGCTCCAGCTGTGTGGTTAGTTGTTTTGAAGATGAAGATGAAATTAGTTCCAAAAAGAATTGGAGAAATATTATATGTGAAAGTGCAGAAGGCTTTAAAGATCTGGGTGGTTTATTCACAGCAGAAAAAGAAAATAGGATGATCATGACATGATAATGTGGCAAAAAAATGTCTTGTTTCCTTAATCAGCACGACAGTTTAGGTCTCAACTAAAAAAACTTGGAAATGGGTTGCCTTATGCTCAGTGTGTTAAATGTTTAGTCAGTTCTCGGCAGTCTTCCATTGTAATGGTACATTTAATTAATGTAGTTTATTTGAAGAATTGTAGGCCTTAGTGAAATGGAGACACAGCTCCTAAACTCTGAAGACAAACATAAAAAAAAAGACAGCTTCTGAAGTCGTTCAATGTTGCTTAGCCCTTTGAACGACAGGAAATACAATAACAAACGTAAAAGAAATTGTAATTTAAAAATAATAATTTCATTTGGCATCTGTTGAATTTGTTGTCACAACGTCTTAAAATGGGTGGAAGTAAAGGATTTTTAAAATTTTATATCAGGAAAAAAAATTATGTTTAGACATGAAAATTCTTTCATAAATGAAGCTGATAAAAAGTTGAAGGCAGTGGCACACCCAAATGTTCACATTGTTTATGGAAAAGTGCCAACTTGGTTTAATCCGTGTGAAAAGAGAAAATGGGATGATCCACACAGTAATGAGTCCAATGTATTATTTTCTTAATCAGCAAAGTAGTTTTGGTCTGTGCTGATATCTTTGGAAAAAACTTTTGACTGATAAGTTGGGATTTAACATGATAAACTTACAGTAGATAACAAAATGTACCACTGGAAGACAGGAGACATTGTTGCTGTAAATGGGCTTTTGTACATCTGTGTTAATATTCCATTAAACCTCATTCATGATTTATGGTCAGTGTTACTATTAAGTGTTCATATTTCTTTAATTCTCTGATTAATTATGTGTTACTCAACATTAAACTAAAAATAATGGTAGTCATAGAACAAGACGTTTTTAATTGTATTTAATTTATTTATTATTAACCCTCTGGGGTCCAGGGTATAATTGGCCGCTTTTGACTACTTTTGATTTTACCTCTATATTTCACCTTTAAAATACGTTTTTCTTGCCTTGTTTGGTATCATTATTTTCAGCACAACCTCAAATATCTGAAATTTGAGTTATTTTTTCATTTTGGTATACTATATTAGCACAGTTGATCTAAATTCAGACAAAAAATTCAAAATCAGAGTACAAAAAAGTTGTATTTTTTACTGTAAAACCCACAAACATGTTTAACAAATGATTTTCATAACTTGAAATGCAAATACAAATTGTACATTTCTAAAAAATTATGCACAAGTTTTGCAAACAACAAAGTTATATGGTACTATTTACCTAAAAATGCAGCCAAGGCCTCAGGCGTTTTTTATATAACCAAAATCTATTTACAGAACAATCAGGTGTGCTGCATCAAATAAGAAGGCACACAAATTATTTGTGCCAGTCCAAAAAATGTAGTTTGTGTTCAGTACAGAGGCGGAGCCAGACATTTGAAACACCCAGGGCTTAGAAATGACTGAAAGATTAATAGGCTGTGTTTTGAGTTTTGTTCAAAAAAGAATGACTTCATATAGGAAAAAAATATATCACATATGCAGGACACCTTAAACTAGTTTTTTAATTAAGCAGCAAGGCAGAACAAAATCAGGGCTGTATCAAGACACAGGGACTAAACCCCAATTCAACCAGACCCAGGACTGATCCGGAATTAAAATAGGACTACAACAGTTCAAAATCAGGACTACTGAGGACTTAACCAAGACAGAACAAGAATCAGAACTAGATGATAATAGAACTAAAAATCATCATAGACCTGCACTACACTTATTTTTTAATTCTACCAAAGTACACTATTTAGATTGAGAAATGTTTATATAATTATTTAGCCTTGTTGTGCAAACAAGCCTGCATAACTTAATAAATATAGAATTTGAAAAATAACAAACCTAAAAAGAAACACTAGGTACGAGATACATGAGTACCTATGATACGGTGATACTTTTGGTAAACAATCATTTGACTAAGGCTATGTCCACACGTACCCGGGTATTTTTGAAAACGCAGATTTTTCTATGCGTTTGCACCTTTCATCCACAGGTAAACGGCGTTTTTGGTCACTGAAAACGGAGATTTTTAAAAACTCCGGCCAGTGTGGATATTTTCTAAAACTCAGTTTTTGCATTTACGTGTGGACGAGAAAAACGCAGAAAACGCAGCGTCAAAGATGTGCGCCTTTTTTGACGTCACAGTGTGCGCCACGTTATTGTTTCGGTGAAATGAATTTCTACAATACTGTTACTGTTAATTGTAGCCTCTGCAGTGTTTAAATGCTTACATATACACACACAGTTACTGTCCCTCCACACATACGACTGGGTTCTGCTTCTATGCCCCAGCTTTGTTTACTTTTTGCCACCGAGGCTTCTAGACTTTCTGATTGGCCAACATTTCTACACGGTTAGGAATCTAGCGCCATCTCCTGCTTTGGCATGTTCCTAGCAGCGTTTTCCTTCATTTCTGCCTTTATGTGTGGACGGGATTATTTTTTAAAACGAAAGATCTCCGTTTTCAAAAATACCCGGGTACGTGTGGACGTAGCCTAAGAGGTCTGTCTCACCTGCTCTTGTTCCATCTCTGTTCTGTCCTCATTCTCCTCTCTCTCACTCTCTGTTCCTTTCTCTCCCTTTTTGTGCTGACAATCATCAAATATACAGTTGAAACCAGATATTTACATACTCTTCAAATAAAAACACTTTTTTAATTGTAACATCAAATCAGACTAAATGTTTATTTTTTTTAGATTGATAAATATAAAAAACGTATTTGTTAACTTTAAGAGTAAAGAGAGAAATTGTCTGTATTTCTTAATTGTAAATGGCACCAAATTGTATTCAAAACTGAGCCACACTTATGGAGCTCCACAATTCTTTCCCAGGTGTTTTGGTTGATATCTCTTGATTTTCCCATTTCAGAGAAACAGGCTCTGGCTGTGTCCCAATTAAGAGACTGCACGCTTGAAGTACGCGCACTACTATGTACGGTGCGTACTATGAGGACGAGAATAACCGGACGGACCAGTTGCACGAACCAAAACATGCTAACAAGTGCACTGGGACTGGGAGACACTTCAAAGAAGTGGAAGCGGGGCGGCCAAAGAGTAAACTTTCAAAAGTAAGTTCTGAATATTATGTCACTTATTTATGTGCAAATGTTTAATAATGAAGAACATTAAAACATTACTGTTGGCCACATGCCGGCAAAGTTATGTGACATTAGCGATGTTTGTACTTTCAGCATTTACTTTGTTTTAAAGCCTTTACTTTATACGCCATTCGATAGTTGACCTTAATCTTACAGAGAATCTGATGATTTTGTGGATAATTAAAGTCAGTCATATATCCACAAACACAACAAGCTGAAAGTCAGTGATGCTGCTCGGTTTGCAGTCCTGAATATCACTGCACAAGCAGGATTCACTGCACTGTTAATGTTAGCTATGTTATATTGCTGCCTCTGTTCAGTGGTGTCGAGCCAAACTGACTTTAACGTGTGTTTGAACGAGCTGACGGTTCACTCGTTAAGCTGAAAGAAAGATGCTTTAATCACAGGAGTCACACATGTGTCCACTGTACCATCTGGGAACTCTTCTTGTTTAGCACTTGTAATAACACAAACACTAAATCCTCCTTCTCTTGTGCTGTTTTGTAGCAGTGTGTACACCTGAGACTGTCACCTGTCTGTCTGTCCTGCACTCTCTCTCTTTTTCTTTTTCTCTGATTGTGGAATAAAAGTATGAACATGTGTTTATAAGTTACACTTGTGTTTGAATCCTGCAGCTTATCACACATTTGATTTCCATATGTGACAACTGCAAGCAAGGGTGTAGATTTGGTTTTGGCATTGGTGGGGACGGATGATTCAACCACTGAACGCTGCCCTGTTTCCTTTTTTTTCCTTTTCGTCTTTGCTTCTTGATAAAACAAAAAAAAATGGAGAAATATACTTGCCTACATATGCTATTCTACATGCTTTTAAACCATTTAAAATGACAATTCATAGTTTTATATGTGAATTATATAATGTTAAGTTTCCAGATTCTTTTGTCCCCATGATAGAACAGAGAAAACCGACTCATAGTGTGTTAAAACATTTATATTTCTTTTTATTCAATCATCTTCTGGAAGAGAGAGACCCCTGCACAACTCAAACGCCAGTTGCAAGAGCTCTAAAATTTTTAGCTCAACATGTGTCTTATGTGGTATTATTTCTGTACTTCAGACGTCACACACAGTTTCAAACATTGCTTATATGAAAAGTTCCTCCTTTCTGTGTCTTTATCTATTAATATGCCTGTGCACTAAAACTTCCTGTTTTTTAGTCTGGGTGATCACTTTGTGAGTCAAAAGTGGCCTTGCTCTACAAGCCTTCATTATTAAAGCACATAAAACAATATAATAGGAAAATAAGGATACCAAGGATATTGATTTCATGACAACAGTCATGAAAATAAAAGAATATGACCTTAAGGACTTAACAACATTACTTCAGTTATACTACACTAACATCTCTTATACATTAGCACTAAGGGAACACTGAATGACCTGGTGGTTTTTGTCCATAAAACTACTCATCTAAGATTACCACAAAGTAACAGATCTCTTAGCAAAATTATGCAACCTTTTAGGCACACTATTGCCCCTATCAAGTCAGTGATCTGGGATGTTTTACTCTAAACATGAACTACTGTTACAGCAACAGACATGGACTACTGGTGTCCCACACAACAACTCAATGTCCACTATGTGAAGGAGCCAAACACATGCCTTCTCCTCTCATTAACTGAGATAAACTGCTGGCATATTTGTTTTACATCTATACTGTCCAGTCTCTCCTGGTGGACATGGCAACACGTTATTCATGGTTACATACAATTTTAGACTGATGTGGGCCAAAGCCTGCCGGGAGTTTGCTGTTCTCCCCGGTTCAGGTATTTGAAGTTTGCACAGCTACGTTCTCGCCTAGAAAGACTAATAAGAGGGACACTGAAATTCGGGATTGTCCGAGAAAAAACGGGAGGGTTGGCATGTATTGCCTTGCATAGCCTGTAACGTTATTATGATGGACAGGTTTTATGAGTGAACTTGACTTTAAGTCACTTACAGGTTTCTTTGAAAAATAGAAAAAATAGAAATATATATATGGTGGATACAATCATGCATTCCAGATGCAAGAATCCATTTGAACTAGCCACTCAGCAGTCTAAAAGCAACACACACTTACACACCTTGGAGGGACGAGAAAGAGAAAACACACTCTGATGTAAGAAGCCAAACATAAAAACAACAGACATTGATTTTTGATCATAACAGCATTCCCCCAGGGATCAATAAAGTATTCTGATTCTGATTCTGATTCTGATATTAAGCATGTAAATATGTTACTTGTTTAGGAGATTACAGTGTCCAATTAACATATATTATATATGACCATGTGATAGGATGTTAGGTTGACTTTCTGACTTTACATCATGAAGTCATCGGTTTGTCTGCTTCATCTCCTCCTCTGCATGTATAAATCTTTGTTGGCAACAAATCTTATAGTGTTGAAAAGCCTGTTTGTTTACCTTGAAATGATGCCACATTTGTGTAGAAAATGCATTTGTGGGTTGAGCAGCAGTGCAACATATATGTGTGTGTGTGTGTGTGTTGTTGAACCGATTTCTTCGGCCTGGTCCCCACACAGGGACCTCCAGAATGGGGAAAAACAATAAAACAATGCACCACATTTGATGAAGTTCAATTCTGAGACACAAGATGGCAGTAGTGAGACTGTTATGACAGTTTAAGTTCAGATTTCCACAAAATCACCACCTTGAGTGATTAATAATAGCGACTATTTCTACTACTACCACTACTACTAATAATAACAAAAAAAACCTACTATATTGTTGTTGTTGTTGTTGTTGCTGCTGTTGTTGTTGCTGCTGCTGTTGTTGTTGTTTTTTGCAAGTTCTTTCACATGACTCTAATTATTGTATGTATGCCTAGATGAGAAATTGAACCAGCTTTATATGCAGTATAGATTCTCAAAAAAAAAAGAGGGGATTCAAGAAAGTTTTTTACAGAATAATGTTTTTAATGCTTTGTCAATGTGGTGATGAAGGAGTGTTGGAGATTTAGTGTCTCTGTCTGTTATATAACAACAATAACAAAAAAATAATGTGATTAATTAGATTAATCAACTAAAGCTATGGAATAAACACAGCAAAACTGATTTCTGATCTGATGCAAGGAAAAAATGCAAATTCTCAAATAGACATATAAACATAGAAATATGCAGCACTTGCTTTCCCCCCACTGAATGCTGCAGCTTGTCCAGGTATTTAAATTTATGGCTGTTATAGTACAACTTGAGTTCAGCTGCTCCAGATGTTAAGATCAGTGCACCTGAAAGAAACTTTTGGTGGACAACATCAGCAGATTCTACCAAGATTTGAAGTCATCTGAAGTTTGGTGCCAGATAGTCACGTAAAAACATGAAGTATAGGGGTTAGAGGACAAAATGATGATTGGAGTTCATGCAAAGCAACTTTGAAGCCATGAAAGAGGTGTAAAAATACTACATTGCACTATCTGATCACCCATAATATCTGAGTGACTCTCTATTCATACACAAATGGTGTAAATCATTAATGAAGAGGCCTGGATTAGGAAAATAATTCATCAGCTGTAGAAGTCATTTTAAATGCAATGTGTTATTTAAGTTCTTCTGCATTATAATGGAATACAAAAATAAGGTAATATGATATGGAAATACTCCATACTCAGAGTTCTTAACCTGAGCTGCAAAAAATCTTAATTATGTTTGGGTTGCTTTAATAATGCTTAAAAAACTGTGCTGTGTATTTGAAACAGTTGTTTTACATATGATATGCTGAATGATTCATTGACTCATTGAGGAATGAGTGCACGGGAGCTTTTGCAGAGCAAAGAAATCAACATTGTCTATTATGAACACAGCTGCTCATTTTCTACTCACTGTGCTGCCCATTCCAAAAAGCGAATAGTCAGTGGAAATGCAATGTCTCTTTAAAAGGTAAAAGCAGTTGGAGTCCATCATAGCTGTTTTGTTTTTCTGATGTTTAGCTGCAAATTATTATTATTATTAGTAGTAGTAGTATTAGCATTATTAAGATGGTGGAGAAGAACTCCCCTACTGGTGGAAGAGGCCTCTGGCAGAATCACACTCAGGGATAGGCAGTCATCTGCACTTTACATCAATCATCACTGACCTGTTATCTAATAAGACTTTAACCTAGTGACTGAGACCATAAACTCCACAGGAAAGTGATTACTGAGGTCATAGATCAAGGGAACCAAGTGCCATTTTCCAAAGATTTCCTTCCAGCTTATGAATGCCAAAAACCGTAATTTTCCATAGTTTAATTGACTGTGGCTCTGAAAGTAAAGTTGGTTGCCTATTAGTTGGAGAGTGAGTAAGTGTGTGATTGTTGGAAAATAGCTCTGCATGATTTGTGTGTGTGTAAATGCGTAGAGAATGTGGCTTTTAGTAAAAGCATTTTGAATGCTCGGTTGGAACAGCAAGTGTACCAGTCTAGGGTACCAGTTTAGGGTGGTGATTAGTGCTGACGCTTCACAGCAGGAAAGTTCTTGGTTACAACAAGTATGTAGGTTCCCTTCAGGTAATCTTTCACCTGTAGTCCAAATTCATGTATGTTATGTTAAATGGAAACATTAAGCGTTTAAATTGTGTAGAATATACAGAATAGAATATTATTTTATGGGTAAATGTGACTGTAGTATTTTAATGCGCTTTGAGTTGTCCATAAGACTAGAAAACGTTATATAAATGCCTGTCTACTCACTCGCCCTTCCATAGTAAGTACAAAATTAACGGTAAATGGAGACCTATAAAGATTATGCTAATCATGAGTACCACATTTTTTATTCTTGGACACTTTTATTCAGTTAAAATAATCCTCATACATCTTCTGCTGTCTAAAGCAAGACATTTTATCTCCCTTCTTTTCCTTTTTAAGGCAACTTTCTTCTGACTGGCTGGCCCTCATAAACAGCGTGAGCCTCTTGAACACCAGGTAGGCTGGGTGGGCGGGGCTTCTGTGCTAACTGCAAGAGCTGGGTGCTTGAGATGACCATATTGGCGATATCTTCTCTCCGTGATGTCACACAGATCTCACTGCTTGAAACTGAACATTAAGAACAGTCTGAGCCCAAGCTTTGGCTCACAGATATTACATGTTCATATAATGAACTCATTATTTGATTATCATATTGTATAATTTTTCTATGATAGAGAATAAGTAAAAACATAATTGGTTCCTTTTAAGGTCCATGCAATAGACAATGTTGCAAAGTGTTGCAAACTTCACTTGTATCTATAATTAATCAGATAGTGACGGCAAAGTCTAATGTATAGTAAACTTTTTGGGTCCACCTTTATCCATTTTATTGATTTAGAGGCAGAACGGATCATCTTGATGACACTGGGTGGAACTTAATCTCTTGTATGTATAGCAAAAAATTTAATTTTGTGTAGTAACTTTTTTGTTCTTGTAGCAATCATGTGTGTTTTGTTGCCAGCTGTATCTACACAGTATGCATGGATATGTTTTGCCCACGTGAGAAAAATCATGTGTCTGTTAGGAAATAGGAGTTTCTGCAAGCTCGGCCAGTAAAGGGGAGGAGGACCTCGCTGCTTCAGCCATTCTGCGCCTGTGTGTTATTCTGGGTCAACCATTTCCCTGGAATGTTCTGCCTGCTGCCAAAGACAAGTCACTACAAAGGAATGCACACACAACAGCACAGAAACACAAGGATGACTTAAAAAGGCCTGAATATGAGGACATAGAGCATTTCTCCTGTGACTGCAACCACTGGCAACACATCCAGAATGCTTCCTCTATTTGGCACTTAGAGGCATAAATGTTCCAAATGATACCTACAGTTATGAAATAGGTGTATACAGTATGGATAACCATTTGTGTTAACGCTACAGAATGCTCCCATGAGGATAATTAATTTGATAAGAGGAATGGTTTTAGAGAAGCAGAAGTACGTGTTTTTACCAAAGGCAGAGTATAGCACTGCTTTACCCTCTGTCTCCTCATCCTCCCCATCAACAAGCTTTTTTCATTCCTCCCCGAGCACAGATTGTTGCAGCAAGGATGGCTCTTCTGCCTCACATTCAAAATGGGCTTAATCCTTCAGCCGTATACATTGTCAGATTTGTTTGTGTAGGCAAAGGAATGTGTGTAGGAAAAGGAGGTGTTCTTTGACATTGTGAAGTGACTGCAGTACACTGGAATTGTATGTGATTGTACTATGCGGCAGGTTGTGGGGGGAGGAAGCAGCAAGGCAGCTGCAGCATGAAAGGTGGAGGTGGTGGTGGGGGGGTAATATGGATAGTGTAGAGAAAAATGAAGAAATGGGAAATCCGGGGAACCTGTTTCCAGGGCAACAGAGGTCTGGAAAAATACAGGCAAGCTGGACTTTTTATTCTCCACACTGCACTAGCCCTCTGGCAAGACACTGCAGACACCTCTAATGACTCCAAAACACTCACTGGCCCTGCTGCTAAAATACTGCCAGGCATCAAGTGATATACGCACCTTTTCTTAGTGTGTGTGTGTGTGTGTGTGCATGCTGCCTAGGAGCCAATACTGTCAAACATGTGCATTGCAGGTGCATGTATGATGGGAATGAGTGAAAAGCACACATGTTGCATGGTGCATGAATCAAACATAAATGATCATTAGCAGGTGACGTCATGGTCGATGATGCCCCCCCCCAACTCCCAACTCCCTCCCTCTCGCCACAACACACACAGGCAACATCGCTCCTTTTCTTGTGTAATGACCTGCTGCTCTGGTCTGCAGTCACTCAGCCGCCAGACTTGTAGGAGGAGGGACGTGAAAATGCCTTTCTCTGTGGGAGACAATGACTCTGTGATCTCATGAATATATTAGAGGGTCACTGAGCAATGAGCAAGGTATACAGAGCAGCCATTCTCTGCCTGCAAAAACCTATTGTAATTGACTCAGCTGGAGTCATCGTGTGTATTGACACACACGAGAATAGCTGTGTTAATATATAAACACATTAGTTTACCTTTGTGTGTGTGTGCAATGATAATTGCAAAAATGCATTATAAATCGCCCAACTAGCCTCTGCTCGATAATACGGCCATCAAGCAGCTTTGTCTTAATGACACGACTGCGACACTAGTAGCTAAGCTAACGTTGTTTAGCTAACGTAACTACCTACAATCAAGCGGCTTCGTTGTCTGGCAGCTGGAGCAGATACGGGGTGAGTTCTGCGGGCACTTATTATCAGGAATACCGGTTCCAGGAAATTAGTAAGGCGCTTTTATTATCGCGTGAATAATTACTTAGTTAAACTAATTACTTAATTAGTTTAGGGTAGGAAAATAGAGTGTTACACAAACTTATCAACGCGAGCTAAGCATCCTCCATTTAGCTAACGGTGCCAACCGGCGGCGTGTTCACATCCCTCCACAGCTCTGTTTCCACTTCTCTGCTGGCATTCACAAGACAGCGATACACGGACTTGCTGCTAGGGTCACAACAGCACGTTGCAGCTAACCAATACGGGACTATTGCATTGTTTCCCCCCACCGTTTCCTTGCTTTTAAATCGCCATTCGGAATCAAAACAACCCGAGTTTGATCATCAGTCCAGGCAGGTCGGTGAAACAAAACATCTGCTATTCTCATCTTGTTTTTTTTTTTAAAGTGACGCTTACACACTCGCGCAGAGGTTGAACTCCTCCACACAATCTATGCTGCTGATTTTTCCTCCCGTTCTGCTGCACGTACATTACAGCCGCATGTTTTGTTTGTACTGCGATACTCTTGAGTTGAGTGCTAGTGTTGATTTGCATGTTGTACACGGCTCTGATTATCACCTTTTATTCACCTTATCATGTCTAAATGTATGTCACCATTAATTTGCAGTCCATTTCGTTAACTGGGTGTTTCGGGACATTTATAGGCATAGGTGGTCGTTGTTGTTGCGTTGCGATATATATTTCTGAGCTGAGGTAGCCAGTGCCCTGTTTTTTGTTTTGTTTTTCCTTGGCCATGACTTCCTGGATTGTGTGAGGGGTACAATAACATGTTGTTATGGCATGAAGACAGACTGTTATTTTGGGTCAGCGTTGACATGAAAAGACAGATTCTTACCTTTGTTAACCTCGTTATACGTTCAGAAAAGGCTCAAATGAATATTTATGGTGAAGACTTTTAGCTGCTTTTTCCTGATTTATTTAGTTTTTAAGATGAAGTTGGGCATACATTCTAGTTGGTGACTTAGTGAATGTAATTCAACACTTTCTTTTTACTTGTGTCTAGGATTGTATTTATGCCTAAGGTATGTGTGCTAACGGAAAAGGGGCTAGTGGAATAACTAGTCTAGTACAGTATAATATAGGATAGAAAAAACCAAACAAACAGAAAACATGAGTGAAGTTTGTTTAGGATTGAGTTGCACTTTGTACTCTGGACTATGACTGCAACTTATTGTTTTCATTAGGGGTGCACTGATTGTGAAATTTTTCTCTAGTATTAATGTTTAAAAACAGCTTTTGTTTTCCTTATTGTTCAGTGGAAATAATTTTTTTTCTTTTAGATTTTTTTTTCAAATTACTATAGACCACTCACACTGGTAAATGCCATATTATTTTCTGTTATTCTGATACCAGTCAACAGACTTAAGGTTTAAGAAAAAAAAGCTTTGAGCTTTTCTCTACACTTCTGTCCAAAATGTTTTCAGGTTGTTGTCACATGTGATGTAGGTGATATTTGGGAAGCTGACACCAAAGATTCGACCTTTTTTTCCCCTTGGAAGTGACAACTGTTTGTTTTCAAAGTTGCTTGTTAGTTAAATTTATCAATTGTTTCATCAGTTGGTATATATGAGGGGAATAATGAGCTTTTAGCTTGTTTTGGAACTGCATTTGTTTTAATACTAAAGACACAAACAGACAAGAGGCATTATTTCTTGTTAAAGTTGGCCCACAACTTCATCTAGGATTGCTGCAGACAGGCAGACACACACACACAGCCCGCTTTACTAGCAGTTAAAGTAGTTAACAATAAACAACAGTAGGAGGAATTTGGAAAGGTCAGTAAAGTTTCCTTCTAAACAATATTGTCACATTAAACATTTTCATAAAGGTTAACCTGGCCAGTGTACACACTGATGTTAGCTGCTTAACTATTAGTAGTTACTAGATCGCCACAAGCGTAGTTTCAGGGGCTCAAAAGCTAGTGTACTCCAAGTTCTGGGCCTACACTCTGATAATTCTGAGGGTTGCAGCTGAAGGTTAACTTAAGCTAGTGAGTAGTGGCTATGGCTAATAATAAAAAGCTAATTTTAATTTTGGAGCTACCCAGCAAACATCAGTCGTGTCCGTCTGTAACATTATAATTTATGGTGTTAATTTGACAGGATAACACAACTATTTGTGTCTGAAAGTTATTTCAAGAGGAAAGCTTAGCAACTAGAGCGAAAACTGGTATCTTATCTTACCAGCTTTATTTGATCAGCAATGAAAATGTGAAGCTGAAGTTACTAGAAGCGCGCTTACCTCATACAGTCTAAATATAATCACTTTTATTTTTTGTTAGCGTTAGCATGCTGTCTTCACAGATGCTTGCAAAGAACCAAAGTTGTGTTAGCAGCATAATGCGGTTGTTTTTGTCCTGGATGCCGTTTTCCACTTTACCATTTATCTCGTCCTTTTGTGCAATAAAAATAAATATCCATATGTCTCTTTATTTTCCTCCACTGACACACAAAGTAAAATCAGCTGATTGTAGTGAGAGTGCAAGAACTGATAAGTGGGGTCAATAGGCAAGGAACTGTAAACTGGTTTTCCACAACCACCGGTTCTCGATTCCCATTCCTACTCTTCACCACAGTGAGGATTGCAGCATATTAGTTTAACATTGGTATTTGGTTGCTGCTCTGTATTGGCAGATACTGTGAGCAGTGAATGTGAGTGCGAATGGTTGCCTGTCTCTGTGTTAGCCCTGCGACAGACTGGCGACCTGTCCAGGGTCTAGCCCGCTTCTCGCCTTATGACAGCTGGGGTAGGCTCCAGTGCCCCCCGCGACCCTGAAACGGATAAGCGAAAGTGGATGGATGGTAATCTAAAAGTGCTGGCTGAGTCTGCACTTGCTCAACTTACCTGTTTTGTTAGAACAAGACACAGTCAGAGCTTCCATCCCATCTCCCTCTTGTCAGAACCTTTCTTGCTGATGTGCTAAAGAACAACTTTTTCATTTTCCATCTTTGAATCACACATGTTATCCAAGGTAGAGGAAACTTATCTGTGACAATGCTAAATCACTGAAGCTATGTCCACCAAACATGGAAAGCATAAGTTTTCTAGCGAAACTGAAATAAGCACAGTTTTCATTGACAATATTGGACTGCGGCCACAGAATGGCTGTAATGTAAAGGATGGCTGCACATACTAATTGACAGACAAGAAGCTTTATGATACCGCTCACTGAGATTTAAAAAACAAAAACAGAACATATTTTTTTTTCTTATCAGTGTATAGGGGTGGCGCTTTTTGCATTTTTAAAATTTTGGCTTTGAAAGGTATCATAAGTCTCCAGTTCTTGATCTGAAGGTCAAAGTCCCAGAGACCTTGACCTCAAAGTTAAGATCAGAGGTCAAGTTGTCTAAAAGATCTAGACAGTTGGATTTTCAGATACTGTGAATTAGGAGTCAAATGTGTGTCAAATTGTTAAGTGGCTTTTTTTGGAATTTGCATCAGAGGTTTACTTTCTTTTCAGTTGTGTGTGTGGGAGAGAGAGAAGTGAAGTGTTAAATAGGGCTGCAGTTTCTAATTTTTTGTGATGGATTAATAGTGTTTTGTTGAATAGTCCAACTTGCACATTTTCAGAAAAGCAGCAATTATTTGCATTTGAAAAGCTTAAATTTATTAATTTTAGGCATTTATGCTTAAAAATTAAAAAAAAAAACTATCTGAAATTTTCTTAAAACGTTCTTAAAAGCAGGAGCTGGAAAGCAGGAATGCAGGTATAGGAGCAGAGGGTCAGTTGTGAGTTGATTGAGTGGCTTTGGTGTTTTGGCTGGCAGTGTGTTGACAGTAACAGAGAAGCAAAGAACATATGGTGAGAAATGAAATGCTGCTAGACATCATTTTGTCATTTCTGTACAGGTAGTCTGTGCTGGTTGTGTTCACATTAAACCTGTGATAAAGTTAGACATCATAGATGTTTCATATTTATTTTTGTGTGGTTTTTGCCATCCAGCTGTAATGAGACAACAATAAGTTGTAAAGTGCTGGAAGTGCTTTTTGATGAATGAGAATTCAAGTATGGTGGTTACATGATCCAAGATTCAACTCTCTCTTTCTTTCTTTTTATACAAAATATGAAGTGTCTGACCTAAATCTACAAAGTGCAAATAGAAAGCCAGAGAAAAGATACAGTGGGAGGGGATGTTCAAGGCTCTGATGTTGGAAAATTAGCATGTCAGTTGGTAACTGTCAGATAAAGAAAACCTTGAGTGGGAGAACCCAGGAGGAGAGCAGTGGCAGAGCAGTGAGGAAGAATGTGCTGGGAAAAAAGCATCTGTCATTAAAGGAGGAAAAGGCACAAATAAAAAAGCAGCGGTGTTAACAAGTTTAATCTGTTCTTGCATGTTCTCATGTGGTGTAACCTTTTTTGAACACTGTAATTAAGACATGCTGTGTGTGTAGATTAAAATGGTCCAAGCGTCACATTTGTCTGCACAGTAGAGCTGCAGAAATGTGACATTTCAATTTATGGAGGTTTGATGCTTTTTTTTGTCACATATGACAGGGTGTCTTTTACAGATGTACCAATATCAGGTAATTTTAACCTTTTTCTTGTATAATAATATATTGGCAAATATAAATTGCATTTATATTTGCATGGATGATAATTAGCTGTTATGTCAATTTTGCTTTAGCTACATAATAAAAGTAATTGAGTTGTTTTAGGCTTTTAGCTTTTCATCACACGAAGTCTTATTTCTTTATATTGTTCTTCTAAGGAGCCACACTTTCTTGCAGTTTTTCTGAAGCGGTCTTGAGACGGTAGTTCAAAGTTTTACTTTTACAGACAGACATGTCTATAGGAGATGAAAGTCATACATTCTTCACTCTATTGCTAAGGGAGAGGCAAGCCACCCTTGATAAAAACCTAATTTCTGTCACTTGGATACGCAGTCTTGCTCTTTGGGTCACTACCCATAGCTCATGACAAGAGGTGAGGGTTGGGCCATAGTTTGACCGGTAAATCAGTAGCTTTGCTTTTACGCTGAACTCTCTTTCTACCATAGCAGACCAGTACTGCATCACTATAGCCACAGTCCCAACCTGTCTGTCAGCAAGACCATGAGATGCTTAAACTCCTTCACTTGGGGCAGCACCTCGTCCTTGAACCAGTAGACCATGGCTTCAGACTTGGAAGGGCTAATTGTTATACCCATTGCTTCACACTCAGCTGTGAACTGCTCCTTTTAAATCTAAAAGACATGGATTGAAAATACACTATGCTTCAAAATGGATCGTGGTTTTTTTTTTTTAATATATATAATACTTGTTTATTAAGGCCCTCTTAAAATAAATTTGCACAAGTAAAGACAGTGACAAAATATTTTAGAGAACTGAAATATCAATTGACTGTATATTCAAAACACTAGCATTTTTCTACAATATTACAACTTTGAAATGGCACCGAATAGTAGGAAGGACACGGCAACCTGCTAGTGATCAAAGAAATCAGAACTCAGAACAGCGCTATATATGCCTTTTTAATCAACTTCACACTACCATAAACCTCCAGCAACCAACTGGGAGAGTAATATACATTGTTCCCTATTGTCCCCCAGTTACATGAGCTTAAATTGATGTCACTTAAACACAACACAGAGATGTTCTGGACATAAAGTTAAAGTGGTTGTTTCTTCACATTCTTTTAATGGCTTGAATTCATTTTGTAAGGGTTTGGACTCCTTTGAACACAGGAAGCAAAAGAAGTACCTTTTGTATTGGTGCCCTTTTATAACTATGGGCCCTATTGGCTGATGGAGTTAATGGTTAACTCGTGTTTTTTTTTCATTAAAATTTCTTTTAGATTAATCTTTAAAATGACTGTAAATTTATTTATGTATTTATTATTTGTAAAATTATGTTCACACATAAGGTGTGTTCAGATGTGTTACCATACTCAGATGTTTGGGTGACAGCAAATTATTTACCCAGGCGATAATAAATTTGATGTTTTGTTTTGTTTTGAATAATGCTTTTCATTTTTTAATAATGAAAAGCATCAAATTGTCTAATTGAAATATTTTAAACGGCAAATATTTCATCTTTTCATCCTTATGATTTTTTCTAAATGATCAACTAGCTTCACTTGTGTTTTGGATTCAGAAATAATCAAATTGATAGTGATCTCTGTCTTCAAACAAAAATAAAACAGGAAAAAATTCTGCTTAAGCTTTAAACGTTTGTGTCGGTAAGTGACTATTGTACATTGGTGTTCTGAGAGAGGACGGTGCCTCTCTGTTCTCTTAAATTTCTTTTGATATCAGCAGGCTAAATATAGCTCGCAGCACCCCTCCCCCTCCTTGACGAGGTATCAGAGCCAAGAGAGCAGTCAGTGATAGGCTAACATTTTGATGTGCACAGTGACACACACACACACACACATTAAAGTGAGTTGCTCAGAGTGGGACGGCACTGTCTTTGTGCACAGAGTACGGGCTACAGTGATGATAAATTGCTGCTGTTTGCGGCACCAAATGAGATTTGAGTATTCGTCTTTTTCTGTGCGTCTCAGGGCTGCCACTGGAGGATGGTGGGGGTACTCCGATGAACCTCCTCAAGTGCATGAAACCCTCCTTGCCTCCACAAAGGTATCCACACACTCACACAAGTGTGACCATAAGCTCAGTGTCCTCAGGTGAATCATGTGACCCTTCACCTGCTAAGCCAAGCAAGAATGAGTCTTGCATTACTAGGCAAGCCACTACAAGTTATAATGGAATGAAATTTTTCCCATTAGTTGTTCACTTATTTAATATGATTTAAATATACAAATTGGTTATTTCATTAAAATTTTCAAATTATTTTTATGTATGTTTGAAGTGTTCTTAAAACTACTCTTTCCACATCATATCTTCTAAAATTAAAATATGAATAACTTAAATAACTTTCATTTTCAAGCAAACGTCCCAAGCATTTCAAGGCTCAAATAGACTAAATCAGTTTTCTTTGGATTTTGGAGAGCAATCCTGCAGTAAGCTTTTTAAAGGTCTTACACCAGATTTGTCTATAACTGATTGGTTGTCTGTGATACCTACACTACGCCTGGTACAATAAAAGAAATAGTTATGTTTTTCAGAATTTTGAAAGTATGGTTTATTGTGAAATTCCCAATATAAAATCTTTCTTTTATGGCTTTATGCCTTAAAGGGACATTGTCATCTCCAGTTTCATCAGTGCCGTCTCACTTGATGGGGAAGATGTTTTTTTTGAGACACAGGTTCAGAGGGAGAGTGAAGTCAGCGCTGCACGACTTGTAGTGTCAAGCGATAGGAGTGTGCACTGCGTGTGTTAGCTATTCTGACCAGTATCAACCCTTCTTCATTCTGTCTCCTCCTGCACTCCATGGTCACATTTTGCTGTTTTTATGGAGACAAATTCATAACACATATGAAATTATGATAATTTTTATTATGAACTATTAATTTAACAAAGTTCCTAAACATTACATGTTAAGCAGTCATTCGTAAGCAGTCTGTTTTGTGCTGGCTATAGCTGATGTTCCCCTGCAGGCCTTTCCTCATGCAGTCATGGAAAATCAAAGGAAGAGAAGTCCAATTGCAGAACCATGCTGGCAAATATAAATCAATGCAGATGGATAGAGAATGGATGGAGAATCTTTTGACTATAGACATGCTCAGTAAGTGTATGTGCTGCACCTCCGACCAGGAAGAAAACTTGGATGCATGGATCTGTAAATAATAAAGGAAAAAAAAGAAGCAGATAACTGAATTCCCTCCAGTTTGAACTATTAAAGGGAATCCAGAGTGTTTTCTGTTAAGTCTTTTTGGATGCATCTGGATTCGCTTAAGCCGAAACAGTCTTAATTGAGTGCAGCCATACAGCTTGATGACTGCTGTTTCACTACAGAAAGAAGTGGAAGAAATGTGTAGGCAGCTCAACAACAAGCAGTAATGGTTAAAAAGGGGGAAAATGGGGAAAAAAGTTACAGAAACATATTGAATCTGATTATTAAGTGAACAAATGCCAGATTAAACTTCTATGTCTTTACCAAAATATGGAAGAGTAATTTAAAAATATTAAAACTAAAACATCCATAATGGTGTTGAAGGTTTCAGTGTCAGTAAGCCTTTAAATATTGTGCTCTGAGACCGGTGCTGTCCTTTCCAGTAAATGGTTTTCAAGGAGGAAGCAGAAACCTTAACTGTGAGATAAATAAACCATGTTATGGTTCATCATTAGCTCGCCAAAGTAAAAGGTGCAATGATTACCTTTTACTCACGTCCTTGTGCTACAGCAGTAAAATGAGCTGTAATAAGGTCTGTTTTCATCATCTATTTTCGTTAGGAAATAATAAAGTTATGTCTGATATTCTGACATTTAATGTTATTGATATCTAGATGAAAGCTCTCTCTGCCTCTGCTGAACCTCCACAACTATCCCAGTGACTCGTATTCATATCCTCCTGCAGCATTGGCGGCTCCTTCATAAATGAGCCAGTCTCCTGGCAACCAGGCACCAATCAGCACGCAGGATCTCTCTCTGTAGTAACCACTGTGTGGGGTGTGACCAATCACACACACAATCAGGTAACACATGACTTGGTATCCTGGGTATCCTGGGACATTGTTCTCCTCCTGTTGGCTGTAACTATACAAAAGACTAATTTCGGAAGTATATACAAAGCCTGGGTTTAATTCAGAGTATAAAATCAAGGGCTGCTATTCTGACTGAGAATCTAGAAGTGAAATATTTCCCTTTACTAAAAGGGCTAGATTTTGTAAGAGGTACTTGTGCATATTCAGTTTGTTAACTAAAATAGATGGTAGTCAGGCAATCCCCTGTTTGGAAGCTTATTGTAGTGGATGGGGTCAGCAGCGAAACGGATGTCGGCCCCTCCAAAAAGAGGAAAAATCTGGTGTAAGTGCACACTGTGTATGAGATTTTCAGCCCTGTTCAACAGGGGACTAAAATAATTGTATTACTCTCCTTAAAGCCACCAGAATCCCTTGACGAAAACAGTAATTTTGCCTTGCACGATATGAGAGCTGCTCGAGCACCAGTGTTTCAGTGTGTTGCTCGGTATTTTTCATCATGATTGTTTTTTTGTTTTGTTTTTTCATAAATGTCCCGTAATCTACTATTAGAAAAGTAAAGATTAGAAAACAATAAAGTCATCAATGGGCTAGCTGCTTTTCTCTGAAAGACTTTTACTTTCAGGACACTGATATGGCTGAAGTTGAGCTGCTCTCAACGGTTACATCCACATTTCATTGTTAAATGTCCTATTCCTAACCTACAGTGCTGTTATAACTTTCACAAATACTGTTTCGTCCCAAAGACCAAAACATGTTTGAGTCTACTTAGAAGTACATGTGTAAAAAAATTACTTAATTATTTTAAAATAAACTGTCTCTCTTTAACTTTCAGTTTGAGTGTTAAGAGTTAACCTAGGAAGCCCACACTTTGGTCTAATGAATGTCTCCCACCACCTTGTCTGCCTTCATATCTTCCCGTCACTTTATGGTTTATATGACTGTTTGGGGTGAAATTATTCCTCCTATTCCTATGTAGGTGTTTGGTGCACCCATGGGCCCTGGCGATAGCTCTGGCAGTCACATGATGCCCGGTGGTAGCCCTGGTATGGGTCCTGGGATGGGCTCCCAGTTCATAGGTCAGCAGTCATATGGAGATCCTGTCTCGAAAGGTTATGGCCAGCCAGTCATGTATGGACGTCCCAGCACTGCTTACAACCCAGCCTCCGCCTACAGTGGAAGGTATGCCATCCTATTGTTCTGATTATTGGCCAGTCTAGTTGGTGCTGTGAAACCACATTTTTTTATGCTCAGAGAAAAGGCAAAGAGAAACTACTAGTTGTAGTAAATTATGATCACCAGTTAATAGGTTAATATGCTTTTTCATGTCAAGTTAAAAGACATTGTAGATCCTTCAACACCAATTATTAAAAAGATGTAAGTGAATGTATGTATGCATACATTTTACCTTGAACGTCATTAAAAGATATATGCTGTACAGTCATTCCACCCTGGAAAATGAACATTCAAAGAAATCATGTGTATTTTAGTACTGACTATTTACACAGGCACAACTCCCCTAGCTTGCTGACTACATCCCATAGAGATGGTTTTATACTGTCCGACTACCAATATCACCGTAAGCAACTGAACTCATCTTTATCATTGCCAAAGTAACCTTACAGGGAGTGCAGAATTATTAGGAATTATTGAACAACAACCATGTTCTCAATGAACCCAAAAAACTCATTAATATCAAAGCTGAATGTTTTTGGAAGTAGTTTTTAGTTTGTTTTTAGTTTTAGCTATTTTAGGGGGATATCTGTGTGTGCAGGTGACTATTACTGTGCATAATTATTAGGCAACTTAACAAAAAACAAATATATACCCATTTCAATTATTTATTTTTACCAGTGAAACCAATATAACACCTCCACATTCACAAATATACATTTCTGACATTCAAAAACAAAACAAAAACAAATCAGCGACCAATATAGCCACCTTTCTTTGCAAGGACACTCAAAAGCCTGCCATCCATGGATTCTGTCAGTGTTTTGATCTGTTCACCATCAACATTGCGTGCAGCAGCAACCACAGCCTCCCAGACACTGTTCAGAGAGGTGTACTGTTTTCCCTCCTTGTAAATCTCACATTTGATGATGGACCACAGGTTCTCAATGGGGTTCAGATCAGGTGAACAAGGTGGCCATGTCAGTAGTTTTTCTTCTTTTATACCCTTTCTTGCCAGCCACGCTGTGGAGTACTTGGACGCGTGTGATGGAGCATTGTCCTGCATGAAAATCATGTTTTTCTTGAAGGATGCAGACTTCTTCCTGTACCACTGCTTGAAGAAGGTGTCTTCCAGAAACTGGCAGTAGGACTGGGAGTTGAGCTTGACTCCATCCTCAACCCGAAAAGGCCCCACAAGCTCATCTTTGATGATACCAGCCCAAACCAGTACTCCACCTCCACCTTGCTGGCGTCTGAGTCGGACTGGAGCTCTCTGCCCTTTACCAATCCAGCCACGGGCCCATCCATCTGGCCCATCAAGACTCACTCTCATTTCATCAGTCCATAAAACCTTAGAAAAACCAGTCTTGAGATATTTCTTGGCCCAGTCTTGACATTTCAGCTTGTGTGTCTTGTTCAGTGGTGGTCGTCTTTCAGCCTTTCTTACCTTGGCCATGTCTCTGAGTATTGCACACCTTGTGCTTTTGGGCACTCCAGTGATGTTGCAGCTCTGAAATATGGCCAAACTGGTGGCAAGTGGCATCTTGGCAGCTGCACGCTTGACTTTTCTCAGTTCATGGGCAGTTATTTGGCGCCTTGGTTTTTCCACACGCTTCTTGCGACCCTGTTGACTATTTTGAATGAAACGCTTGATTGTTTGATGATCACGCTTCAGAAGCTTTGCAATTTTGAGACTGCTGCATCCCTCTGCAAGATATCTCACTATTTTTGACTTTTCTGAGCCTGTCAAGTCCTTCTTTTGACCCATTTTGCCAAAGAAAAGGACGTTGCCTAATAATTATGCACACCTGATATAGGGTGTTGATGTCATTAGACCACACCCCTTCTCATTACAGAGATGCACATCACCTAATATGCTTAATTGGTAGTAGGCTTTCGAGCCTATACAGCTTGGAGTAAGACAACATGCATGAAGAGGATGATGTGGACAAAATACTCATTTGCCTAATAATTCTGCACTCCCTGTAGAAACACTTGAAGAAGTAGGCTGGAAGCCAGCCATCAGTTAACACTGGAATGATGATAGTTGATCTAACTGTGGTACAGAAGGTCATCATGAGAGATAGGTCCTGCATTTAGTAACCTTTTACATAACCTCAGTAAATATTTCTTGCCCACAGTTGCTAAACAACTGCAAACAGCTATGCAGCCCACCACATTTCTTTCTTTCCATTTCTGTTTTGTTTTGATTCCCTGCTATAGTTTTTTCTGCCTCAGGCTCTTCATATATCGGATGGAAGAGGGTGATCTCCCAAATCAGAGCCATATCAAATATAAATATCTTGTTTTGACTCTAGTGGTTAGGACTGAAATGCTTTTTTTAATTACATGCATGTAATGTAATATGGTTGCTCTCACCCACGACTCTGACTCATGCTAGTGACAAAACGTCACATAGTTATGTGTAGTTTACTAATCCCACTCATCTCCCAGTTTTCCTTTCTCTCCCCACAGTTACTCTGGAAACAGTGGAGGTGCCGGTCTAGGCGTTCGTCCACCCTCAGATTTCACTCAGGCTGCTGCTGCTGCTGTTGCTGCCGCCGCTGCCACAGCAACTGCCACTGCTACAGCGACTGTTGCAGCAATACAGGAAAAACAGAACCAGGAGCTGAGCTATGGCCAGGTAAAGGTCTCTGAGAAAAATATGTGCATCTCTTTGTGTTAGGGGAGGCATGCAAGAAGAGAAAAGGGAGAAGCTGCACATAGCTTTCATGGTTCAGGTGCAATCATTTGATGTAATTAGCTGATTTTATTTTCCATAAATGATAGTGAGTTGAACATCTGAACTCTGCGTTGGATGTTACCAGATGTTTCTGGTAGTTGCAGCTCTAGTTTCAACTTGTTCGTGTTGATCCTGATTGCCAAATTTTTGACTCGGATAATTTTAGCATCCAAGGTTGGACCTGTTACATGTCCCACTCTCTGCCTATAATCTCCTCTGAAGTTATTAATGAAGACACAAAAGCACAAAGAGAGCAGCAGGCAGTGATCATGTGCATCCTCTTTTAGCTTAAACAGACATGTCAATCAAGTATTTGCAATAAATGGCAATAAGTCTTTAACATCACTGTGGAGGAATTTTGGCTCACTCTTCCTTACAGAATTGTTTTAATTCACCTACTGTGGTGTGTTTTTGAAACATTCAGATGTTGACTTGTGTATTTAAGATACGTCTGGTGCATGACTCAAGTGTGTTTGAGCTTCAGGATTTTCTGGTAGAGAGCAGAATTCATGATTACATCAGCTATGGCAAGTCGTGCAGATCCTGAAGCAGTAAAGCAGTCACAGAGAATCACACTACCACCATCATGTTTGACTGTTGGTATGATGTACTTTTTCTGAAATACTGTTTCATGCTGAATGTAATGGGTTGTAAGTCTTCAGAAAAGTTCTGCTTTTGTCTTGGCAATCCACAGAATATTTTCCCCAAATTTCAGGGAACAACGAAGGTACTTTTTTTTTGGCAATGTGAGATGAACCTGACAGTTCTTTTTAGTCAGCAGTGATTTTTACATTGAAACTCTGAGCAAAAATTGCAATCTGTTAATATTTTGTCATTGTTGAATCATCATACCTAACTGAGGCCTGCAGTTTTTTAGATGTTGTTCTGGGTTCTTATGAGACTTGTGTGACTTCTTAATTACACTTGGAGTAATTTTGATAGGCTGAGCAATACTGAGCTTATTTTCCTTAAAAAATACACTTTAAATAAAAAAAAAATGCTATTTTTATTTACTTGGGTTATCTTTGTCTAATATTAAACACTGTTTGATAATCTGAAAAATGTACTGTATCTGAAAGTGTGACAAATATGGGAAAAAAACCCAAAACAAAACATCAGGTAGGGGTCTTTTGATCCACAGCACTATATTGATATTGATTAGACTTAAGTTAAATGGGATTCCCATTTTAAGTTACAGGTTGTATTTATTTCAACTACCAAAACTGCGACTGGGCAAAAGTAACTTTCACAGCTCTGAGTTGCTTAATAAATGCAGACCCTGACTCGCTGTGACTGAACTCTGTGAACCGTCAATGCTGTGGAAAAGATCCAGTTAACTTTATAACATTTTTGTTTTTTTCTCCTTTCCTTTTCAGTTGGGCGGAACATCCTCTTACAGCACCCAATTCCTATCTCATGCGGGCCCCCGTGGCCCTCCAGGGATGAACCCTGGCGGGATGATCTCTTCAAGGTCTGGACTTCCACCTTCCACCGGAGGCTTGTATCCTTCTCACCCTGCGCATATTCAGAGGATTCCACATCAAGGAGGCTATCCAGGCGGACAACAAGGACTCAAACGGCCTTTCCATTCCGAGGTCTGTGATCCCACCAAATGTTTGCTCAAACTCAAACTATATTATAGTATATTGTCCTCCATCCATCTATTTTTTTCTGTATATGTTTATCAGGGACTTGGGGTGGGGTGGGGTAGCTACCATATTCTAGCTACCATAGGGCAAGGGTCAGGGTACACCCTGGATTGATCGCCAATCCATCACAGGGCTAACAAAGAGACAACCATTTGCACTCACATTAACACCTGTGGGCAATTTATAGTCACCAGTTTAAAAACATCATTTCACTTCCTATCCCCACTAATTGTCTTTGGACCGTGGGAGGAAGCCAAAGTACCCGGAGAGAACCCACGAAATCATTAGGAGAACATGCAAACTCCACAAAGAAAGGCCCTGGTCAGATGGTGGAGTCAAAATCAGGACCTTCTGTTAGGCAACAGTGCTAACTACCTCTCATCTGTCCTATTTTGGTTTATTCAAAAGGCAGAAAGAATTAGATACTTACTTGATAACTCATGCAATATCATACTTTCCCATTAAATTATGGATTAAACAGCTCTAATTCCACTTTACCGTCTCTGTCTTTTTCCAGGGTTTTTCTGGACCACAGTATGGCTCTGGTGGGATGTCGGGGTACACTAACCAGCCTCTGCAATACCCCTCTGGTTCGCAGCAGAGATGCGCCACCTCACCCTCTTACCTCTCCAGCCGGATGCCTCACGTGGGACACTACTCTGCTGGATCACACAATCCAGCACAGTTTTCCCCTGGAGCTGGACAGCCCAATCCTCCTCAGTATTATAAGGTGACCACAAAACAGAGCCAAGCAGCTTTGGGATGTTTGAGATTAACATAATTTTTAAGGATGTTTGACTATCTTATAAATTCCTAAATAAAACTTGTAATGTACAGAATAAAAGCAGATGCTGAAACTATTTCACCTGGCACAACTATATCTAGAATGTTGGTTATTGGCTGGTAGTTAGATGGTGCCAGTACCTTCTGGGGGGGGTCCTTGGGAATCAGAACTGTCTGGTTTTCAGTTAGCCTGGGTCTCTCTCATCAACTAGCAGGTGGTTCATTTGTACTGCCAGATGCTCATGGATCGCAGTCAGCTTCTTCAGCCAGTAGGCTGAATCATGTTGGGGCCTGGTGTTGTCCAGTGCTTCATACTGGAGACCCTTTCTTGGATGTCTGCCATTGTAATGGTTACTGAAACCTGCTCGGGGAGGTTGCTGTGGTCTGCTCTTAGATCCGCTAGCTAGCCGGTGATACATACTAGGGCTGCCACGATTAGTCGACTAGTCACGATTACGTCGACTATTAAAATCGCAGACGACTAATTTAATAGTCGAGGCGTCGTTTGAAGCTTTGTAAGATCCCGAAAGACGCAGGAATAAGTAGTAGGATTTAAGAGTGTAATAACGGACCGAAACAGAAGATGGCAGCACTGCATGTCCAGGGATGCCAGCTGCCGTTAAACCCCGAAGAAGAAGAAGCAGAAGCAGTTAGGGGTGGGTTTTGATTATCAGTTTATCAATTAAAATCGATTCTAGCTTGGATAACGTGATATCGATTCATTAAAATCCTGAATCAATTTTTTCAATATAAATTTATTTTGCCCAAAACGCCAGAATCTCAGGTTAAACCTCACAAAATTTCAACAACCACCAAACAGCTAAAACAATAAATGAGAGCAGGTACACGGATTATGCACAAAGACGTAAACACAAAGCAAGGACCCGCTGACGCATCAGAATCAGCGAGATGTCGCCTTTCTCACCCGACGGCACGGACACAGTCGGGCTGAAAGCCGACAGCTCGCTGATTCTAATGTTTTGGCGGGTCCATGCTTTGTGTTTACGTCCTTTTTGCGCTAGATTCTGAAGCTGTAGGTTTTATCTCTCTCCAAACAATATTGATTGAACCAGCAGCAAAAAAAGATCCAAACTACCCTTCACATAAACATCGTCATGAATTTCCTCTTACTTTTGCTGTTTTGCTTCCACCGAGATAAAATCACACTTCATGCACAGCTTTCTCTCTCTCTCTCTCTCATAGTACACTTCAAGAACAATTTCCGTCTAAAAATCTTTTTTGTGCATTATTCGCTTGCTTATTACGCACAAGTCTCCTTTTACTTACTTCCGGAAAAAAAAGCCTCATTTCTGTTGTTCAATAGGCTTCTGAACAAATGTAAACTTTTTAAAATTATGCAAAATTGCAAAACGCTTAGCTGTGTCTTTAAAACCTCTATAACTTTGCCCTGCTTCACCTCAGCAGCATCGGGTAATGTTCAGATGTTGATTAATGGTTTTCTTTCGTTTTTGATCTACTGCTGAATGTTTTTATAAAATCGTTTTTCTGTGTTTTATCCTCAGCTACTTTGACACAAAGGCATCTGTGATGCTTACACCTTTGATAAAGTCTTGCAAGTGTCAGCTTTCTTTTTATAGATATAAAAGCATGGAAATGTACTGGTGCATGATCTGAATTATAATATTTCTGAGTGTCTGAGCAAGATTTCCCCGAATCGAATTGAATCGAATCGTGGATTGAATCGATTCGGGACGTTGTGAATCGGAATCGAATCGATTCTAGTAATCAGTGACGATACCCAGACCTAGAAGCAGTGTCCGGTTTCATAGCTGTCCAAATTTAGCGGCTGCATCCTCCTGTGCCCGCATTTGTAGGCCAATTATGTTACAGCGATGCGGTGAAGCCTGTCCAAATTCGAAGACTCCCCCAAATCCGGCTGAAAAATGCGTCCTTCATTTCCCCAGATTTGAAGGATGGGTCGGGTGTATCCTTCGTGGCCCAACCTATCTCAGAATTCATAGCGCAGCCCAGCCAATTCCAGTTTGCAACAATGGCGGCAGCTACTTAGTTTTAATATTGCTCTTATTACTCTTTCTGGGTCACAAAATAAACTTTTAACATATTTTCAGGCGAGAATGTAGCTGTGTAAACGTCAAATATCTGCTCGATTTATCAAGACATCACATATTTGCAAAAGTGCGCCGACGTTTTCGGAGACCCATCGATAGCTAGAGGGTTGAAGGCTCACTAGAGCCGGCGAGAAACGCGAACTCCCGGCACATCATGTTCAAACCCCCCGCCGTTTTACTCTACTCAGGTTGAACATGATATATAAGTCACTCAGATAATTTAAAAATGTTATTGTTTGGCGTGTTTTATTTGTTCCTGAGTAAATTGGTTTGGCTGAGATTAAAGATATAGTTTTTACACAGCTGAATAAATGTCAAACAGAAGTGTGAAATGGTAGAGAATTTACTCCAGTGTCCTGTTACTAGTCCACTATCAAAATAATTGTTTGTGACTGCCCTAGTACATACAATGCATGGTATGGTTTCTCTTGCTCCTCTTTCTTGGGTTTCTGCTCACTGAGCACGTGGTCGGTTATAGCCATCTTCCTGATGTACTCGTGGATGTCTGTTGTCTTATCCTGGACTGTGGTACTGACACTCACTATGCCCTGGTCTCCTTCCTTCCGCTTAGTGTACAGTCTCAGGGTGCTGGACTGGGGTGAAACCCTCCATGCATGGTCAGGAGCTTTCTCGTCTTCATGTCAGTGGCTTCTATCTCCTCTTTTGGCCAGCTTATTATCCCAACAGGGTAACTGATCACGGGCAGCAGGTAGATGTTGATAGCCCAGATCTTGTTCATACCGTTCAGCTATCTCCTCAGGATTTCTCTGACCATCTGTGTAGTTGGTGGTTGCAGCTTTCCTAGCAGCCTGTTTGGTGTCCATTTACCTGTGGGATTTCCAGATATTTGTAGCTGTCTTTAGTGTTTGCAATTTTGCCTTCTGGTAGTACGATCCCCTCAGTTCTGACTACCTTCCCTCTCTTTGTTACCATGTGACTACACTTCTCCAGTCCTAAAGACATTCCATTGTCCTTCAGTCCAGGTGTGGGGCATCAAGTCATAGGTCTTGTAGTCACAGGTTGGTCAGTCTGGTCTTGCAGTCTAGGGCGAGTGCTTTGTCTACTTGAACCAATTTATTTATTTTTTACAAAACAGAAATGAGAGGACAATTGAAACCACTTGGCTGTTTTTGTTAAAATAACTAACTGAAGTTTATTGAGTTATAAAGATGAACTATTTAGAGTCTAGTTTTGCCTCTATATAACACCAAAGTGGATTTTAAACAAAATTGAAGGTACAAGCATCCAAGCCTGACACCCTGGCGCATGTCCAGGAGGGTCCTGGTCAAGCCGAGCTACAGCTCCTGCGCGCTGTGAGTAAGCAGATTCACGCGATTATGCGTTTTTCCTGTTGCCACTTGTGTTGCCCTTTAATATCATCATAGTCTTTAACTGCACTAACTAAATATCATGTTGAGCAGATGAAATCCCTTGAAGGAGGGACTTGCCTCCATTTGCCTGAAATTGGTAACAAATATACAAAATTTGCAGCCAAAATTTCCCTTTAAATTAAAAAGGCTGGCTTCCTGTTGGGTTTGGGCTATAGTTCCAAGAGACTTTTTTCTACAGCTTGAGACATTACATCAGGGTAAATGGTAATGGTAAATGGACTGGTTCTTATATAGCGCTTTTCTACTCTGTCTGAGCACTCAAAGCACTTTGTACAACTAATTCATTCACCCAATCACACCCATTCACGCAAGCATGTCTAAGCTTAAGTGCTAAGTATCTAACATTCATACACATTCACACTCCGATGGATGCATCGGAGAGCAACATGGGGTTAGTATCTTGCCCAAGGATATTTGGCATGCAGACTGGAGCAGCCTGTGATTAAACCACCAACCTTCTGGTTAGTGGCTGATCTGCTCTGCTACCTGAGCTACAGCCACCCCAGGGTGTGCCATTAAATAAAAGTGTTCACACTGAAGTGTCATCAAGGTCTGATGTTTATTTGGATTTGACGTGAATCTGGTGAACCAGTATTTCAAAGTATATTACATGACTTTTCCTGTTCCCACTAGGTGGCACACCAACTTTTGCTGAGATTTGACATATCAATGTGTTCATTTCTGGACTCTCATGACCCCCGAGAAGCTTAGGAGAGACAGTGTTATGTTGGACAATGTGTCTTTGAGTTACAGCAGTTTCGTGCTTCATGGCAAAACATTTAAATTTGCCAAGTTGAAATGATAAAAGTGGTGCCAAAATTTATTATCTTCGATTCAAAATGGTAGACTTCCTGTTGGGTTTAGGGTATCACTCCTAGAGGATTTTATGTGTGTCTACAGATGCTACATGTCTGCCAAATTTCATACATGTACATGAAATACAGCATGTGGGCTCATTTCTTTGCAATTTTTTAGGGGTCACTACAGAGTTATTTTGCTCTGTCCATGTCCCAAAACCAGTAAAATACTGACATTTTCACCAGTTTTGATGCATGTGCAAAATTGAATTCGTTTTTGAGTATGTTTAGGGTTTTAAATATTCTATTCGCTTCACAGAGTAGATAGAGTAGGGCCTTCACAATTTTGTGCTTGGACCCTAATAATTAATACAATGTGAGTGAAGTGCAGACTCTCACCTTTCATCCAAAGGGTTTAACAAAAGAATTGCATTAATTGCAGATGTGTTTTCCCCACATCTTTCTGTCGACATTTCTGGGTACTCAATGTCATGTTTGGTTTTTGTGGTCTTCAGTCAGAGCCTTTCAATGGTCAGGGCAGCATGGCAACTGGAGGACCAGGAGGATACAATGCCTTCACACAGGCTGCAGTGAATGGGGTAAGTCCTCCATGCACTCACCCCATGCTGTCAACACTGAACACCTAAGCTCAGTTTCTCTTAGTTTTGTTATACTAAAATTCTATGGCTTCCTATATTTTATGAAGATTTTAATATCTAAAAGTTAGAAGTTTAAGTATTTTTTAATGTTTGAATTTAATTCATGCTGTTTTTGATTCATTCTACTTAGAAGTCGTGATGTTTGGTTGCAGGACTGTGTGAGGATTGTAAAGCAGAAGCTAGTTTTCTACTGCTTACAGTATCTAATGTTCATCATGGGGCATCATATAATTTGATAAGAATTTAGTAGTTTTAATTCCATTATCGATATCACTTTTAGATTTGATTCCTTGTCAGTTCGCATTAGGTTCTCACCAACTCTGATTTAAGAACAACATATGAAAGTCATTACAGTCGTGCAATTATTTGCATGCTGTCAAATTTTTGTGCGTGATGGAGATGTTGCCCCTGTTTGTTATGATCGATGTTGGGGTCGTTACTCCAAAAATTTATTACACATATTACAAAGAGAAATTTTTTTTAAGTTATGCAGTAGTTAGTTAATTACACACTGAAGAAAGTATTTTGTGTCACTACTCATTACATTACTTTCATGGTTCTCTGTAAAATTATCTGAAAATCACTGTCTCATAATTAGCATTTAACAATATGAATCTATAGGCTACAGTCCCACACACTAACATAAATCCCTTTCCTAATGAGGACACATGATTTGTCTCTCAGTATTTACACAAGCTAACAGTATAAAGTAAAGAAGAAAACCAGTACAAAGACGCTTCAAAGCAATCACCGCAGTGATTCTACTGTAGAAACATGAACAGGGAGAAAGGTATTCAGGCTGCAACCTGAATGCTCATGCTTTTGTTGCCTGTTGAAATTCAGCGTCTGGCTGCTGAGGTTAGAATTCAGTCAGCTTTAATATTACTCAGGGTTCTTGACTAGCTTAGCATTAGCATGCTGTCTGTACAGGTATTTACAAAGAGCCGAAGTTCTGTTCTGAAGTGTAATGCAGTTATTTCTGTCCTAGATGCTTTTTGAACTTTTCTAATGCACTTAAGTTAAAGTACTTAAATTAAAGAACAACATGTGCTTAAATTAGATAGGGTTGTGCATGTAGAGAGGTGAAAAATCGATTTAATCCATTTAGTAATAAGGTTGTAACATGACAAAATGTGGAACAAGTGAAGTACCGAAAATACTTTTTAGTTAGGTTTGATGCTCTAAATATTCCTCATCCTCGTCTCTCAGCCAGTTCGGGGTGGGGTGCTTCCTGGGTATCCCACCTCACCAATGGGAGGGAATCCTACCCCTCCAATGACACCGGGGACCTCCATACCTCCCTACCTTTCTCCAGGCCAGGAAACCAAACCCCCCTACCTTACAACAGAAACCAAAGCCAACATCAACACCCAGCAGCCCGTTACAGGTGAGACTCAGCTGCCACAGAGTAAGTACACTGCTAAAGATGATATACAGATGAAGTTTGACTGGAAATAACAAATTACTTGAATTTAGGCTCTGTAGCATTTCCTTAATCTTGTGATGAATGGCACTGAAAACTTGCCTCTACCTCAGCTCTCACAGTGTTAATAACAGAGTAGAAGAATAATTAACAATTGAGAAAACAAACAAACATCAAAATGTTTAATTAAAAATTGATTGAGTCATAAACATTGTATCCACAAAAGAACAACTGATCACAAAAAAAAATGTAAATGAGAACACGTGCAGGTCAGAGGTTTTTAGTATTCATCTAAAAAGGTACAGTTACTTTTGTTTCCTTTCAGACTCCTCTCAGGATAAAATTAGGCATAAACAAAAGTGTCTGTTTTATTTGAAAAAATGGGATCACAACCTCGTGCCTCAGTTGTCTGTCAAGGCACCAGATAGACCTTGAATTCACTGATGCATCAGAAACTGCAACTTTTCATTCAAGGTAACCCCAGTGACGACCTGCGTCTGACTTTCCCTGTACGAGATGGTGTAGTATTGG
The DNA here is from genome assembly GCF_041146795.1 of Maylandia zebra. Taxonomy (NCBI): domain Eukaryota; kingdom Metazoa; phylum Chordata; class Actinopteri; order Cichliformes; family Cichlidae; genus Maylandia; species Maylandia zebra. The sequence continues at coordinate 59,137,006 of NC_135173.1, read as the reverse complement.
AGCCTTTCAGACTGGAGCACAACCTGGCTGTCAGCAACCACGCCTTCCATCTGCGAGACTCTGTCTACAAAACACTAATGATGAGGTATAAAGACTGACACTGCAGTCACATGACGAGAGCAGAACAAAGTGAGAAACAGTGTTTGGAACAGTTTGAAGCCTGAGCTTTGGCTTACATAGATTACTTGTGCATACACTGACCATGTTTAATATCATCCACCATTGGACCAGGATATGACAGAAAAGAAAAAAATGTTATAGGTTCTTTTTGAAAATATTTGAGGGACACTGTGCTTGACTGTGGTGTGATATGTAAATAAATTGCTCTCTTCCTGAGCAATTTAAAACAGCAGAAAGAAAACAAATGAAGAATGTCTGACAGCCCCACCCAGTCTTTTCCCCTGACAGCTGTTTTGTGTCTCCCTCCACAGGCCAGATTTAGAGCTGCAGTTTAAGTGTTACCACCACGAAGACAGACAAATGAACACTAACTGGCCTGCCTCTGTGCAAGTAAGCATCCATATCTGTTATATATTTGTGGACGTCAATATACACACGTATGTACGTTTGGCTTTTTGTATGGACATTTATTATCAGTGCATTCATATGTCTGTTATTCATAGGTTTAACGATTAGACTAAGCACTAAACTCTGACCCTAAATCGAATTGTTACTTTAAACCTGAAGCCAAGTCTGAACCCTTAAAGAGGCATTTGAATGGATATGAAAGGGGAAACTTTGTGTCATCACACTGATGGTCTAAAACTCAGTGGTCTATAATAGAGATAGCTGGATATGTTTTGTATTTATTGGTTTGGTTTCCTGTGACTAATTATAAACAGTTCTTGAGATAACATTTTGAAGAGGTAACTGTCCCCACATTTCAACTTTAATTACCACCTTTAGAAGGGATCTTCTAAAGGTGGTAATTAATTTGCCAGGATTTTGTTGACGTTTTCTCTTCTTCTCTCTTCTTCATTTTCATCAGGTCAGTGTTAATGCAACTCCTCTGTCCATTGAAAGAGGTGACAACAAAACCTCCCACAAGCCCTTGTATCTAAAGCAAGTGTGTCAGCCAGGGCGCAACACTGTACAGATCACAGTGACAGCATGCTGCTGTGTAAGTTCCTCGATGTGACTGTTTCCTGACTCAGTCACAGAAATGCAGAAAATTTAGTACAGTATGTTACATTGAACTAATGAATTAACCTCATTTTGTACTCCTGTTTGCCCCTCATGTCTCTTTGTCCCCAGTCCCACCTGTTTGTTCTACAGTTGGTGCACCGGCCATCTGTCAGGTCTGTTCTGCAGGGTCTGATGAAGAAGAGACTGCTGCCGGCCGAGCACTGCATTACAAAGAGTGAGTTATCAACCTCATCAGTTATAGCAGGGCCCACTGGTTTCCACTTAACACTGTGCATTCATTCAGTGAAGCCCTGTACAACTTGGTATAGTGTGTATGTGTATTTGTATTTTATGCAACACTAGCTGTGAGGTCGCATATTGATTACCAAGGTTCTGTGACTAAGCCTCGAGTTGAACAGTTTTGGTAAATGGACTGGTTCTTATATAGCGCTTTTCTATCCTATCTGAGCACTCAAAGCACTTTATACAAGTAATTCATTCACCCAATCACACAAGCACTTTTTCTAAGCTGTTAGTGCCTATCTAATATTCATACACATTCACACTACGATGGATGCATTAGAGAGCAACATGGGGTTAGTAAGGATAATCGAACCACCAACCTTCCAATCAGTAGATGACCTGCTCTACCGCCTGAGCTACAGCCACCCCAGTTTTACCATAGCCACCTTGGTTTTTTAAAAGTATGCAGGATATGTGAAGAAATAGATTTGAAAAGCAGAGAGACAATTAACACTTATAGTCTAGAGATATGATAATGCTAATCATTGGACACGATAGTTTATGAACCGAATTCCTTATTGTATTCAGTATTGGTGAAAAGTAGCAACTGGCAAATGGACTGGTACTTGCATAGCACTACTGAGTACTCAAAGCACTTTGTACAACATGTCTCATTCAACATTCATACAAGCACTTTTTTCTGTCTAAGTGCTTTCTATCTAACATTCATACTCTGGTGGATGCATCAAATAGCAGCTTTGGGATTAGCAGCTTCCCCAAGGATATCTGGCATGCAAACTATCATAGTCAGGGATCAAACCACAAAGCGTTTGATTAGTAAATGACCCATTCTACCTTCTAAGTTACAGAGAATACAAAATGAAGAATGAAGGAGCTAACTTTGTAGACTTCCAGTTGTGAAAAATAAAATTCACCATTGAAAGAAAACTGATTTGGGGATTTATTGAAAGAAACTTTGCAAGGGGATCAGTACAGGACAAACAGTCTTCACACCAGCATTGATACAGAAAAATCTTTGTCTATTTCGGCTGTAGAGTTTTCTCCTCAAAGGAGTACTAGGAGCACTCGGGTAGTCATCTTTTTCTTTTTTATGGTCATTTTGTTTCAGTAAAAAGAAACTTCAGCAGTGGCACCATTCCTGGAACCCCTGGTCTGAATGGGGAGGATGGAGTGGAGCAGACGGCTATTAAAGTTTCTCTCAAATGCCCCATCACATTCAAACGAATCCAGCTGCCAGCCAGAGGCCATGACTGCAGGCACATACAGGTAAGGTCATGTGTGCACTTATTACTTACACCTCCAGATAAATTCGGTGGAGTTCTTTCAACGTGGAAATCTTTGATCTTTTTTTATAGTGTTTCGATCTGGAGTCCTATTTGCAGCTAAACTGTGAAAGAGGGACCTGGCGATGCCCTGTTTGCAAGTAAGTGCATTAACAATGACTTGTTGCCCTTTTTTCATAATCAGTAATCAGCATAAAGTTTTCACCAGCTGTTTGCTCCTCTTGTTCACAGTAAAACAGCTTTGCTAGAAGGACTGGAGGTTGACCAATATATGCTTGGGATTCTTGTCTATATCCAAAAGTAAGTGTTGTTACTGTAAATAGTTACTTAACCAGTGGTATTTCCATACCACTGGGTCATGATACTCACCCCCCAAGCAGTCATGGCAGATGCTTGCTACTCCCCCAGCCTGGTTCTGCCAGAGCTTTCTTCCTGTTAAAAGGGAGTTTTTCCTTCCCACTGTCACCAAGTGCTTGCTCCAAGGTGGTAGTTTGATTGTTGGTGCTTTCTCTTTATGTCTCTACAGTCTTTACAATATAAAGTACCTGAGACGACTACAGTTGATATATACAAGTAAAATGACATTGAATTTAATTGATATACTCACTTCTGTACTGCTGTCATTTTTAACAAAAAACAAAGTAATTCTTTATTTGCCATAATCCTGAAAAATGATAAACTGCTATCTAAAGAGCTTGCCAATTTTCAGTTCACTACATTTTTGTGGTTAAAAAGAACAAGGTTCACAATA